>NC_079189.1:347317458-347623458 GCF_029499605.1 Hyla sarda
TATATATTACACACACCATACATACATTACACACACCATACATACATATTACACACACACCATACATACATATTACACACACCATACATACATATTACACACACCATACATACATACATACATAATACACACACCATACATACATATTACACACACACCATACATACATATTACACACACCATGCATACATAACACACACCATACCTACATATTACACACACCATACATACATATTACACACACCATACATACATACATACATAATACACACACCATACATACATATTACACACACCATACATACATATTACACACACCATACATACATAACACACACCATACATACATATTACACACACCATACATACATAACACACACCATACATACATAATACACACCATACATACATATTACACACACCATGCATACATACATACATAATACACACACCATACATACATATTACACACACCATACATACATTACACACACCATACATACATATTACACACACCATACATACATAACACACACCATACATACATATTACACACACCATACATACATAACACACACCATACATACATATTACACACACCATACATACATATTACACACATCATACATAATACACACACCATACATACATATTACACACACCATACATACATATTACACACACCATACATACATATTACACACATCATACAAAATACACACACTATACATACATAATACACACACCATACATACATATTACACACATCATACAAACATACATACATAATACACACACCATACATACATATTACACACACCATACATACATAATACACACACCATACATATATATTACACACACCATGCATACATTACACACACCATACATACATATTACACACACACCATACATACATATTACACACACCATACATACATATTACACACACCATACATACATACATACATAATACACACACCATACATACATATTACACACACACCATACATACATATTACACACACCATGCATACATAACACACACCATACCTACATATTACACACACCATACATACATATTACACACACCATACATACATACATACATAATACACACACCATACATACATATTACACACACCATACATACATAACACACACCATACATACATAACACACACCATACATACATATTACACACACCATACATACATAACACACACCATACATACATAATACACACCATACATACATATTACACACACCATACATACATACATACATAATACACACACCATACATACATTACACACACCATACATACATATTACACACACCATACATACATAACACACACCATACATACATATTACACACACCATACATACATAACACACACCATACATACATAACACACACCATACATACATATTACACACACCATACATACATATTACACACATCATACATAATACACACACCATACATACATATTACACACACCATACATACATACATATTACACACACCATACATACATATTACACACATCATACAAAATACACACACTATACATACATAATACACACACCATACATACATATTACACACATCATACAAACATACATACATAATACACACACCATACATACATATTACACACGCCATACATACATAATACACACACCATACATACATATTACAAACATCATACATACATACATGCATACATAATACACACACCATACATACATATTACACACACCATACATACATATTACACACTATACATACATAATACACACACCATACATACATATTACACACACCATACATACATATTACACACCATACATACATATTACACACACCATACATACATATTACACACACCATACATACATAATACACACACCATACATACATATTGCACACATCATACATACATACATAATACACACACCATACATACATATTACACACACCATACATACATATTACACACATCATACATATATAATACATACATAATACACACCATACATACATATTACACACACCATACATACATAATACATACCATACATACATATTACACACACCATACATACATATTACACACACACCATATATACATATTACACACACCATACATACATATTACACACACACCATACATACATATTACACACACCATACATACATAATACACACCATGCATACATATTACACACACCATACATACATATTACACAAATACACAAAGTCATTATATCAAGTGACATTTTTTTTATTCAGAGTAGATTTTTTTAAATATAAAGAACTTATTTATATTTTTCATTGTTGATTTTTTTTCTTAAATAAAGGGCTTTTGCCCTACCTATAGATCAGTAAAGGTGGGCTGGCGGGGGACTTGGGAAGGGTCTCGGGAGCTAGGGTCCTCCGGGGGCCATTAGGAATCTATTCTTCTTTCTGAATAGAATCTGGTAATAGGGGTTTCCAGGGAGTATTAATGGGACTGTGAAAAAGAACATGGATGGAAAGGTGTTGAAGGGGTGGGAATATTAGGGGGCAGAGGGAAACTGGGAGGTGTGAAGGAAGAGGTGGATTGGGCATAAGGTTCTCCCTGGGACAGCATTTGACCCATAGTACGTGAAGGGGTGGACTGGTCAAAATGCTGGGAATGTCCCAAGCAGTGGGGCAGGGTATGGGACATGGACTGGGAGTGGAAAAGGTGATGGGACAGTTGACAGGAATAATGTGGGGAATAGGAGCGGTGACAGGAATATTGTGGGGAATGGGAGCGGTGACGGGAATATTGTGGGGAGCGGTGACGGGAATGGCTAGAACTATGGACAGGGGACATGGACAAGGTTGTGAAGTGAAGAAGGGGGGGTGGGGAGAGTTGGAGGGTGGGGGGTTGGGTGAGGGGGGTTGAGGGAGGGGGGCAGCACTGCGGGCGCACTTCAATGCTCAGAAGAGAAGGAGTCACATTTGGCTTTTTGAAGCAAAATTTGCTGAAATGGTTTTTGGGGGGCATGTTGCATTTAGCAAGCCCCTATGGTGCCAGAACAGCAAAAAAAAAAAACCTCAAGGAATGTAACAAGGGGTACAGTGAGCCTTAACACCCCACAGGTGTTTGACGACTTTTCGCTAAAGTTTGATGTGTAAATGATTTATTTTTGTTTCACTAAAATGCTTTTTTTTCTCCAAATATTACATGTTTACAAGGGTTTTTTTTATGTCAATTTAGTGGCTTATGGGGTTACAACTTGTAATGTTCTTTGGACTTGGTACATTGGGGTCAAATTTTGGAAAATTAAAATGAAAAGGGAAAATTTAGTACTGCATGGAAGTGTGATACTCTCTGAAACAATTTTTAATGCAGAGGCCCGGATGATCGGGGCAAGTGTCACACTGAGTGGTGGTATCCTTCCGTATCCCCCTCTTGTAACACACTGCATTTTTTCTGGGATCGTCCCTTCTTTCTAGTGTGGGGGACTTCACCTGGAAAGTGTTGGCCGAGGACGATCCTGGCACCTATATTTCCAGTTTCTTGGGAACTCCGGCCTGCTCTTTCGCCAAAGATCAGGGCCCTCAAGACTTCTTTGTGGAACTGGAGAATTGTCCCTGTGTTGCCAGCATGCTGGGATAGTACAAAAGAGTTGTACATGGCAACCTGTACCAAGTAGACCGCAAGCTTTTTGTACCATACCCAGGTTTTGCGCATGGCCATGTATGGCTTGAGGACTTGATCAGAAAGATCAACTCCCCCCATACACTGATTGTAGTCCAGAATACAATCAGGCTTGAGGACCATTGTTGTGGCACCTTGCACAGGGACAGGTGAGCTGCCATTACCATGAATTGTGGTCAGCATTAGGACATCCCTCTCTTTCCTTATACCTGACCAGCAATAGGTTTTCATGGGTAAGGGCACAGGAATCACCCTTGGGCAGAGGTGTCTGGAGAAAATTTAGAGGGAGGCCTCTCTGGTTCTTCCTCACAGTCCCACAAGTGGATGTAGATCTGGCAGCAAGGGATGTGAACAGAGGGATGCTGGTATAAAAGTTATCCACGTAAAGGTGGTAACCCTTATCCAGCAATGGGTGTACAAGGTCCCAAACGAGTTTCCCGCTAACACCCAGAGTGGGGGGACATTCTGGGTGTTCAACACGGGAATCTCGTCCGTCATATACTCTAAAAGTTTGCAGAGTTTCACGCTATACCACGACCGCTTCGGGGGAATATACTGGTGGAAGATGAGTCTCTTGTAGGTTGGATTCGAATCCCAATAAAGCTGCAACTTTTACCCAGTGCTGGATCATCTTCTGTTTCTCTTACGATCCTACTAGCACCGAGCCAAGTGTGGACCCGTGCACGGGAACATTGGAGGTGAGCTGTACAACACATGTGTATTATCTAGGAAGATGAGTCTCCCCTCAAAACTGATAAGAGAGTCATCAACCGAGAGCTCCCTGAGCGGTACGTAGGCCTCCAAAAATTTGGCCCCAAAGTGATCTATGACCGGCCTCATTTTGTAAAGCCGGTCACATGCGGGGGAGGGGGGGATTTTTTTTATTTTTTTTAACCTCCTACCCTTCCCTTCACTGTAAACTGACCATGACTAATGGACACTTCTTTAGCCTGAGGGGCTCAGATCTCGGCAGAGGGTGGGTCCCTGACTCTCTCTTACAGCTCTGCTCGCTGATGGGGGGCGAGCAGAGCTGCGAGAAGAGGACATTAACCCCTCCCCTGCCAGCTACTATTGGTCGTCCGACCAATAGCAGCGCTCCTGGGGTGGTGACGAAATTGACACCTCCCCATAGATACAGGAGGTGATTGGGGGTGTATTCTACACCCCCCATTCACCAAGTATCTCCGGGTCATCGGGTCACACGTGACCCATATGACCGGAATCGCCGCAGATCGCCTGTGTGAATTCACCTGCGATCTGCGACGATCACCGACATGGGGGGGGGTTAATTTGCACAGGATGCCTGCTATGTGATTTCAGAAGGCATCCCACTCCAGTCCCTGCCCGGCGGGCGGCGGGGACCAAAATTTCCACGGGTGTACAGGTAAGCCCGGGGTCCTTAACTACCCGTGAGCCAGGGCGTACCCATATGCCCTGGGTCCTTAAGGGGTCAAGTGTACTGTACCGCATTTTTCTGTCGTCATAAGTGCATACCACATACATACATCTAAGCAGTGTACTATTTTGTACCTGTTAATCTGTCAAGGGCCAACAAACTGTGAAAGGACAGCCAAAAGTAGTCACCGGCTGGTGTTTTACTCCAATACCTTTATTGAGCGTACAGTAGCGCATTTTTCTGCCCTCATAAGTGCATACCACATACCCACATCTAAGTGGTGTACTATTTTGTGCCTGTTAATCTGTCAAGGGCCTACATACTGTGAAAGGACAGCCAAAAGTAATCACCGGCTGGTGTTTTACTCCAATACGTTTATTAAGCGTACTGTAGCACATTTTCCTATATCTAAGTCAAAAGTATAAACCTGCTGCTGTTCTAGACAAATACTGTTTTAAGCATAGTGAAGCCGCCCCCTCATGACGTCACGCCCGCCCCCTCGTGACGTCATGCCCGCCCCCTCAACGAAAGTCTATGGGAAAGGGGCGCGACCGCTGTCACGCCCCCTTCCCATAGACTTTCGTTGAGGGGGCGTGCGTGATGTCACGAGGGGGCGGTCTCGAACACAGAAGCCCGCACACAGCGTCCGGAGTAATAAACTTCCAGACGATGAGAGCGGAGCTCCGGAAGACAGGGCAGAGGAGAACCCCATTAATAAAGGCATATGAGTATAGATGTAGCGATCAATATATCAGAATATTATAGACCTAACAGGAGCACTGAAGGGGGGCAGTAAACAGGCATACAGCCTCCAGCCATACACTGTGTATGGCTGAAGGCTGCATGTCTGTGGCGTCCACTGCCTACCAAATGTGGGGGAACTACAACCTAATGTGGGGGAAACTATACTGCCAACCGAATGTGGGAGAACTACAACCTAATGTGGGAGAAACTATGCTGCCTACTTAATGTGGGGTAACTTTACTGCCTACCTAATGTGGGGGAACTACAACCTAATGTGGGGGAACTACCATATACTGCCAACCTAATGTAGGGGAACTGCAACCTAATGTGGGGGAACTATACTGTCAACCTAATGTGGGGGAACTACAACCTAATGTGGGAGAAACTATGCTGCCTACTTAATGTGGGGTAACTTTACTGCCTACCTAATGTGGGGGAACTACAACCTAATGTGGGGGAACTACCATATACTGCCAACCTAATGTAGGGGAACTGCAACCTAATGTGGGGGAACTATACTGTCAACCTAATGTGGGGGAACTACAACCTAATGTGGGGGAACTATACTGCCAACCTAATGTGGGGGAACTACACTGACTACCTAATGTGGGGGAACTACAACCTAATGTGGGGGAACTACCGTATACTGCCAACCTAATGTGGGGGAACTACAACCTAATGTGGGGGAACTATACTGCCAACCTAATGTGGGGGAACTATACTGCCAACCTAATGTTGGGGAACTACAACCTAATGTGGGGGAAACTATACTGTCAGCCTAATGTGGGGGAAACTATACTGCCAACCTAATGTGGGGGAACTACAACCTAACGTGGAGGAACTACCGTATACTGCCAACCTAATGTAGGGGAACTGCAACCTAATGTGGGGGAACTATAGTGTCAACCTAATGTGGTGGAACTACAACCTAATGTGGGGGAACTATACTGCTGACCTAATGTAGGGGAACTACAACCTAATGTGGGGGAACTATACTGCCAACCTAATGTGGGGGAACTATACTACCAATCTAATGTGGGGGAACTATACTGCCAACCTAATGTGGGGGAACTATGCTGCCAACCTAATGTGGGGGAACTACAACCTAATGTGGGGGAACTATGCTGACAACCTAATGTGGGGGAACTATACAGCCAACCTAATGTGGGGGAACTATACTGCCAACCTAATGTGGGGAAATATGCTGACAACCTAATGTGAGGGAACTATACTGCCTATCTAATGTGAGGGAACTACAACCTAATGTGGGGGAACAACAACCTAATGTGGGTGAACTATACTGCCAACCTAATGTGGGGGAATTGCAACCTAATGTGGGGGAAGTATACTGCCAACCTAATTTGGGGGACCTACAACCTAATGTGGGGGAACTACAACCTAATGTGGGGGAACTATGCTGACAACCTAATGTGGGGGAACTATACAGCCAACCTAATGTGGGGGAACTATACTGCCAACCTAATGTGGGGAAATATGCTGACAACCTAATGTGAGGGAACTATACTGCCTATCTAATGTGAGGGAACTACAACCTAATGTGGGGGAACAACAACTTAATGTGGGTGAACTATACTGCCAACCTAATGTGGGGGAATTGCAACCTAATGTGGGGGAAGTATACTGCCAACCTAATTTGGGGGAACTACAACCTAATGTGGGGGAACTACAACCTAATGTGGGGGAACTATACTGTGAACCTAATGTGGGGTACTACAACCTAATGTGGGGGAAACTATACTGCCAACCTAATGTGGGGAACTATACTGCCAACCTAATGTGGGGGAACGATACTGCCTACCTAATGTGAGGGAACTACAACCTAATGTGGGGGAACAACAACCTAATGTGGGTGAACTATACTGCCAACCTAATGTGGGGGAACTGCAACCTAATGTGGGGGAAGTATACTGCCAACCTAATGTGGGGGAACAACAACCTAATGTGGGGGAACTATACTGTGAACCTAATGTGGGGGAACTATACTGCCAACCTAATGTGGGGGAACTATGCTGACAACCTAATGTGGGGGAACTATACTGCCAACCTAATGTAGGGGAACTACAACCTAATGTGGGGAACTATACTGCCAACCTAATGTGGGGGAACTATACTGCCAATCTAATGTGGGGGAACTATACTGCCAACCTAATGTGGGGGTACCATGCTGACAACCTAATGTGGGGGAACTACAACCTAATGTGGGGGAACTATGCTGACAACCTAATGTGGGGGAACTATACTGCCAACCTAATGTGGGGGAACTATGCTGACAACCTAATGTGGGGGAACTACAACCTAATGTGGGGGAACTATGCTGACAACCTAATGTGGGGGAACTATACAGCCAACCTAATGTGGGGGAACTATACTGCCAACCTAATGTGGGGAACTATGCTGACAACCTAATGTGAAGGAACTACAACCTAATGTGGGGGAACTATACAGCCAACATTATGTGGGGGAACTATACTGCCAACCTAATGTGGTGGGAACTATGCTGACAACCTAATGTCGGGGGAACTATGCTGAAAACCTAATGTGGGGGAACTATGCTGACAACCTAATGGTGGGGAACTATGCTGAGCACCAAATGTGGGGGAAGTATCCTTACAACCTAATGTAGGGGGGGGACTATGCTGACAACCTAATGTAGGGGAAACTATGCTGCTTACCTAGTGTGAGGGAACTATGCTGCCTACCTAGTGTGGGGGAACAATGGTAAGGTACCGTACATCATGGTAGAAGGGTAGTCGTATACGGCGAGTATATCCCAAACTCTATATTTTAACTGTAAATGTTGGGGGTCGTCTTATACACCGGAAAATACGGTAGTTATCTTTCTGTTTTTTGGGTGACATTTTGGCACACTTCTAGGCCAAGCCATCACTTCTAGGCCATTATTGATTTTATTATTATTATTATTATTATTATTATTATTATTATTATTAATAATAATAATAATAATAATAATGATAACAATAATAATAATAATAATAATAATAATTATAATGTCTCCGCTGTCTCGTGGACACAGCTTCACATCAAGTTTATACCGAATCTCAAGGAAAGACACGCTGGTTTGCTTAACTGATGTAATCTTTACTGAGATATAATGAACACACGCGGTAAAACTGTAAAACAAACATATGAAAGACAAATGTAAGCATGGCTATTCAAGTGCCTTACATTATGCATAGCTAATACATAGATAGTCTAACATGTGCTCACTTACTACACACTGAAAACACACTCTCTATCTACAAATGCCTAGCATCTCTCTACACAAGATAACTAACAATTCCTTACTCACAGGCTTTGGTATTTATCAGATTTGCAGTCTGTATTAGCTTTAAGAAGTCCTGTGGATCTGGTCACTGTGGTGGCTGGAGCTGGAATGAATGAGACATGCCGGAGCTAGCCCTATGCTTTAGAGAGAAGGCCCGCCTCTAGGCTTCAAGAAAATGGAGGGTCTTAAAGGAACAGACCCTGCTGCGTGCGAAGCATGTAAAATACATTGCGAAGGCAGCACACTCCCCACCTGGCATACTTTTTGTTATGCCACTAACCCTTGGACAGGAGTAAAACTACTTCAGAAATTGGTCTTGCATACACTTTGGGAATGCCCTGTCTAACAATCCTAACTTCAACCTTTCTAACTCTAGCATCACTACTAGGATCAGTCCCTACAATGAGTCCAATAGGCCACTCGTTCCTGTGGGCCTGAGAGTCTTTCAGTAAGACAACGTCTCCAACTTGTAAATTGGGTTTGTCATCTTGCCATTTCTTGCATGGCTGGAAGATCACCAGGTATTCCTGTCTCCACCTCTTCCAGAAAATGTCCGCAAGACTTTGAACTTGTTTCCATTGCCTGGTGTACAAGTCCTTGAGCGAATTGTGTTGAGAAATCTCTTCCTTTTTCAGAAGGCCTTGGATTTCTTCTTTAAAGACTTCCTGCTGGATGCATCTGATGATCGTGACCTTGGTTTGTTCACGGTGGCCGTTGCTACGCTGATCAGTATTGGTAGCTCTGCAGGAGGATCTGGCTAGACAGATAAGTTTTCCGATTGCACGGGTCAGCGACTTCCAGCTGGAAAACCTTTCAAATCTATGAGCGCCCAGACTGTCTCTTGTAACTATAGTCCTACAAACTGTCACTTGAGGTCTTACCTCTTTGTCTTGATCTGGTTCTATGAGCTCAAAGGTCTCTACCTGAGTAGTTTCTTTGGTTTCTGGTTTACGAAGAAAGGATGGACCTACAAACCAGTTAGTTTGCTTGAGCGCAGCGGCTGGCACTAGTCTCGTCCCATGATCAGCTGGGTTCTTGTCTGTGCTGATGTGATGCCACTGTTCTGGACTTGTAGACTTTCTGATACGTGTCACTCTGTTGGCCACGTATGTATAAAATCTTCTTGAAGCATTGTGAATATATCCTAACACAATCTTGCTGTCTGTATAAAAGTTAATTGCATGGATCTCGATGTCCAGTTCTGTTGTAATCATGTCTGCCATCTCTACAGCAGCACAAAGTTCTAGACGTGGGACAGTGTGAGCCGGTCTGGGAGCCAGCTTAGATTTTCCCATGAGGAACCCGACATGGCTTTGCCCCTCAGTGTCTATTACCCTAAGGTAGGCGACAGATGCGATAGCCATAGTGGAGGCGTCAGAGAATATGCATATTTCTCTTCTTTTTGTAGCAGACAAGGAAACAGATACGTATGGTCTAGGGATGTTGAGTTGTTCAAGCTCTAACAATGAGTCTTTCCACAACTTCCACTGCATTTCCTTCTCTTCAGGTAGAGGTATGTCCCAGTCACTTTGTTCTTGCTCAGTAGTGGTCTGTCTCAAAAGAGCTTTACCTTGCATGATGATGGGTGCTACGAACCCCAGGGGGTCGTAAAGACTGTTGACTGTAGATAGGACACCTCTTTTTGTGAATGGCTTCTCTTCTCTGGAGACCCTGAAGGTGAAACTGTCAGTCTTCAGGTCCCAACTAATCCCAAGACTTCTTTGCAAGGGTGGTGATTCTGTTCCTAGATCCAAGTCTTTGAGGTCTTTAGCACGGTCTTCCATTGGAAATTCTTCCATGACTCTGTTGCTGTTGGAAGCTACCTTGTTCAGTCTTATGTTGGATTCTGCCAACATTTCTCTTGTACTTTTCAGGACGTTGATAGCTTCTTCGTTGCTGGAGAAAGAAGCAAGTCCATCATCTACGTAGAAGTTCTTCATGACGAACTGTGTGGCTTCTTGACCATGTCTTTCACCTTGCTGTGCTGCTCGTCTCAGGTTGTAGATAGCTACAGCTGGAGAAGGGCTGTTTCCAAACACATGTACCTTTATCCTGTACTCTGTGATTTCTTTGTTAAAGTCATTGTCTGCATACCACAGGAACCTTAAGTAGTCTCTGTGATCTTCACAAACAAGGAAACAGTAGAACATCTGTTGTACGTCTGCTGTCACTGCTACGAGTTCTTTTCTGAACCTGATGAGTACTCCAAGGAGTGTGTTGTTCAGGTCAGGTCCGCTGAGAAGGACATCATTTAGTGAGATGCCTTTGTGCTTCGCACTAGAGTCAAATACTATGCGTATCTGGCCTGGTTTCTGAGGATGGTACACCCCAAATATTGGTAAGTACCAGTGTTCTTGGTTCTCTTGTAGGGGTGGTGCCCTTTCAGCTTGATCGTTATCAAAGATCTTCTGCATGAAGGCTTGGAAGTGTTTCTTCATATTTGGCTTTCTTTGTAGCATGTGCTGCAACGAGGTGAAGCGTTTCTCTGCTTGTACCTTGTTGTCAGGAAGGCGATGGCGTGGTGACCGGAAGGGTAGAGGGGCTACCCAGCTGCCTGATTTGTCTCTGAAGACTTCCCTGTCCATAATCTCAAGGAAGAGAGTATCTTCCACCGAGGGTGCTAGCTTGTCGTCATCTCGTGTTCTTTCAAACACCTTACAGCCCAGTTCATCTGTATCTCCAGTTGAGGCTAAGTCTTCCATGCACCTCTGGATACTCCGATGATGTGTTGGGTTAACAAGTCTCTCTTTAATGTGTAGACTGTTGGTACATGGGCAAAGACAAGATGTACGACCATTCTGTAACAGATGTGTTCTGTAGACATTCACCTTTTCTGGTTTGTGGAGTCCGTCTAGACATACTTCTCCAACGATGACCCATCCGAGATCAAGGCGTTGTGCAAATGGTGCATTGTGTGGCCCATTGTACTGTTCTCTGACTTTGTGCACTCTGAGGATATCTCTCCCAAGTAGAAGGATGATTGCAGCATCTGGATCTAGTGCTGGTATCTGGTCTGATATTCGCACCAGATGGGGGTGATGACGAGCAACTTCAGGTGTGGGGATCTCTGACCTGTCGTTTGGTATCTCATCACATTCTATGAGGGTAGGAAGAGTCACCTTTGTCTTTCCATCTAATGACTCAATGATGTAGTTGCTTGCTCTTCTCCCTGTTGTCTCTACAACTCCAGAACAAGTCTTCAGGGTGTATGGAGTTGGACTTCCTTTGTCACCGAAGAGGTCAAAGAACTCTGTTTTTGCCAGAGATCTGTTACTCTGTTCATCCAAGACTGTGTACATCTTGATTGCTTTTTCTCTGAAGCCTGCAGGATACACCTTGACTAAGCATATTTTGGAACATGATCTGGGGCGGCCCTGCTCTGTACAGATCTCAGTACACTTTGAGGTTACTGCTGGCGTTGTACTCTCGCCTTGCTCCCCACCATGATCTTCTTGAGTTGCTGGAACTTCTTGTTTCCATGGTGGTGGTCCTGGGTGCAGTGCTGACAGGTGTTTGTCACTGTTGCACTCTGTGCATTTTATTGTTTTTGTACAGTCTTTTGCAAGATGCTGAATTGAAGAGCAACATCTGAAACAAATGTGATTGTCTTTAAGGTAAGCTTTGCGCTCTTCTAATGTCTTACTTCTGAAACTGCGACATTTTCTTAGTGGATGAGGCTTGTTGTGGATTAGACATATTTTGTCTGGCTCCTCAACTTTCTTACTTGCGCTGTCTTCCTGATTGACTGCAGACTCAGGCGAGACTTCTGTCTTCCGTACAGAAACTGTTGCTCTGTGTTCTTTGTAAGGCGTTGGATGTTTTTGCTCTACCTTTGGGGAGCTTGCAGTTCTCTTGTTCAGGAAAGCAAAGCTTGGATCATTGCGTGTTTCAGCTTGGTCTACGATGAATTCAGCAAGGAAGGCGAATGGTGGAAATGCGACTCGATGATCTTTCTTGTATCTTGATGCTTGAGTGACCCACCTTTCTTGCAAGTTGAAAGGAAGTTTCTCGATTATGGGATCAACTCCACGTGCTGTATCTAAGTATGAGAGACCTGGCAGATATCCACTAGACTTAGCGGCTTCTATTTCTAAGAGTAGGTCCCCAAACCCTCTCAGCTTTTGATTGTCTTTGTTTGTCATTCTTGGATAATTTTCTATCCTCTTCAGAAGAGCATCTTCAATCACTTCAGGTGACCCATAGCAGTGTTCTAGTCTCCTCCACACCATTGCAAGTCCTGCTGTTGCGTCATGAACATGTACTGATCTGATTCTTTGGGCTTGCTCAGTGGACTCTGGTCCTAGCCATTTGACGAGCAGATCAAGCTTTTCTCTGTCTGTCAGATCTAAATCTTGAGTACCGCTTAGGAAAGATGACTTCCAGGCCCAGTAGTTTTCTGGACGGTCGTCGAATTTCATGAGACCAGCGCTCACTATCTCACGGCGCATCAGGAATCTTGCTACCTCTGTAGCTCTTGCTGCATCTGGTGAATACTTCCTGGGTGTAAACTCAGGGTATGGCTGCGGCTGGTAAGGCTGATGAGGTACTTGACTAAGTCTGCTTTGTTCTCCTCTATTGTAAGTCTTTCTGCTATAATCCAGACTTGTATTTGCTTGAGGAGGGAGTAAATCAGCATCCGTTTGCACTCTTGTCAGGTTGGCAGATTGGTCTCTGAGCATGCGACCACTTGACTTCCTACCCTGAGGTTCTGATTCAGTCTTGCAGTGTTGCATAGTATCAAAGTTGCTTATTGCTGGTGGAGTCAATGATGGTCTTGGTGCATAATTGAACTGCTGGTCAGTGTACATGATTGCTTGTGACTGAATGTACTCACGGGTACGTTGGCTTGCGCTGAGGGGTGGCATCTGGGTTTCTATGTCAGCGAACTGAGCTTCAGCAGCCCTTGTGAGAACTTCTGCCTCGGCTAAGGCTGCTGCAGCGTTTTTCTGCTGATGCAGTAAGTGTAAAGATGCTTGCACTTCAGCTTTTCTTCTAAGTGCTTCAGCTTGTTCTTTCATCAATTCAGCTTCCTGCTTTGCATAGGACGCCATTGCACAAGCTGCCTCTGCTTTCGCTCTTGCCTTAGTTGCTATGGCGCTAGCGGATGACAGGCTGGTGGTGCTTGAGTGTCTAGAACTATGGCGTTTAAATCTTGATGCATCGGCGCTAACCGAAGTTAGATTTGTTTGACTGGACGCTCTAGACAATGTTGTGCACCTAGATCCACTTCTTGGCAAGGTGTCTACCTCTTTATAGGAGCATTGAGGGTTAACTGTTAGAGTGCTGTTCTCTGGGTTCTGCATCTTGATTTAGCTGGCAGCGTAGATAATGATGACTGGACACAGCACAGCGGTGTTATAGCACGTGAGAGAATTAGTTTCACTTTCTAGTGCTTCGCGCCCTTACTCCGACACAGACTGCAGCCACAGGATTTATGAGTCTTTTTTACTGCTGCGGACGATTCAAAGCTGATTAACTGCTTCTGATAACGTTTTAAAAGCCTTTTTACTTTAATGTCTCCGCTGTCTCGTGGACACAGCTTCACATCAAGTTTATACCGAATCTCAAGGAAAGACACGCTGGTTTGCTTAACTGATGTAATCTTTACTGAGATATAATGAACACACGCGGTAAAACTGTAAAACAAACATATGAAAGACAAATGTAAGCATGGCTATTCAAGTGCCTTACATTATGCATAGCTAATACATAGATAGTCTAACATGTGCTCACTTACTACACACTGAAAACACACTCTCTATCTACAAATGCCTAGCATCTCTCTACACAAGATAACTAACAATTCCTTACTCACAGGCTTTGGTATTTATCAGATTTGCAGTCTGTATTAGCTTTAAGAAGTCCTGTGGATCTGGTCACTGTGGTGGCTGGAGCTGGAATGAATGAGACATGCCGGAGCTAGCCCTATGCTTTAGAGAGAAGGCCCGCCTCTAGGCTTCAAGAAAATGGAGGGTCTTAAAGGAACAGACCCTGCTGCGTGCGAAGCATGTAAAATACATTGCGAAGGCAGCACAATAATATTTGTGTTGTTGTTGCTGTTGTTATTATTTTAAATATTTAGTCCTTTGAGGCCCATGACTTATATATTTACTTTTACACTGTATACTTTCCCTTTAAAACTGGAGTTGTCATAGCAGCCCCAATTACTGGGTAAAATAGCCTTGATGATGTGATTACCTTTTTGATAACCAACCTTGACATATATAACAACCTTGATATATACAGTATAATGGCATTAAACATTTGACTAAATGAGTAATGACTAAAAATTGTGTGAAAACAATTCTGAATATAATGAATTTTTTTGAAGCAATCACCAATGTCATTAATACTTTGGCAGGGACATGAAAGAATGACTACAATACAACAATAAGCACATATTATACCAGTTTATTTTCAGTAAATACTAAAAAAATGATTTAAAAAAAATATGTGACATGACTGAGCTCAAGCAGTACAAACGAAAGGATAGCATAAGTTTCTTCCAGTAATAGTTTTATGCACAGCTCATTAAAACAATATCTTTCTGCTCCATTATTTTTATTACAACGTAAGGTTTTCAGTGTAGAAGTGTTATGCTATTTAGTAAAATGAGGGAACTTGATGTGTTAGACTTTAATACTTCTGATCTCACTGAAAACTAGAAACCATAGGGAACAGTTTTGAATATTTAGATATACTGTATTGGAACAGAAGTTGTGATCTTCTTTCTTCAGAAATAATGAGTGGCTAGACATACGATGGGTGCATTTTTATCCAAATAGGTGAAGAGATTTGTCAGCTTTCTGGCACTTTAAATATGAAAATACAATGTTATTTGCTGTTGCAGTAAGATGTTATTGGCATATTTTTGGAATGCTGAGTTATTACCAATATAAGATCATATATGAGATCTTATCATTCTGTTTGGCCTTAGTAGAAGCATTCTAAAATTATCTTGTGTACTGTGTCAAGTGGTTGTGATCATATACCATTTAAATAGGAGACAAGATTTATCTGTGCAGTTTTATGATACACAGATTATTCTTTTTTGTACATTCAGTACATATACGTGTGGTAGTCCTTGGGGGGTTGTCAGGATCCGGATAGGTATGCAGCGAGGACACTTCTGGTGGATCCTCTGTGTCAGTGGGGTGATGACGTGGGCCGTACCAGGGGAACGGAGTCTAAGGGGTTACTGGTTTTCACCGGAGCCCGCCGCAAAGCGGGATGGACTTGCAGCAGCAGGTAACCCCCAGGTCATTCCACCCGATAGCGACACAACCCAAGCTGACAGCTGAGACAGGCACAGTACACAGGGACAAGGCAAGAGCAAGGTCGGACGTAGCAGAAGGTCAGGGCAGGCAGCAAGAGTCGTAGTCAGGGGCAACAGCAGAAGGTCTGGGTACACAGGCTTGGGAACACACTAAACGCTTTCACAGGGCACAAGGCAACAAGATCAGGCAAGGACAGGAAGGGGAAGTGGGTTTTTATAAGCAAGGCACAGGTGCAGGTACTGATTGGGCCAGGCACCAATCAATGGCGCACTGGCCCTTTAAATCTCAGAGAGCCGGCGCGCACCGGGACTGAGCAGAGAGAGAACGGGGCAGGTGAGGAGATTGGGATGCGACCCGCGGGCGGGCGGGTCCCGCTACACGGATCGCATCCCCGCCGGTGATACTAGTGCAGCGCTCCCGATCAGCGGGTCTGACCGGGGCGCTGCACAGAGACGAACACCGCGAGCGCTCCGAGCAGGAGCAGGGACCCGGAGTGCTCGGCGTAACAGGGGTGTTGGTAATGGGGGTATTGTTTCAGTAGATGAGGGGTTAATGTTAACCATATAGTTCGTGACGCCAGGCTGAGGGCTAGTATGCTGAGGTAATTCTCCGGCCTATCGCTGCCCTTCCCAGAAACGACAGGTGCATGTAATGAAATGACTGAAGGTCCACAATGTACTTGAACTTGAACTTGGGTAACTTTACTTAAGTGTTTGCTGTACATCCAATGAACAATGACAGTCTCAGGAATACAGTCTTTATATAGCTCAATGACTGACAATTGTTGCGGACCTTGAAATAAATTAAAGTCTCTGGATTTAGGGTAATTATTGCAGATCCATCCGGATTTAGGGGATAGATAAGGTCCGGTGATCTTGCAGAGTGCGTGGGGATTGATACACTCAGAATTTAGAAGTTATCGGCCGTCGCCGCAAGGTTCAGGCCTAGACTCACTGATCTCAGCAGTGCAGATGCTTCTTACTTGCTTGCACAGGAAAAATAGAGAACAAGAGCGATCCTTACTGCTTGGCTGCGCAGGAACAAGAGAGCGAGAACATGGCCGCCGCTCCTTTATATGGGCAGGGGGCGGGGCTAATCTGATTTGTCCGAACATCTGTCACTCACTGTTACAATGAGTGAAGGGATTGACCACGTCACAAGGACCTCCAAAGGTCCTCAAGCAGAAATACCATAGAGTTCTCTTTACCACGTGACCCGCAGGTCCTGCTACGCTATAGACAGGTAAGTAACTATTTATAGGGCATTTACATAATATTTACATGCTTCCCAAATAAGCTATTGGAGCAATAACTATCTGGATGAGAGCTGACTAGGGGTGAACTAGACAATGGGGACCCCGACGTCCTAGGGACTCTGGCTAAGGGGACCCACCCACGCAGGTACCGGATAGGATACGGTACCGGGACACCACATACATATGCCATATTGGTAAAAATGTCACCTAGGAAATCACATGGTAAAAACAAGCTAAAAAACTAAATGTCCATACAACACCCAACGTACCACAGCTTTCACCAAGTTCACCTCTGCCAGTGGCATGCCTTAACAGGAGGCCTGTGTTTGAATTAGTGGCAAAAACTGTTCCAATGGGTCATTAGTGTACTGTCTTGTCTAATTTTCAATGTACTCTCAGAGAGGATTATCAGCATGGCAGGGCGTGTTGTCACTTCAAAGCAGATTAAATGTTTTCAACAAGTCTCCAAAACTGAATCAGGCATGGATTTTTACAGAACTCAAGCTGATGCCAGTGAATACATCTGCCATTGTTGACAGTGTGGATTAGCTATTTATTACTGGGCCAATAATACCACTGCTGCTTTCTGCCTGTCCATCATATACGATACTGAATTGCTGCTACCGCTATTACAAGCCCTTCACATACTGTTGCCACTTCTACTAGCCCTACACAGCCACACATCTTATGCATTCCATACTGTACTACTGCCCTCTCTGTGCCTACTATAAGAACAGGTAAATATTGCACTCCCTATAGCCAGGTGCTCGAGTAGGAATCCCAATCTATAAATCAGTTTGAAATAAACTTGGCAGTCTGATTATGCTTAGAATGTAATTTTATTGTACAGTCCAACAACAATGGTTAACGTTTCGGTCCTATCCGGACCTTCATCATAACACTAATGTCAATAAACAGAAAATGCAAAGAAAATTAATATCAAGATATACATCTAAGACAAGTACATAAACAAAATGATCTATCTCAAAAGTAATTAATTAACTCTATATACATATTTACATATGTGTGAATCCCGCAAGGGAAAGATATACATACCGTAAAAGGCAAATATGGTAATCAGGTGGAATGGTAGTTTATATGGATCTCTATAGCTGCAGTAAATAATCATATTATTATAATGCAAGTAGGAGTCATGTACCATTAAGGACTCTCAGTTAGATAAATAAAATGACAGCCTTAATACATTTTAATGTATAACAAAGATAAAACTATAATATATATATATATATATATATATATATACTTGAGAAAGGCTGTAATTGGACAGCCGAAATGTCGCAAGACTGTGGGTGAATAAACTTCACACTTGTTTTTCACTATATTGGTGTGCTGCTGGAGTTCCTCATTTTTGGATGTTTACTTCAAGTCTCTGGACCAGAGCCTATACCAGCTGGCACCCGGCACCTGAGCAACTTCTAGTTGTGCTGCTTCTCCCGACATCATCTGTATATATATATATATATATATATATATATATATATATATATATACAGTCATGGCCGTAAATTTTGGCACCCCTGAAATTTTTCTAGAAAATGAAGCATTTCTCACAGAAAAGGATTGCAGTAGCGTTTTATTTCATTTAAATGTTGACGGATAGTTTGCGCTGACACTGATGCTCCCTGAGCCTGCAGGACAGCTTGAATATCTTTGGAACTTGTTTGGGGCTGCTTATCCACCATCCGTACTATCCTGCATTAACACCTTTCATACATTTTTCTCTTATATCCACGCCCAGGGAGATTAGCTACAGTGCTATGGGTTTAAAGGAGTTTAAAGGAGCATCACATGCTTCAAAAATTCTTGTTTTTCCACAATTTTGAAAGGGTGACAATAATTTTGTTCCGCCCATTTTTGAACTTCGGTGTGACATTATGTCCAATTGGCTTTTTTCCTTCCTTTTTTGCTTTAGTTCCAATACACACAAAGGCAATAAACATGTGTATAGCAAAATTCTAAATTTTCTTAAAAAATTTCAGGGGTGCTTGATAAAGACTACTACTGCCGAAATGTTGCTCTTGTTGTGGGGATACTAAAGACTACCCAGTTTCTTTGAAGATCTGTGACCTGCCTTGTGCTGTGATTTTGGACGTTTGCTAGATATATATATATATTGAGAAAAGTTAGGTCTTTTTCACCAAGCATGACATAACATAACAGAGCATCAGAACAAACCGACAAACACACACACCCAGAAAAAAAAAAGATGTAAAGAATGGATGTTAAAGGGGTACTCCACTGGAAAAAATAATTTTTTTAATCAACTGGTGCCAGATAGTTAAACAGGTTTGTAAATTACTTCTTTTTAAAAATCTTAATCCTTCCAGTACTTATCAGCTGCTATATGCCACAGAGGATTTTTTTTATTTTTGAATTTCCTTTCTTTCTGACCACAGTGCTCTCTGCTGACACCTCTGTCCATTTAATGAACTGTCCAAAGTAGGAACAAATCCCCATAGGAAACATATCCTGCTCCACACAGTTCCTAACAGAGGTGTCAGAAGAGAGCACTTTGGTCAGACACAAAGGACATTAAAAAAGAAAAGAACTTCCTGTGGAATATACAGCAGCTGATAAGTACTGGAAGGGTTAAGATTTTTAAATAAAAGTAAATTACAAATCTGTTTTAACTTTTTGGCACCAGTTGATTTTGATTTAAAAAAAAATGTTTTCTAGGGGAGTACTCCTTTAAAGAAAAAGAAGAACCGTGAGTACCAGAATGAGCTGGGTGATTAAATTCTTAATTAGCTCACAGATAAGCAATGTGAAAGTTTTATAGTCTCTAAATTGATGTTAGTTCAGAGACCTTATACCCTAGATATCTCTGGACCAGATTCCTTACAAGTTGTAAAATGTTGTAAATCCTTGGGAAAGGTTCAGTTCTGTTTTAACTGTCTCAAAGGCTGTCATAAATCTGTATTTCAGGACCTTATGTCTCTCTGGGACTGAAATCATCTTTTGAGAGAACACATTTCCCTTGTTCTTTGTTGTATCTAATTAACAAGCAGAGGAATTAAAATGGTAAAAACTGAAGATTTTGATGTTTTCTAAAACAAACAAACAAAGACTGCTTCAAACACACTAACAAAGTACAGTCGGGGAAATTTAAAAAAGTGTGTCCGCCAGAATTTTGACTGAAAATCCCTTGTTTGGCAGATATTTAAAACAAATTAGACAGAAAGAATAAGGTTTTGCACTCTGTCCATCATAGTGTTAGAGATTAGCAAAGAGATTGCATGGTTTTGTATGGTTTAAGTGTGCTAAAAATGCGACACAATTGTGCAAACTAATTTGCCAAAATCTATGCCAAATTAAACATAGTGTAAACTAAAACTAGACAATCTAAAGATGCCCCAAATTTTTTATGGTTTGCATATTTTTTTAATATGTGGGAAGTCATAGATCATGGTCTGCAAATTTAGTTTTTTTTTTAAGATCACAGTCGCAGACCATGATTTTACCAGTCGAAGCTATGCAAAGGCTACGCCTCTTGATACATGTTGACAAATGCTTACCTCACAACTTTTGGATCACCTGCAGAGATTTGAGCTGCAAGTGATCCGAGTACACTTGGCCAGGCGTAATCATAATTGTATATGTTCTGCCCAGCAATGAAAGAGCTAAGTAGCTATGCTATGCATCATTGCTTAACTCTTGTGAAGTTACAATAAACTACTCTCTGGCCATTTTGGTATGTACTGCTGTGATAATGTTTATCTGCAAGTTTCTCCCAACTGCACACAGGATCTTTGGAGCTTTGTCAGAATGACCATTGGGTTCTTGGCTGCCTCTTTTACCAAAGCCTTTCTTCCCTGGTTAATTTGGAGGGTCTGACAGCTTTAGCAGTAGTCCTGGTTGTTCTTAAAGGGGAACTCCAGTGGAAAAAAAATATTTTTAAATCAACTGGCTCCAAAAAGTTAAACAGATTGTAAATTACTATTTATTTTGCAGATGTGTAGAAATAAGTCAGCCACTCACCTGTCTTCTTGTTTCAGCAAATTTATTTATTCAAGCACATACTCACAACCGTGTTGCCCAGGGAGAAGACATAGATGGTAACGAGCAGGGGGGGGCACCTCTGAGAGGCGACAATGCTGTTTTGCACTAAATAAGTGCTTCAACTGACCTAGTAGGCTAGTTGAAGCACTTATTTAGTGCAAAACAGCGTTGTCGCCTCTCAGTGGTGCCCTCCCTGCTCATTACCATCTATGTCTTCTGCCTGGGCAACACGGTTGTGAGTATGTGCTTGAATAAAGAAATTTGCTGAAACAAGAAGACCGTTGAGTGACCGACTTATTTCTACACATCTGCAAAATATATATGGATTGATCTTCCTTTTGATCCGAGCACCAACTACTTCTTATATGCATGCCCCTATAGTGCTTACTAACCAGGGATCACAAACTAAGCTGTGCTAACTACCTCTCCTTATCTATTAGATCTGTAAATTACTTCTATTTAAAAATATCAACCCTTCCAGTACTTATCAGATGTTGTAAACTACAGCTATACTACAGATACATTTGTGAAGTTCTATTCCGTCTGACAACAGTATTCTCTGCTGACTATCTTTTTTATTATAAAAATAGAAAACTTTACAAAACACAAAACAAGTTAAATTTACTGTAACAAAATTTACAAAACTGAACATAAAACAAACTATCCGTCTCAAAATAACAACTTAAACCTTCCTAACCGGCCAGCCCAGATAAAAAGTTTAATCATTACCTACTACAGTCCAACACACACACACACACACCTAATGAACATAAATAAAGCTTTCCTCGCTGTGATCAAAACTAAAAATATCCAAACTAAAAATATCCAAACTAGGAAACATAACCTCACAATTTTTTTTCCTCCCCGTAAAAAAACAAAAATATGGCTAGCTGCCATAACTAAAATAATCCAACTTGGAAAACAAAAATATAGAAAAAAATGTATTTATATTTTTTAATTCTTTTTTTTATTTTGTTTATGTTTTTTTTTTACCCCCCCCCCCCCCCACACACACACATATACACATATACCCACAAGACAAAAACAAATCCACACTAGGTCACAAACATAAAAATACCAAAAAAAAAACACATCATGCTCACGTAAATAAGGGAATGAATACTCTTAACACTATACTATAATAACTGAAAACTGGTCCGACTGCCTTTCTCTCAAAGTATCTATGACATTATACAAAAAAATATAATTTTTTTTTTTTTTACATAAAACCATGCAGAATATACATAACAAACAACTCAATAACACAGAAAAACAACCTATACTATACTCTCCCATCACCCATCACCTCCTCTGGACATGGGTCAGAGTCCATAGGTCACCGTTTTTGTCGACAACTGACCCATACCAGACCCCAAAAATAGTACCCACGGCAACAGTCCAGTCCTGGGTACACACCACCACCACCCCCCAAAAACCCCCACTCAACCTAAAATACACCCCTACCCACCTAATGTAAACAGAACAATATATACAAAACAATATATACATACTCTACAACAAAGCAATATTAACAATACAATACACCAAAACCCTCAAGGCCCAAGTTTGGTTGCCTGCAAGCCCTTTACAGTCCATCCATAGAAAACAAAACAAAGGGCTAAGGAGACATGCATAGCCCCCCACCAGGAAGAAGGATGGCAATCCTGATAACATTACATTTAAATTCATCTCCCTATCAACCTCTAACCCTATTGCTATCCCTTCATGAAACTGACCCTATACCCTAAGATATATACTATCCCTGGCCAAGATTAAGGTACTTCACCTTAAGGGCCTAGTACCTAGGGCACCTCAAAAGAAAAACCTCTCCATAGGAGAGAAGCCCTACTGGTACCAAGACTGCCATACTCCAAAGACCTGATTTTCCCAAGGTCACCAGTGATATTCGTACAGACCTCCACCTCAGAGAGGATTTTCTGTTGGGTCAACACTAAACACTGTGCATTCCAT
The DNA here is from genome assembly GCF_029499605.1 of Hyla sarda. Classification (NCBI taxonomy): domain Eukaryota; kingdom Metazoa; phylum Chordata; class Amphibia; order Anura; family Hylidae; genus Hyla; species Hyla sarda. The sequence continues at coordinate 347,341,129 of NC_079189.1, forward strand.
GTGTAGTACCTAACCACTAAACTAACTAAGAATAAAGTGCCCTGGTCTCTCCCACCCAGGGTTCTGAATGCCCCATAAGCCCACTCTGGATAGGTTAGTCCGGCAGGTTGACTCCAGCCGATGGAAGCACCCACCGTGTTGTAAACCCCTATATTAAAGGGACAATGAAGCAGGAAGTGGTCCATGCTTTCCAGCGTGTCCCCGAACTCTTCTCGGGGGCATCCCCGGTCATCAGAGTTCCTGTACTTCAGGTTGTCCCTTACATATAGCTTCCCCTGAAAGCAGCGCCAGGCCAAGTCCCAAAGCTTCTGGGGGGTCCTTTTCATGTTTAAAAGTTACAACCCCACCCTCAGATCCCGACCTGGGCAGTCCCTGAGCGTCAGTGGCTTCTGGAAGTGGGTCAACATAACCCGTTTCTCAAGGAACTGCCTTGACTGGGTGCTGATCTCCCACACTCCCAGACCCCACCGACGTATCGCCTTCAGAGTCGGGGTAGCATAAGCCGGAAGATATCCATGGGGTGTACGGAGGTCCTTCACTCGCCCTCCTCTCTCCCATTCCTGGAAGAAACGCCAAAACCATTCCCTGCAGGAGATTACTCACGGAGGAGCCCTCTCTTTCCAGAGGTTTGCAATGTTAGCTTTCAAGAAGGTGTTCGTAAAGAACACCACAGGGTTTACCAAAGATAAACCCCCTAGTCTCCTCGTGCGGTACGTAACCTCCCTCTTCACTAGGTTCATCCTGTTTCCCCATAACAGTTGGAAAAACAGGCTGTAGATCCTAGTATAGTAAGCCTCTGGCAAGATACATACGCTGCCCAGATAGATAAAAGAGGGGAGCAGGTACGATTTGATCAGGTGTACCCTTTCCCTGAGGGTCATAGACCAACCCTTCCACTGGTCCACCTTCTGAGCGGCATCCTGGAGTTTACCATCCCAGTTTTTGGTGGGATACTCATCCTGGCCGAATGTGATGCCTAAGACTTTTGCTGATTCTTGGGGCCCTGGAAGGGTGTCCTGGAGATCAAATGTGGGATCCCCCCCCTCCCAGCCAGAGACTCTCACACTTATCCCGGTTGATCTTAGACTCGGATGCCTCCGAGTAGTGGTCCACCTCCGACATCACCACATCAACCTCCTCTCTCGAGGAGACGAAAATAGTGACATCGTCAGCGTACGCCACCACTCTGTGGGTGACATCCAGCTCCGCCAGACTCATCCCGACTCCCGCCAACGACCCACAATCTACCCTCCGGACAAAGGGATAGATTGCGAACACGTATAAAAGCGGGCTCATAGGACAACCCTGACGGACTCCGGACCGCACCTCAAAAGAGCCGCCATACCAACCGTTCACCAGAGGGAAACTCTCTGCACCTGCATACAAGATCTTAAGGCAATTAACAAAAGTACTCGGTAAGCCATATCTAAGGAGGACGGACCAGAGATACTCGTGGTTCACCCGATCCAGGGACAGCTAGTACCCCTTCCAGAAACCCGCACTACTCCGCACTACTCCGCTCCACTGCCTCCAGTGCTGAGCCCCCGAAAGGAGCCGGGGTGCAAACTTCACCAGCCGATTAAACAGTATCTTGGCCAGAAGCTTCCTATCCATTTTGAGAAGAGTTATGGGCCTCCAATTCTAAATACAGCTAGGATCTTTACCCTTTGACAGAAGAATCAGGGCTGACCTCCTCATTGACTTCGGCAGAGTGCCCGAGGAGATACACTGATTGAATACCTCAGTCAAGAGGGGAGCTAAAGACTCCTTAAAGGTCCTGTACCACTCGGATGTTAAGCCATCCGGACCTGGCAACTTCTTAGGGGCAAGCCCCTCGATCACCAGTCTCACTTCCTCTTCCCTGATTTCTTCTGCCAAAACATCAAAAGAGGGGTCTACCCCTGGCTCAGGAATGGTTTCAGTCAGGAAAACCGACATCCTGTCTCGATTTAGATCCTTCCTCCCCAAGAGGTGCGAGTAGAAGGATCTTACGACCTCCAAGATCCCTGATCTGGACCGATTCAGAGATCCTGTACTATCAATCAGTCCTGAAATGACTTTACTACTCATTGACATTTTACAGTTTCTGTAAGGGTCGGGTGAGCGGTACTTCCCGAAATCACTCTAAAAACCAAAGATGCGTGCCTATCGTACTGACACCTCATCAGCAAGGATTTCACTCTGGAGATGTCCTCTCGGCTACCTCCAGTTGAGATGAGAAGCTCGAGTTTCCTCCTTAGACCCTGATACAAGCGATACCTGTTCATGGACCTGAGGCTCGAGGGCTGGCAGAAGAACCCAGCAACCCACTTCTTGAATATCTCCCACCACTCCAGCTTATTACTAAAAAGATCCAGTAAAGGTACCTGACTCTGAAGAAAATCAAAAATTCCAATAACCTTTTCCCATCCAGGGGGGGGGGTCTCTGAAATATTCAGGGAAAACAAAATCATACAGTGATCGGAGAACTCCACCTCAACCACGGACACTGCGGAAGAGACGGCTTCCTCCTTTAAATAAAACCTATATATCCTAGACTACCTTGATGATAGGTGAAACCCGCGTGGCCTGAGGGGCTCCGGATTTGGGCATCCTCTAGGCGAGCTTCTCTAGCTATGCTAATCAGCGCCACACTATCGCAAGTCAGCGGATCATTCGAGCCTCTCCTATCTTGGGACCTTGTGACATTATTGAAGTCCCCTCCAAAGATCACTTGCTGACTCGTAAAAAGAAAGGGCTTAATCCTCATAAAGGGATCTTTACGGCCCTGCTTAGTTTGCGGGGTGTAGATGTTAATGAGCCTGAGCCCTTGTTCCTTAATGAAGACATCTAAGATCAGGCACCTCCCCATTTCTAATTCAATAACCCGTCGGCATTCAACAGGAGCAATAAAAAGGACCGCCACCCCACAATACGGCTCAGCCGCAAGAGACCAGTGGGGGGGGGGGACAGCGCCTCCACTCTCTTCTGGCTTTTACCAGAGAGGCTAGATCTGACAACCTGGTCTCCTGTAAAAAGAAAATGTCGGCATCAACGCGGCCGAGAAAATCAAAGGCTGCAAATCTAGCCGTATAAGACTTTATGCTGGCACAATTAATATATGCCAGCGTCAATGGGGTGAGTGCCGCCATACAGGGTGATTAAATTAGACGACCACACCCTCTACTTTTGCTTTCCCTTCTTTTTAACCCCCTCATCCCCCGAAGACGACGAGAGGGCAGGACCACTCTTGGACCTTTTTTTGAACTCCGATTGGTGAATTTTATCCCCGTCTCCATCCAGCCCCGATCTAGCCCTGCCCTCCGAGGAAGGTGCCTCGACAGGACAGTTAAACAACCATGTGCCCATAGGGCACCAATTCCCTCTTGTTCCCTACTCCTACTCCTATAAAACTTAACTTTTAATCAGTTTATTTATAATTCATCCAGGAAATTTAAAATTAAAACCACAACTAGTTCCACCATCTTATACTACTATCCAACCCTATATTGTATCACTGTTCTTATTAAACTAGCGTAGGGAGGATTTCAGCACTAATGCTGACTGATAGCATTTTGTATTTATTCCACTATAAGGCAATTGCACCTGCAGTGTGCAATGCCTCTTATTGCTTTGATTCTGTTGGTGGAAACTGGTGCAATTAAAATCAATACCCTGCTACCATCCTACATGTTTCAAAACTATATGTGGCTTTCTCAAGGATGGCAGGTAGCAGAGTGACGCTCCACATGTTTGTTCAGGGCTTTTATGCCCTCTGAGTCTGACGTCATAATCAGTTATTCAACCCCTTGTCGCATAGTGTAGCTGTCAGACCAATCACTATACTTCTTACCTGTGCATTATACACACCTTAGTATATTAAAACAGCTCTGTCCAATCGGACTCTAGAGTACATACCTGCGAACGGGCTGGGCTCCACCCCGGATTACGTCTGTGACCGCGCGCCCGCAGTCTATGCGGCGCACGCGCTTCCAGCAGCCAATCCACAGGCGGGTGGTGTGCATGTAATTTCATCCTCCCATTCTCGGTGTTCTGCGCATGTCATCAGTCTTTAACTTTTGTGCACAATTGAATTTACTGTGCTCATGACTGGACTGTTAGTGATTTTCTCACGAGGTGTCCATCTTTCATATAGTTATGACATTCAGATTAAAGCTGTCATTCCAAGTAATACGGTTTGCTTATTGAATTCTTTATCTTTATGTATTTAAATTGAGGGTATCAATCCAGGTGTAAGGAATGTACTTACTAATACTTCATTATGCAATTCTTTAATAATCAAGAATTTTTTTGCATATTCATTTTATTTATATTTTGTTTTTATATATTTCTTCCAATGTTCTTACAATATTTATTTAGATGTTCAGTCATAAGGGGTGCACTTTCTCGTACCTCGTTCTGCAGTTCTTTAAATGTTAGGAATTTTTGTACATCCATATTAGTTGTATTATTTTCCTATATTTTTATAATATTTATTTAGATATTATTTTGTATCTTATACCTTATCATCCTTATATTTTCCTTATGTTTCATCCCTTAATACCCTATGATTAGTCCATCAGCCGCTTTATTTAACCCCTTAAGGACACAGCCCATTTTCACCTCTAGGACGCAGCCCTTTTTTGCACATCTGACCACTGTCACTTTAAACATTAATAACTCTGGAATGCTTTTACTTATCAATCTGATTCCGAGATTGTTTTTTCGTGACATATTCTACTTTAACATAGTGGTAAATTTTTGTGGTAACTTGCATCCTTTCTTGGTGAAAAATCCCCAAATTTGATGAAAAAATTGAAAATTTTGCATTTTTCTAACTTTGAAGCTCTCTGCTTGTAAGGACAATGGATATTCCAAATATTTTTTTGGGGTATTCACATATACAATATGTCTACTTTATGTTTGCATCATAAAATTTATGAGTTTTTACTTTTGGAAGACACCAGAGGGCTTCAAAGTTCAGCAGCAATTTTACAATTTTTCACAAAATTTTCAAACTCGCTATTTTTCATGGACCAGTTCAGGTTTGTAGTGGATTTGAAGGGTCTTCATATTAGAAATACCCCATAAATGACCCCATTACAAAAACTTCACCCCCCAAAGTATTCAAAATGACATTCAGTAAGCGTTTTTTAACCCTTTAGGTGTTTCACAGGAAAAGCAGCAAAGTGAAGGAGAAAATTCAAAATCTTCATTTTTTACACTTGCATGTTCTTGTAGACCCAATTTTTGAATTTTTACAAGGGGTAAAAGGATAAAATGTATACTTGAATTTGTAGCCAAATTTCTCTCGAGTAAGCACATACCTCATATGTCTATGTAAATTGTTCGGCGGGCGCAGTAGAGGGCTCAGAAGCAAAGGAGCGACAAGGGGATTTTGGAGAGTACGTTTTTCTGAAATGGTTTTTGGGGGGCATGTTGCATTTAGGAAGCCCCTATGGTGCCAAAACAGCAAAAAAAACCACATGGCATACCATTTTGGAAACTAGACCCCTTGGGGAACGTAACAAGGAATTAAGTGAGCCTTAATACCCCACAGGTGTTTCATGACTTTTGCATATGTAAAAAAACAAAAAAACAATTTTCACTAAAATGTGTGTTTCCCCCCAAATTTCACATTTTTGCAAGGGTTAATAGCAGAAAATACCCCCCAAAATTTGTAACCCCATCTCTTATGAGTATGGAGTTACCTCATAAGTTGACCTGAAGTACACTATGGGCGAACTACAATGCTCAGAAGAGAAGGAGTCATATTTGGCTTTTTGAGAGCAAATTTTGCTCAGGGGGCATGTCGCATTTAGGAAGCCCCTATGGTGCCAGGAAAGCAAAAAAAAAAACACATGGCATACCATTTTGGAAACTAGAACCTTAATACCCCACAGGTGTTTCACGACTTTTGCATATGTAAATTTTTTATTTTTTATTTTTTACCAAAAATGCTTGGTTTAGCAAAAATTTTACATTTTTAAAAAAGATAATAGCAGAAAATACCCCCAAAATTTGAAACCCAATTTCTTCCGATTCAGAAAACACCCAATATGGGGATGAAAAGTTCTCTGCTGGCGCACTACAGGTCTCAGAAGAGAAGGAGTCACATTTGGCTTTTTGGAAGCAAATTTTGCTCTGGGGGCATGCCGCATTTAGGAAGCCCCTATGGTGCCAGGACAGAAAAAAAAAACACATGGCATACCATTTTGGAAACTAGACCCCTTGGGGAACGTAACAAGGGGTAAAGTGAACCTTAATACCCCACAGGTGTTTCACAACTTTTGCATATGTAAAAAAAAATATTTTTTTTACACTAAAATGCTTGTTTTCCCCCAAATTTTACATTTTTACAAGGGATAATAGCAGAAAATACCCCCCAAAATTTGTAACCCCATCTCTTCTGAGTATGGAAATACCCCATAAGTGGACGTGAAGTGCACTGGGGATGAACTACAATGCTCAGAAGAGAAGGAGCATCATTGAGCTTTTGGAGAGAGAATTTGGCCATGTGCATTTCCAAAGTCCCCCGTGGTGCCAGAACAGTGGACCCCCCCACATGTGACCCCATTTTTAAAACTACACCCCTCACGGAAGGTAATAAGGGGTGCAAGGAGAATTTACACCCCACTGGCATTTGACGGATCTTTGGAATTTTATTTTTCATTTTCACAGACCCCTGTTTCAAAGATCTGTCAGACACCTGTGGGGTGTAAATGCTCACTGTACCCCTTATTACATTTCGTGAGGGGTGTAGTTTCCAAAATGGGGTCACATGTGGGTATTTATTGTTTTGCACTTATGTCAGAACCGCTGTAAAATCAGCCACCCCTGTGCAAATCACCAATTTAGACCTCAAATGTACATGGTGCACTCTCCCTTCTGAGCCTTGTTGTGCACCCCCAGAACACTTTGCGCCCACATATGGGGTATCTCCGTACTCAGGAGAAATTGCATTACAAATTTTGGAGGCTTTTTTTCTTTTACCGCTTGTGAAATTTTAAAGTATGGGGCAACACCAGTATGTTAGTGTACAAAAATGTTTTTTTTTACACTAACATGCTGGTGTAGACCCCAACTTTACCTTTTCATAAGGGGTAAAAGGAGAAAAAGCCCCCCAAATTTGTTAGGCAATTTCTCCCGAGTACGGCGATACCCCATATGTGGCCCTAAACTGTTGCCTTGAAATACGACAGGGCTCCAAAGTGAGACCACCATGCGCATTTGAGGCCTAAATTAGGGATTTGCATAGGGGTGGACATAGGGGTATTCTACACCAGTGATTCCCAAACAGGGTGCCTCCAGCTGTTGCTAAACTCCCAGCATGCTTGGACAGTCAATGGCTGTCCGGAAATGCTGGGAGTTTTTGTTTTGCAACAGCTGGAGGCTCCGTTTTGGAAACACTGCTGTAGGATACGTTTTTCATTTTTATTGGGGGGGAAGGGGTGGTGGTGGGGGGGGGGGGCAGTGTACGTGTGTATATGTGGTGTTTTACTCTTTATTTTATGTTAGTGTAGTGTAGTGTTTTTAGGTTACATTCACACTGACGGCGGATTACACTGAGTCTCCCGCTAGGAGTTTGAGCTGCGGCTGCAGCTCAAACTTGAAGCAGGGAACTCACTGTAATCCGCTGCCAGTGTGAATGTAACCTATACATTCACATGGGAGGGGGGGGGGGGCAAAACTACAACTCCCAGCATGCACTGACAGAACGTGCAAGCTTGGAGTTGTAGTTTTGCAACAGCTGGAGGCACACTGGTTGGAAAATACTGAGTTAGGTAATAGAACCTATTGCCTAACTCGGTATTTCCCAACCAGTGTGCCTCCAGCTGTTGCAGAACTACAACTCTCAGCATGTACTGATTGCCAAAGGGAATGCTGGGAGATGTAGTTATGCAACAGCTGGAGGCACGCAAGTACAACTCCCAGCATGCCGAGACAGCCATTTGCTGTTCCTGAATGCTGGGAGTTGTAGTTTTGCACGATTTAGAGGGGTTCAGGCTAGAGATCACTGACAGTGGTCTCTAAACTGTGGCCCTCCAGATGTTTCAAAACTACAAATCTCAGCATGCTAAGACAGCAAACTGCTGTCTGGGCATGCTGGGAGTTGTAGTTTTGTAACAACTGGAGGGCTACAGTTTAGAGACCACTGTCAGTGATCTCTAGCCTGAACCCCTCTAAATCTTGCAAAAGTATAACTCCCAGCATGCCAACACAGCAAACAGCTGTCAAAGCATGGTGGGAGTTGTAGTTTTGCAACATCTGGAGGGCCACAGTTTAGAGACCACTCTCCAAACTTTCGCCCTGCAGATGTTGCTAGGCAACAGACTCCCGGACACGCGGCGCCATACTCACCTCCACCACTGCCATGATCACAGCCGCCGCCGGGTAAGTGACCGCCGCTGCCGCCGCCGCTACTACACGGTTCCCCCCGCTGTGCCCGGACACCGATGGGTGGGCAGAGTGGGGGGGACCCGAACTTTAACCCCCCCGCCCCCAGTCTGCTATTGGTCGGTCGCTCCGCCGATCAATAGCAGGGATAGGAGGGGTGGCAACCCTGCCACCTCACTCCTATCTCTTCAAGGGGGATCGAGAGTGTCTTGGACACCCCCGATCCCCCTTATTTTATTGCGGCGCCGCCGTTGATGGGCAGGGGGAGAGCGCTCCCCCTGCAAACACCATAGATGCTATGATCAGAACTGATCACGGCATCTATGGGGTTAATGCTGCCGGGACCAACGCGATCGCGGCCCCGGCAGCTGCGGTGGGACTCCGGCTGTGATTGACAGCTGAGTCCCACCCGCGATCTCCTGCGCTGCCCACGGCAGAGCAGGAGATCGCTTGGATGTATGCATACGTCCATTTGCGCGAACGTGTAGTTCGCCTGGACGTATGCATACGTCCAATAGCGGGAAGGGGTTAAAATCTTATTGTTTATTAATTAGATTATTTTAATTATTTATTTTGGTGTTATACGCTAAACTCAATTTACATTCATTTTTATGATTTTAGTTTCCTCTTGGGCCCATCTTGATTTTCCGTATTTTAAGAAACTGTAAATCACTTGGATTTCCCTTATGTTTATTCCAAACATGTCTTGTCAGGGGTGTTTCTGCATGGGTGTTTATGCAACTAATATGTTTTGATATTCGTCGTCTCAGTTCTTGTATTGTCTTGCCAACATAAAACATAGGACATGAGCACAAAACACCATAAACAACCCCCTGGCTCCGGCAATTTACAAAGTCCATTAATTTATAGATCTTCCCATCTGCAGAATTCGTAAATTCTTTCCTTCTCCTTAGATATACGCAAAACGTGCAACCACCACACGGACAGGTGCCCGTGTTTGGATTTTGAAGCCAAGTTTGTTTTGATTCCACCGAATAGTTACTGTGAACTAATTTGTCACGTAAATTTGGACCTCTCTTATACGTCACCCCAGGATAACTTTTATTATTTTATTTTATTTATTTATTTATTTATATATAATTTATATTATTTTATTATTCTAATTTGATCCCGTTCAGTTTTTTGTTTTTCTTGATGATTCCTCAATAGGTCACATCTAGGACTCTCATTAGCTCTCTTAAAAGCTTTTTTGATCCATTTGCGTGGGTAGCCTCTGTCCACGAAACGTTTAGTCAATTTTTCACTCTCCGTTTCAAAGGTCTGCTCATCCGAGCAGTTCCGTTTCATACGGAGAAACTGCCCAGTCGGGCTGATCGGGACATCGTGATAAAATTGCGATGTTCCGATCAGCTGGGACGCAGGCGGAGGTTTCCTTACCTCTCTCCGCGGCATCCGATCGGGGATTGATTGCTCCAAGCCTGAGCTGCAGGCTTGAGCAATCGAGCCCCTATCTGACTGATCCCTGCAAAGCTATGGCTTTGCAGGGATCGGCATAGGAGATCAGTGTGTGCAGTGCATTTTTATTGGGGGGGAAGGGGTGGTGGTGGGGGGGGGGCAGTGTACGTGTGTATATGTGGTGTTTTACTCTTTATTTTATGTTAGTGTAGTGTAGTGTTTTTAGGTTACATTCACACTGACGGCAGATTACACTGAGTCTCCCGCTAGGAGTTTGAGCTGCGGCTGCAGCTCAAACTTGAAGCAGGGAACTCACTGTAATCCGCCGCCAGTGTGAATGTAACCTATACATTCACATGGGAGGGGGGGGGCAAAACTACAACTCCCAGCATGCACTGACAGAACGTGCAAGCTTGGAGTTGTAGTTTTGCAACAGCTGGAGGCACACTGGTTGGAAAATACTGAGTTAGGTAATAGAACCTATTGCCTAACTCGGTATTTCCCAACCAGTGTGCCTCCAGCTGTTGCAGAACTACAACTCTCAGCATGTACTGATTGCCAAAGGGAATGCTGGGAGATGTAGTTATGCAACAGCTGGAGGCACGCAAGTACAACTCCCAGCATGCCGAGACAGCCATTTGCTGTTCCTGAATGCTGGGAGTTGTAGTTTTGCACGATTTAGAGGGGTTCAGGCTAGAGATCACTGACAGTGGTCTCTAAACTGTGGCCCTCCAGATGTTTCAAAACTACAAATCTCAGCATGCTAAGACAGCAAACTGCTGTCTGGGCATGCTGGGAGTTGTAGTTTTGTAACAACTGGAGGGCTACAGTTTAGAGACCACTGTCAGTGATCTCTAGCCTGAACCCCTCTAAATCTTGCAAAAGTATAACTCCCAGCATGCCAACACAGCAAACAGCTGTCAAAGCATGGTGGGAGTTGTAGTTTTGCAACATCTGGAGGGCCACAGTTTAGAGACCACTCTCCAAACTTTCGCCCTGCAGATGTTGCTAGGCAACAGACTCCCGGACACGCGGCGCCATACTCACCTCCACCACTGCCATGATCACAGCCGCCACCGGGTAAGTGACCGCCGCTGCCGCCGCCGCTACTACACGGTTCCCCCCGCTGTGCCCGGACACCGATGGGTGGGCAGAGTGGGGGGGACCCGAACTTTAACCCCCCCGCCCCCAGTCTGCTATTGGTCGGTCGCTCCGCCGATCAATAGCAGGGATAGGAGGGGTGGCAACCCTGCCACCTCACTCCTATCTCTTCAAGGGGGATCGAGAGTGTCTTGGACACCCCCGATCCCCCTTATTTTATTGCGGCGCCGCCGTTGATGGGCAGGGGGAGAGCGCTCCCCCTGCAAACACCATAGATGCTGTGATCAGAACTGATCACGGCATCTATGGGGTTAATGCTGCCGGGACCAACGCGATCGCGGCCCCGGCAGCTGCGGTGGGACTCCGGCTGTGATTGACAGCTGAGTCCCACCCGCGATCTCCTGCGCTGCCCACGGCAGAGCAGGAGATCGCTTGGATGTATGCATACGTCCATTTGCGCGAACGTGTAGTTCGCCTGGACGTATGCATACGTCCAATAGCGGGAAGGGGTTAAAATCTTATTGTTTATTAATTAGATTATTTTAATTATTTATTTTGGTGTTATACGCTAAACTCAATTTACATTCATTTTTATGATTTTAGTTTCCTCTTGGGCCCATCTTGATTTTCCGTATTTTAAGAAACTGTAAATCACTTGGATTTCCCTTATGTTTATTCCAAACATGTCTTGTCAGGGGTGTTTCTGCATGGGTGTTTATGCAACTAATATGTTTTGATATTCGTCGTCTCAGTTCTTGTATTGTCTTGCCAACATAAAACATAGGACATGAGCACAAAACACCATAAACAACCCCCTGGCTCCGGCAATTTACAAAGTCCATCAATTTATAGATCTTCCCATCTGCAGGATTCGTAAATTCTTTCCTTCTCCTTAGATATACGCAAAACGTGCAACCACCACACGGACAGGTGCCCGTGTTTGGATTTTGAAGCCAAGTTTGTTTTGATTCCACCGAATAGTTACTGTGAACTAATTTGTCACGTAAATTTGGACCTCTCTTATACGTCACCCCAGGATAACTTTTATTATTTTATTTTATTTATTTATTTATTTATATATAATTTATATTATTTTATTATTCTAATTTGATCCCGTTCAGTTTTTTGTTTTTCTTGATGATTCCTCAATAGGTCACATCTAGGACTCTCATTAGCTCTCTTAAAAGCTTTTTTGATCCATTTGCGTGGGTAGCCTCTGTCCACGAAACGTTTAGTCAATTTTTCACTCTCCGTTTCAAAGGTCTGCTCATCCGAGCAGTTCCGTTTCATACGGAGAAACTGCCCAGTCGGGCTGATCGGGACATCGTGATAAAATTGCGATGTTCCGATCAGCTGGGACGCAGGCGGAGGTCTCCTTACCTCTCTCCGCGGCATCCGATCGGGGATTGATTGCTCCAAGCCTGAGCTGCAGGCTTGAGCAATCGAGCCCCTATCTGACTGATCCCTGCAAAGCTATGGCTTTGCAGGGATCGGCATAGGAGATCAGTGTGTGCAGTGCTATAGCTCCCTATGGGAGTTAACAAAGGTCATTTAACCCCTTCCCTATTAAAAGTTTGAATCACCCCCATTTTCCCATAAAAAAACTGTGTAAATAAAAATAAACATATGTGGTATCGCCGCGTGCGAAAATGTCCGAACTATAAAAAATATATCGTTAATTAAATTGCACGGTCAATGGCGTGCACGCAAAAAAAAATTCCAAAGTCTAAAATAGTGTATTTTTGGTCACTTTTTATAACATGAAAAAATGAATAAAAAGCGATCAAAAAGTTTGATCAATAAAAAATTGGTACCGATAAAAACTTCAGATCACAGCGCAAAAAATTAGTCCTCATACCGGCCCGTACTCAGAAAAATAAAAAAGTTATAGGGGTTAGAAGATGAGAATTTTTTAAAATATAAATTTTTCAGCATGTAGTTATGATTTTTTTTCAGAAGTACGACAATATCCAAACTATATAAGTAGGGTATCATTTTAACCATATGGACCTACAGAATAAAGATAAGGTATTATTTTTACCGAAAAGTGCACTGCGTAGAAACGGAAGCCCCCAAAATTCACAAAATGATTTTTTTTTTCTGTTTCACCGTGGATGTTTTGGTAAAATGACTAATGTCGCTGCAAAGTAGAATTGGTGACGCAAAAAATAAGCCATCATATGGATTTTTAGGTGCTAAATTGTAAAGCATTATGATTTTTAAAAGGTGATGAGGAATAAATGAAAATGCAAAAATGGAAAAACGCTGAGTCCTTAAGGGGTTAAAGATACAGGATGCCTACTCGTCCAGTGTAGTTGTTTTCCTAAAAATACTAGTCTGCAAGTGACCTCTCTCATTTTTGGAAATTGTCAGATCAAGGAAATTGATCTGTTCCTTCTGAAATTCAGATGTAAAATGCATTCCCACCTCGTTCCTGTTTAATATTGATACGAATTCCTGAAAAAGTAACCCATCACGATCCAACAAAATTAAAATATCGTCAATAAAACGGCCCCAAAAAGAAATGTGTTTGGTGTATTTCTCATTGTCCTCTGTGAAAACTATAGTATCTTCCCACCACCCTAAAAAGAGATTTGCATATGTGGGTGCACATACTGTGCCCATGGCCGAGCCTTTTATCTGGTAATAGAATCTACCGTTAAAAGTGAAAAAATTGTGCGTGAGGACAAAATTAAGTAGTGACAAAACAAATTGATTGTGTGCGTGAAATTGTGTGCCTTTAATTTTCAAAAAATGTGCCACCGCATTTAGGCCTAGATCGTGTTGTATGTTACTATACAGGGCCTCTACGTCTAGGCTAGCCAAAATTGTGTGATCCGAAACAGTGATTTCATTTATTTCACATACCGTGTCCTTTGTGTCTTTTAGGAACGGGGGGAGAGTGCTAACGAATGGAATCAAGATTTCATTCACATATTTACTACACTCCTGTGTCAGGTTGTCATTCCCTGACACAATGGGTCTTCCGGGAAATGGGGTCACTTGCTTATGCATCTTAGGTAATGCATAAAAGGTTGCCACTACAGGGCTGGGATTGTACAGTTCTCTGTACTCTTCCCCAGTAATATGACCATTAGATAGGGCATCTTGAAGTAGATCCCTCAGTTCTCCCAAATATTCACTGGTAGGGTTCCTGACTAGTATTTCATAGGTCTTCTAGGATTATAGACAGGTCTTGAATGACTAGTTGAACAAAGCTGTCTATACAGTGATATTGGGAAAAAGGTGGGATCTTTTTACTTCTCATTTTCAGGGACGATAAGGGTGCTACGGGAGCTCTTGGTCCAGTCCAGAAGGTCTATGAGGGTCTCTAGAGTTACAGAGTCACGATAACCACTTCCTGCTTCACTTCTTGAAAGGTTAGTATGATATTTATGTAAAGCTAACTTTCTTGCGAAAAGATTTATATCTTTGACCCATGTAAATAGGTTAAAGTTGGGAGTGGGAGAAAAGGAGAAACCCTTTGATTAAACTCTCACTTGGACTTAATTTAAGGGAAAATCAGACATGTTCATCACTTGTAGACCCTCTTCCTCTATTAAGGTACTTGATTCGTCAGACAATAGAGCAAATATGTCATCTGTCTGTTGTTCACCATATTGGGGCAGCTCTATGTCTGCCTCCTCAGACCTAAAAAAGAAGAGGTCATTGTTGGTACTCCACCTAAAGGAGGGGCTGATACAAAGCTTGGTGAGATCATCTGTGGAATACCCACAGGCATACCCTGTTGGGAGAAACTCAATGTTCCTACCCCCTGACTGTTCGATATTCCTGCAGGAGTTGATATGTTGCCCGATGCAGAAGACAATGCTGATGAGGAGGGGAGAATATTTGGTCCACCACCCAATTGGGCTAAATTTTGTGTTGTCATCGGATTTGCTACCCCCGAGTTTGGATTTGAGGTTGGCACACATCCTTGGGCTAATTTTGTTAAAGGAAGAAGCCAAGTGGATTTTCCGTTTGAAGAGTTTGAGCCCTTCAGGTCTTAATGAAGGGTTCACCTTCACACCATTTATCTAAATTAAGCTGTGATAGATATAAATAAGGAAATAAGGAAATGAAAATAAAAAAAGGAAGATTGAAAGTGAACGCATTGTGTTCGAATTGTATGTTACTAATGAAATATCCCGGTCGCAATAAATGTTGTAGCATAAATATAGACCGGAAGCATAAATACAGACCAAAAACAAGAATATGGAGATAGATTGAATATATAATAAAAGTTAGAAACTAACATCATAAAAAATAATGTAAATCGAGTTTAACGTATAACACCAAAATAAATTATTAAAATAATCTAATTAATAAACAATAAGATTTTAAATAAAGCGGTTGAGGGACTAATCATAGGGTATTAAGGGATGAAACATAAGGAAAATATAAGGATGATAAGGTATAAGATACAAAATAATATCTAAATAAATATTATGAAAATATATGAAAATAATACAACTAAGGCTGGGTTCACACTACGTTTTGTCCCATACGGGAGCGCATACGGCAGGGGGGAGCTAAAAGCTCGCGCTCCCGTATGTGACCGTATGCGCTCCCGTATGTCATTCATTTCAATGAGCCGACCGGAGTGAAACGTTCGGTCTGGTCGGCTCATTTTTGCGCCGTATGCGCTTTTACAACCGGACCTAAAACCGTGGTTGACCACAGTTTTAGGTCCGGTTGTAAAAGCGCATACGGCGCAAAAATGAGCCGACCGGACCGAACGTTTCACTCCGGTCGGCTCATTGAAATGAATGACATACGGGAGCGCATACGGTCACATACGGGAGCGCGAGCTTTTAGCTCCCTCCTGCCGTATGCGCTCCCGTATGGGACAAAACGTAGTGTGAACCCACCCTAATATGGATGTACAAAAATTCCTAACATTTAAAGAACTGCAGAACGAGGTACTAGAAAGTGCACTGCTTATGACTGAACATCAAAATAAATATTATAAGAACATTGGAAGAAATATATAAAAACTAAATATAAATAAAATGGATATGCAAAAAATTCTTGATTATTAAAGAATTGCATAATGAAGTATTAGTAAGTGCATTCCTTACACCTGGATTGATAGAATCAAAGCAATAAGAGGCATTGCACACTGCAGGTGCAATTGCCTTATAGTGGAATAAATACAAATTGCTATCAGTCAGCATTAGTTAGTGCTGAAATCCTCCCTAAGCTAGTTCAATAAGAACAGTGAAACAATATAGGGTTGGATAGTAGTATAAGATGGTGGAACTAATTGTGGTTTTAATTTTAAATTTCCTGGACGAATTATAAATAAACTGATTAAAAGTTAAGTTTTATAAAAGTAGGGAACAAGAGGGAACTGGTGCCCTATGGGCACATTGTTGTTTAGTAATTTAGATACCCCCCCCCCTTCTCTAGGGGCAAATTTCTTGGTGTCCTCGACAAGACAGGGCCCAGTTCCCCCCAGAGGCTCTTTCTCCCTAGGCATCCCGCCCTCACCTTCCCCCTCCAAGGAGGGGGAGGAGATGGTATTGAGGATGAGGTACCGGTTTGACAGGTCAATCAGAGGGGGGGCAGACAGGCTTCCATTTTGGACCTGGCCCGCAGTACAAGAAACAGAGGGCTCTGACCTCTTCTTTTCCCTTTCCTTTTGCCCTTGTCTTTCTTTTTATTCCTCTCCCCACTCTCCTCATCCACACTTTCATAGTGGGAGGAATCAGATGGGTCGGCCTTATTGCCTTCCTTTCTGCGCAGCCTCCTGATCTCCTCATCCAGCACGTTCTCTTCCAGGGCTTCAGTGGTTACAGGGCCAGCCTCAGGAGCAGGGACTGAAGCTACACCCCGTCACCTGAGCACTCTCCAGCTCCCTACACCTTCTACGATTCTCCTCCCGCCTTAGTTTGGCGGGGCCCTTTTTCCTCCTCACTAGCCCTGTTGCACCCCCCTCCCTGCCCGTACCCTCCCCAGCCAAGGCAACTTCACAGCTCTCCTCAGCAGGAGCGGCCACTGCATGGGCAAAGGCACTAGGACAACGGCTGAAAGGGTGCCCGAGGACACCACACAGGTGGCACCTGATCTGTTTACAGGATGTGGCCAGATGACCCACACAAAGCGCAGACCTGCACAGTACAGGCTGCGCTAAAGTGGTTGGGGCTGCCACATCTGTGACAGACCTTAGGTTGCCCCTGCTAGAAGACCTGGATCCTATCACGTCCAAGGAAGGCGGCTGACGGAATGTGGGCAAACGTACTCCCTGAACGCTTGAGTTTGATGGAAAACGTCCTGGCCCAGGACCAGATCCCATGCTCATCAAAGTTTTTCTTGGGCATGTCCATCACATCCCTATACCGTCCAAGCCAGGTCAGGATGTCATAGCAAGAAAGTGACTTGTTACAGATCAAAACGGTCACTTCCTTGACCGAGTTCTGACGGGAAATCACCTTTATGGTGAAATCCCGCATGCCGGGCTCGTTCTTAGCCACTTCGTAGTTCGCCAGAAGAATTCGAGACCCTCGGGCCGAAGGAAACTGACATCAAACTCGGACAAACCATAGGGGTGTATCAGGGCAAAGATGTCACTCAACCTGAATTCCATCTGAAGGAGGAGCTGAAGCCCTTTAGAGCGAGGTGGGCACGCATCCTCGCCCCTCCAAATCAGACGGACCACATTCCTACGGTTATTGTCCTGCCCGGTTATCGGGAGGGACCAGACCACCTCCCCATTCCGCTCTCGGAAAGCCCCCTAACCATGCCTCTCTATCGTAGAGCCTCCAGGAGGCGCTGTTGCAAGTGGCCTCCAGAGCTGGATGGAGACAGGGACCCCCCTGAACGCCCGGCAGCGACATTGGCATAGCTGACAGGCGGACCAGACACAGACCTAGACCCAGAACCAGACCCACTACTCTCATTATCTTTGTTTCCATTCATACCACTACTACTACCACCAACATTCACTCCACTGACACTCCCACACACATTCCTCACATCCACAACACTACTACACCCATCATTCTCACATCTTGCACTCTTAGCATCCTGCCTAAAGAAATTTGGGCTGGTTGGGACTTGCAGTGTTGATGATTTTAAATAGATTTTCTTTTCTGGCTTAGCTGCTGGGGTCGATGCTAATGGTTCCTTCTCCATGAATAATGTGACTTCTGGAGTCTGGGGCTGCCCCTCCGAGTGCACCCCAGCTCCTCCCACTGCACCAGCACTTAGTTTGCCCAACCGCACGGGCTCGGCAGCTGAACCCGGCACCCGGACACTCCCCCCTCTCACAGTGGAGTGTCCCGTGTGGTCATACGGGAACAGAAGGTCTCGCTGGACTCCTTGGGCCTTCTTTTTGCCCACATCTCAAGGCTTTTCCTCCTAGCCTTCCTTCCACGAGATCTCTGGCTGGCACCCGTTGCCTGGAGGAGCAGAGCCTTCATTGCTGCAGCCTCTGCTGGATCTTCTGCCTCCGGCTGGAACAGTGGCTGTAGCAGTTTTCTCTCCACCCCCGCCAGCCTTGAAGCCTTGTGGAAGTCTGGAGCTCAAAAGAGACACACCCGACAGCTTCTCACACTGAACGGTTCTGGACTGCTGTGTTCACAGGAATTGCTCTCTGAGTTCCATGTCAGGAACTGTCCAAATTAGGAGAGGATTTTTATGGGGATTTCCTTCTAATCTGGACAGTTCCTGACACGGACAGAGGTGTCAGCAGAGAGCACTGTTGTTAGACTGGAAAGAACTTCACAAATTTCTCTGTAGTATGCAGCAGCATATAAGTATTGGAAGGCTTCAGATTTTTTAATAGAAGTAATTTACAAATATTTTTAACTTTCAAGCACCAGTTGATTTGAAAACATTTGTTTTCCACTTGTTTCCACTGGAGTTCCCCTTTAACATCTTATTTGTTTAAAAATTATGGAGGCATTTTTTTAGCACACTTATCCAGATCTGTGCCTCCACACAATCCTGTCTCTGAGCTCCACATGCACTTCTTTCCTCCTCGTGGCTTGGTTTTTGCTCTAATAGAGACCTTATATATACCTTGATACTGTCCCTCATAGACGTCTGACAGGTAAGTTAAGGTCTTTGGGTTTGGAAATTTTAGTTTGTAACTGGATTGAACACTGGCTCATGGATCGTACCCAGAGAGTGGTGGTCAATGATTCGTACTCTGATTGGTCCCCGGTTATTAGTGGTGTACCCCAAGGTTCTGTACTGGGCCCGCTGTTGTTTAATTTATTTATCAATGATATAGAGGATGGTATTAACAGCTCTGTTTCTATCTTTGCAGATGACACCAAGCTTTGTAGCACGGTACAGTCTATAGAGGATGTGTATAAGTTACAAGATGACTTGGATAGACTAAGTGTCTGGGCATCCACTTGGCAAATGAGGTTCAATGTGGATAAATGTAAAGTAATGCATCTGGGTACTAATAACCTGCATGTTATTAGGGGGGATTAAACTGTTAGAGTCACTGGTAGAGAAGGATCTGGGTGTACTTGTAGATCACAGACTGCAGAATAGCATGCAATGTCAGGCTGCTGCTTCCAAAGCCGGCAGGATATTGTCATGTATCAAAAGAGCGAAGAAATACCAAAAGAAAAAATTCCCACACAGTAGGTCCTACGCCACAAGACATAGATTAAATTCATAAAGAAAGAGGCGTCAAACAGGACATAAATATCACAAAGTATACTTTATTAACATGAATCCAAAAATGACAAAACATTTAAAATGATTTAAAAGAATACATATATAGTAATAAACATAAATCCAAAAAGTGCTGAGAGAGAAACGGGGGCTATGCTTGTCTGCCAGCGGAAGGGTTAAATAGTTGGTACACAATAAGTATTGACTCCCGTGGATTAATGAGGGAGGCTACTGCTCATAGATTGTGGATTGAATATTAGAGTCGGATCCGGCAAATATGCCCGGATCACGAGTAAGTACAGAAAAAGTCCAAGAGCAGACAAAAAAGTCTCAGGGGGTCAATAACACATTATGAGTAGGACAAAGCCTGAACTAGGCAGAAATGACAAAATACTTTACCAAGTGGAACAAGGAGTACAGCGCTACAGCCACCCGCCACCCAACGTTTCACCAATGAAGGCTTCTTCCGGGGTGTGGTCAGTAGAGTGTGGGGTATGTATATATGCAGAGACTTAGCCAATTAAAACCAAGTACTAGAACACGTGATATAATTAAGGCGTCATAGTCGCCCATAGGTCACTGCTACCAAGCCTCGCACTCATAGCGAGGTCCGGGAGCAGATACTCCTGTCAGTGCGCATCACGTGACATCGTGGAGCCGCACCAGAAGGCTCCACAACGTCACGGAACAACCAAGCCTCGCTTTCAAAGCGAGACTCGGATGTAAGGGCCAATCGTATACCAGAGTTGTCCCACGATCAGGTGGAAAGCCAAGCCTCGCTATCAAAGCGAGGCGTGGAGGTAACTCTAGTGCGAGAATCCCGACTATTACGCGAATTCATCGGGCTAGATAGTTAGTTATAGTTATATATAGGCACGGTTTATTTAATCAATTCAAACATAATATATCCGTTTCTATATCAAAGCACCATGTTAAAAATTGCAATCGGGGACTAAATACAATAAGTCGTAATGGGTACACATTTTAGATAAATACATAATAAGTGCACAATTCAGGTAAGTACATATATTACCCATACTAGGGTCACATGTTATGCAAAAGCAAGTGCAATATGTTTTCTAGATATCCATGCTGCTGCACTGCACAATGGCAGTACAGCAACATGAAAATCCAAAATAAAAGTAAATGCATAGCGTGCAAAAGAAAAGGGAAAAAAAAAAAAAAAAAAGGGGGGGGGGAACGGAAGGAAAAGAAGGGATGAGGAAGGGGGAGGGGAGGGGAGAAGGGGGGGGGGAAAAGGCGGGGGAAAAAATAAATTTTAGCGGAAAACAACTGTGAAAAAATACAAGTGCAAGGTGAACACACAGTGCCAAAGTGAAAGTGACATGCAAAAAGGGGAGAGGGAAAAAGGAGCATATGTAAATGTCTACCTAGTGAACAGGGGGGACCGGAATGTCAATTAAATATGTAGAAATGTAAGAAGTGAGAAAATATGAAGTATAGCTTAATAATTGATGCCACTCTCACAGTTACACAAGTAAATAAGTAGCTATCAGTGTTAAATATGATTTAAACAAATTATTAAGACCCCAAAAGTGGTATGAATAAAAAAAGGGGGGAGGGGGGGGAGCCTAAAAGAGTGGATATTGATAATGGGGCATGGGAGTGTAGTGTGAGATTAGTGTATAAAGTGTATGATGGGATAAAAAAGTTGGTGATGTGAATGTGAACATGTGTACGAGTTTAAAAAACCTTTGTTAAGTGTGATAAGGTAATGTGAAGTAAAGTGAATATGAACGTTTATAGAAAACATTAGATACATAAAGTGAGAATAAAGTGTCATTACAAAAGATATATATTAGGATTGAAAATAAATAAATATTAAAAATGTATATAAAAATGTGTATAAAATTGTGACCCTGTATGTGTACATAAAAGAATAATATATTAGAGTTGATGAGAAGAAGAGAGTCCCAAAAAAATGATTCCAATAGTAGGGTCGCTCCAACGATGGAGAGAGGCTAAAAATAGTCACGTGATGGCCCTGGATGGTAAGTCTCATAACACATCTAGATAGACAACCAGATAAAAAAGAAGAGATAGATTAGTAAACATACAATTAAAACAAGTAGGAGCTGCTAAAAATCACTTAAAACCCATTAAATTACACACACTAAAAGATCCGAGCTCGGAAGCCAACCAATACTCCTCACAAAAATGGGACATAGCTGTTTACCTCGTTTAAACCATGAGGTACAAGTGTGTCCAACCTGAAGATCCATCGCGTTTCTCTTTGTGCGACCAATTTCTTCCATTGGCCGCCTCTGATACCCACCGGAACGTGGTCGATGCCTATAAATTTGAGGAGAGTGGCATCACTGTTATGTTTAAGTTTAAAGTGTCTTGGTAGAGTTTTCAAAGACTGAAAGTTTGTTTCATTGACTGCCGCATTGATGTCCAAAACATGCTCTCTGACCCGTCGGCGGAGCTCCCTGGTGGTCATGCCCACGTATAGCAAATCACATGGACATTGTGCAACATATACCACCCCTTTAGTTACACAGTTTATTTTCTGCCTGATTTCATATGATTTAGTACAGGATGAATTGCGAAACACATCAGTCCGTAATATATTACTGCATGCGAGGCATTTACCACATGGGGAGCAACCGTTTTTGGGGCCCTTGGAACCAAATAAATATGGTTCCTGAGTCTCATAGTGGCTCCTCACCAAAAGATCCTTCAAATTTCTGTTCCGTCTATATGCAATCGCTGGTCTCGCAGGTATCATACCATTTAATGTCTCATTCACCTGTAAAACGGGCCAGTGCTGTTCAAGTATCTGTCTAATCTCATGGCTACGAGAGCATCTTTGCAGATGACACCAAGCTTTGTAGCACGGTACAGTCTATAGAGGATGTGTATAAGTTACAAGATGACTTGGATAGACTAAGTGTCTGGGCATCCACTTGGCAAATGAGGTTCAATGTGGATAAATGTAAAGTAATGCATCTGGGTACTAATAACCTGCATGTTATTAGGGGGGATTAAACTGTCAGAGTCACTGGTAGAGAAGGATCTGGGTGTACTTGTAGATCACAGACTACAGAATAGCATGCAATGTCAGGCTGCTGCTTCCAAAGCCGGCAGGATATTGTCATGTATCAAAAGAGGCATGGACTCAAGGGACAGGGACATAATACTCCCCCTTTATAAAGCATTGGTACGGCCTCACCTGGAATATGCTGTTCAGTTTTGGGCACCTGTCCATAAAAGGGACACTGCGGAGTTGGAAAGGGTGCAGAGACGCGCGACTAAACTAATATGGGGCATGGAACATCTCAGCTATGAGGAGCGATTAAAGGAGTTACAATTGTTTAGTCTTGAGAAGAGACGTTTAAGGGGGGATATGATAAACGTATATAAGTATATTAATGGCCCATACAAAAAATATGGAGAAAAACTGTTCCAGGTTAAACCCCCCCAAAGGACGAGGGGGCACTCCCTCCGTCTGGAGAAGAAAAAGTTTAGTCTCAAGGGGCGACACGCCTTCTTTACCGTGAGGACTGTGAATTTATGGAACGGTCTACCTCAGGAACTGGTCACAGCAGGAACAATTAACAGCTTTAAAACAGGATTAGATACATTCATGGAACAAAATAACATTAATGCTTATGAAGAAATATAAAATCCCATCCCTTCCCCAATATCGCGCCACACCCCTACCCTTTAATTCCCTGGTTGAACTTGATGGACATATGTCTTTTTTCGACCGTACTAACTATGTAACTATATACATATGGAAGTGTCTTTCCTTAATGTATCCAATCAACTGCATTTGCCACAGGTGACTCCAATAATGGTGTAGAAACATCTCAGAGATGAACAAGAAAAATGAGAGGAGCCAGAGCTAAATTTCAAGTGTCAAAGCAAAGGGTCTAAATACTTATGCCCATGCAAAATTTTAGATTTTCATTGTTAACTCCTAAATGACCAGATCAATTTTCATTTTTGAATTTTCTGTCATGCTATTGCATCATGAAACATCACGTAGGGCAAGGAAGAGTGAGCCCTAAGCCGACCCTAAACCTCTTTCCTTGCCTACTTGCTCAATCACCCTATAAGTCGCTAACATACCAACAGAAACTGCTAAACGGGACAGACTAAACCCAAACAGGTACACATAATAACAAGAATATCACAATATATAACAGGGCTAAAAAACATAACAGGACAGAAAGCTATGGCAATACAAAGTGCATACGCACACACACACACAAAGTGCGGAGAATTCAAATCAAATCAGCAGCATAGACCACAATGACTGGAGGCCTGATATAACCAGACCTGTACTGCTATTGCCCAGAATAATTAACACTAAGATGGCCAAAGTGCAGCATGCACGAACTGACCAGAGGAGAAATTACATTACTTATTTCCTTCTCGCCTTCTAATTGCCATAATTATTTTATTTTTTTTCCATCTAAAAAGCCATGTAAAGGCTTGTTTTATGTAAAACCAGTTGTACTTTGTAATGAAATTACTAATCTTTCCACAAAATATATGGCAAAGCAACAACAACAAATAAATAAATAAATGTGTGTGGTAAAATTGCAATTCTTGGAGGGTATTGTTTTTATGCAATGTACTTTGCAGTAAAACTGAGATGTTATCTTTACTCTGTAGGTCAATATGATTACAACGATACCTAAGTTTTTTTTTTTTCTCACCTGGCAAATTTTGGAAAATTGCCAATGCAGTTTTTGAGCCAAAGTCAGAAGTGGATCCACAAGGAAGGAAAAGTCTCCCCTTTATATTTCCCATTTGATTTGAATACATTTCTGGCTTTGGCTCAAAAACTGATGTCAGTATTCCAAAAAATGCCCCCAAAAAAACAGTTTGGAAACTTATCTTTTTATAGGTTTTGTTTCATTTTACTACTTTTAAAAACTTAAACTTTTTGAAGAAAATAGGTATGCCTAAAAGTGCTCTATTCTGAGCCTTATACCTTTTCTATTTTTTATGTATACATGGCTATATGAGGGCTCTTTTTTTTTTTTTTGCCGTGATCAATAGTCTTAATGGTAACCTTTTTCTTACTGATATATGTTTAATGTGACTACATTTTTTTTTTATGTTTAAGCCATTAACCATGTGATCATAAACATTGTGTTTTAATAGTTTGGAAAATCCCTATGTGGCAATACCAAATACGTTGTTTTTTTTTTTTTTTTTTTATGTTAAAATGGGGATTTTAATATTATTAGTGGTGGGGCATATTTATAATTATAGTAAATATTTAGATAGATAGTGTATATAGTGTTTATTTATATATATATATATATATATATATATATATATATATATATAATTATAGTTTTAAAAACATTTTTACTTACATTGTATCTTCTTCCTATTTGTAATACAGTGCTGTACTACATGCAGTGGATGCTTCACAGCAGCTGTGTTTTACAATAAGAGAGAGGAAGGTCTCCTCTCTAAAAGTGGGTCTGTATGAGCCATAAGCAAGAATTGATGACAGTTCTTTCTGCATGTAGTCCTGCACTTTGCCGCAAGGTTAAGGAGGATATAGTGCAGATGCACGGGTTAGACAGACACCTTCTGTAGGGGGGGGTTGATGTGTGGAGGCACTATGCAGCCTTTCTTTTGGGAACAATGGTGCCAACTGCTCTGGGCAGAGTGATGATCCCTGTGCAGTCACGCAGGTTGCAAACCCCCAAAATGGTCTTTACCCTTATAGCTATGATATAAACAATGTTGCAATGAAATTTAATTGGAGATGCTGTGTTTGATTTATTCCCAGTTTCATTCCCATTCACTGGTTAGCACCTAAACCTTATTGTAGGTTTGTGCTCTGTAAGATATAAAAGCAATCTTCCTTGGATAGTGGAACAATGCTTAAATCATTGTTTTGTCACCTCATTTTCTATATCATTTAATCATTCTATAAATGACTTACAGGCCATGACCTAATGCTCTTCAAGTATAAAAAAAAAGCCAGTTGTACAATCATTTATATGTTTGCCTGAATGCCTGCCAACACATTTTATCAGACAAGGTATCTGAAATGTCATTTAAGTGGGTAGCAAGTAGTACTCCACTTTATTGATCTCTAACCTGCGTCTTTTCAAAGTCAATATTTTTTTTAAATTAAATCTCATACCTCTAGTATAGGTTCTACAAGATTTAGAAAGTAATAACACAAAAGATATTTACAACTTTAACTTAAGGAATGGAAATGCTATTTTAATTTTATATCCTTAGAAATCAATTGCTAACTTATATATTACAAGAAAATTCAAGGAAACATATTTGACTTGTATCTAGTCCTTTACAATGTTCAAATCCTTATCTGTATGTGCTCGTAAATACAAATTTATGTGTCTCTGCTGTGTTTAATACAAAATAGGGCTGTGTACAACTAGGTCCTGGTGCTGCTAAGAGTTGTTGTGTTAAAGAATTCCTCCAGGAAAAACTAATACAGTAAACTGCTGTTGGCAAAGTCCTTTCAAGAGTTCTGCAACTCGCCCTGGCATGCTTGATATCTGCTTCTTGGCCAAATCTTTACTGAAGAAGACCCATTCTTGCCTAATCATTGTTTGGATATAATCATAATTTCTGCATTTTTGTTTGTCCGCCCACTTTTTGAGGATTAATCACAAATCCAGGGAATAGAGTTTTCTGGCCATAGACCAAAAATGTCCTTTTTTTTCTTAAGCTTTTAGGGGTCAAGCTAAGTACATGTATGTTGCTGTGCACGGAATTATCAAATACATGGCAGGGTTTTCGGGATCACCATGTCTCCCGTTATCTAACAGCAACCTTACTTATGCGGTCCTAAGCCCGCCCCTCTCAACGATTAGCATATTCTCTGTTCAGGATCTTCTAGGCAAATCCAGCCTCTGGTTACCCAGTGGCCCATAAGATAATGGTTGTTACGCCTAGCGCTCCGGGTCCCCGCTCCTCCCCGGAGCGCTCACGGCGTCTTTCTCCCTGCAGCTCCCCGGTCAGTCCCGCTGACCGGGAGCGCTGCTCTGTCATGGCCGTTGGGGATGCGATTCGCACAGCGGGACGCGCCCGCTCGCGAATCGCATCCCAGGTCACTTACCCGTTCCCGTCCCCTGCTGTCATGTGCTGGCGCGCGCGGCTCCGCTCTCTAGGGCGCGCGCGCGCCAGCTCCCTGAGACTTAAAGGGCCAGTGCACCAATGATTGGTGCCTGGCCCAATTAGCTTAATTGGCTTCCACCTGGTCCCTGACTATATCTATCCTCCTCCCATGCACTTCCTTGCCGGATCTTGTTGCCCTTGTGCCTAGTGAAAGCGTTTTGTGTGTTTAAAGCCTGTGTACCAGAACTTCTGCTATCTCCCCTGACTACGAACCTTGCCGCCTGCCCCCGACCTTCTGCTACGTCCGACTTTGCTTCTGCCTACTCCCTTGTACCTCGCCTATCTTCAGCAGCCAGAGAGGTGAGCCGTTGCTAGTGGATACGACCTGGTCACTACCGCCGCAGCAAGACCATCCCGCTTTGCGGCGGGCTCTGGTGAAAACCAGTAGTGTCTTAGAACCGGTCCACTAGCACGGTCCTCGCTATCCCTCTCTGGCACAGAGGATCCACCTCCTGCCAGCCGGCATCGTGACAGTAGATCCGGCCATGGATCCCGCTGAAGTTCCTCTGCCAGTTGTCGCTGACCTCCCTACGCTGGTCGCCCAGCAAGCTCGTCAGATCGCCCAACAAGATCACCAGCTGTCGTACTTGACCACCATGACACAGCAACTCCAGTCACAACTACAGCAAGTACAGTCACAGCTACAGCAGCAACAACCATCTCCTCCGCCAGCTCCTGCACCCCTTCCGCAGCGAGTGGCCACTCCTAGCCTCCGCCTGTCCTTGCCGGACAAATTTAATGGGGACTCTAAGTTTTGCCGTGGCTTTCTTTCGCAATGTTCCCTGCACATGGAGATGATGTCGGACCAGTTTCCTACTGAAAGGTCTAAGGTGGCTTTCGTAGTCAGCCTTCTGTCTGGAAAAACTCTGTCATGGGCCACACCGCTCTGGGACCGCAATGACCCCGTCACTGCCTCTGTACACTCCTTCTTCTCGGAAATTCGAAGTGTCTTTGAGGAACCTGCCCGAGCCTCTTCTGCTGAGACTGCCCTGCTGAACCTGGTCCAGGGTAATTCCTCCGTTGGCGAGTACGCCATACAATTCCGTACTCTTGCCTCTGAACTATCCTGGAATAATGAGGCTCTCTGCGCGACCTTTAAAAAAGGCCTATCCAGCAACATTAAAGATGTTCTGGCCGCACGAGAGACTCCTGCTAACCTGCATGAACTCATTCATCTAGCCACTCGCATTGACATGCGTTTTTCTGAGAGGCATCAAGAGCTCCGCCAGGAAAAAGACTTAGATCTCTGGACACCTCTCCCACAGTCTCCACTGCAATCTGCGCCTAGGCCTCCCGCCGAGGAGGCCATGCAAGTGGATCGGTCTCGCCTGACCCTGGAAAAGAGGAATCGCCGTAAGGAAGAGAATCTTTGTCTGTACTGTGCCAGTACTGAACATTTTTTGGTGGATTGCCCAATCCGTCCTCCACGTCTGGGAAACGCACGCTCGCACCCAGCTCTCGTGGGTGTGGCGTCTCTTGATGCTAAGTCGGCTTCTCCACGTCTCACGGTGCCTGTTCGGATTTCTACTTCAGCCAGCTCTTCCCTCTCAGCCGTGGCCTGCCTGGACTCTGGAGCTTCTGGGAATTTTATTCGGGAGTCCTTAGTGAATAAATTCCGCATTCCGGTGACCCGTCTTGTCAAGCCACTCCACGTTTCCGCGGTCAACGGAGCCAGGTTGGATTGCACCGTGCGTTTCCGCACGGAGCCCCTCCTAATGTGCATCGGACCTCATCACGAGGAAATTGTATTTTTGGTCCTTCCTAATTGCACTTCTGAAGTTCTCCTTGGACTACCCTGGCTTCAACACCATTCCCCAGCCCTGGATTGGTCCACTGGGGAGATCAAGAGTTGGGGCCCCTCTTGTTCCAAGGACTGCCTTCAACCGGTTCCCAGTACTCCCTGCCGTGACCCTGTGGTTCCTCCTGTATCCGGTCCCCCTAAGGTCATTAAGGACTCTGCCTGCCACAGGAAATGCCTCTCCCCCCCTCCCAGTCCCATCAGGCAAGCCCCTGTGTCCCCGCATGGCCCTCGTCCTGGTGTCACACTGCCCCGTGCCAGGTCTCGCCCTCTGCCCTCTCTCCCCATTCCTACTCCTGCTGTTCTGCCTGCCGTTGAGGAATCCCTCCATCCTTTCCCGGTGTCCTCATCCCAGGGGAGGCAGTTACCGGATAAAGAGAAGGGGAGACCTAAGGGGGGGGGTACTGTTACGCCTAGCGCTCCGGGTCCCCGCTCCTCCCCGGAGCGCTCACGGCGTCTTTCTCCCTGCAGCTCCCCGGTCAGTCCCGCTGACCGGGAGCGCTGCTCTGTCATGGCCGTTGGGGATGCGATTCGCACAGCGGGACGCGCCCGCTCGCGAATCGCATCCCAGGTCACTTACCCGTTCCCGTCCCCTGCTGTCATGTGCTGGCGCGCGCGGCTCTGCTCTCTAGGGCGCGCGCGCGCCAGCTCCCTGAGACTTAAAGGGCCAGTGCACCAATGATTGGTGCCTGGCCCAATTAGCTTAATTGGCTTCCACCTGGTCCCTGACTATATCTATCCTCCTCCCATGCACTTCCTTGCCGGATCTTGTTGCCCTTGTGCCTAGTGAAAGCGTTTTGTGTGTTTAAAGCCTGTGTACCAGAACTTCTGCTATCTCCCCTGACTACGAACCTTGCCGCCTGCCCCCGACCTTCTGCTACGTCCGACTTTGCTTCTGCCTACTCCCTTGTACCTCGCCTATCTTCAGCAGCCAGAGAGGTGAGCCGTTGCTAGTGGATACGACCTGGTCACTACCGCCGCAGCAAGACCATCCCGCTTTGCGGCGGGCTCTGGTGAAAACCAGTAGTGTCTTAGAACCGGTCCACTAGCACGGTCCTCGCTATCCCTCTCTGGCACAGAGGATCCACCTCCTGCCAGCCGGCATCGTGACAATGGTGATTAGTGCTGTCTGATAGAGCACTAATCACCCTTGAGCGGCAGGAGGTAAATGGCAGTGGTGCGACCTTCAGATCGCCGCAATTGTTTGGTAGGAAAAACTGTAAAGGCAATTTAAGGCAATAGAAATTTAAATACCACCCCCCTCCAATCAAAGTCTCCTTTTGACCATATTGGAGAATACCCACTCTTGGGGACCCCCCTGGAGAAGGGAAATAATAATTCCCACACTCTGGGCCTCTGTGCAAGAAAAGTTAGGTCTCAAACAAAAGTATAGTTTTCAACTCTCACAGAATGTTTTGAACACTTTCCCTTTACCAGTAAAAATGATCCAGGAGACTAACATGCGGTTCCAAAGGAGCTGAAACAGAAACAAATGGCACCTGAGTACGGACAGACTCCAGCTCCTGGATTCTGGCAAGCAAACCGTGACTTATCTGCTCCTAGTCTCTTAGTCAATGTCTGGACTAAACTAGCTTGGGATTAAGAAGACTCATGCTGTTGAAGTCTCTCAGCTAAATCCTGCACCAGCTGAGTAAGGCCCTGAATCTGTTCCATCAGAACAGACACAGCTTCCATAATGCTGGAATAAAGCAGATTCAGGTATTTGGGTCTATGAAAATGTCATTTCTGGGCAGGGAAAGAGTGCGGCCCTTAACTTACAAACAGCCTCTGTCCCTGCCTCTGTCCCTGCCTACTATTTACGTAACCGCCCTAGGCAACGGGTCCGTTCCTATGTAAGTGAAGTCTGTAATAGTCAACACAAAAAAACTACAAAAAACAGACAAAGGTCGGGGACAGTCAGGAGGCACACAAACTAACAGAAATATATTAAACAAACATACAATAAAAGCAAAGTCAGCTAGCCGAGTTTGTTACAGGAAATGTCGAGGTACCAAGATGCAAACACAGAAGAGAAGTCAGAAAGCCAAAACGAGATCAAAATAACCAGTATCAGAAATCACAGGATATACAATGCTAGCTACTGGAGATAAACTCTTTCACAGGCAAATCCTGGATATGAAAGGCTTCCTTAACCCGTTGGGGACGTAGGGCGTATGGATACACCCTCGCGTCCTGTCACTTAAGGACGGAGGGCCTACCGGTACACCCTCCGCATTTCCGATCACCGCCCAGCGAGCGGTGATCAGACACGAATGACTGCTGAAATAATTAAGCAGGAATCCCATCCCAATGGCCAGGGGGTCCTGAGACCCCCCATGTCGGCGATCGCTGCAAATCGCCGGTGAATTCACACCGATGATTTGTGGCTATTCCGGGTCATACGGGTCCATGGTGACCCAGAAAATAAGGGGGATCGGGGTTGTCCAAGACACCCACGATTCCCCTGAAGGGATAGGAGTGAGGTGGCAGGGGTGCCACCTCTCCTATCCCTGCTATTGGTCATCAAGAAGCGACAACCAATAGCAGATCGGGGCGGGGGGGTTAACTTTCGGTTTCCCCGTTCTGCCTACCCACAATAGGGGGTGGGCAGAACGGGGAAACCGAAGAGGACCGACGCCGAAGATCCACTTACCCATCGGTGGCATCGGTGGCAGCGGAGGCGACGATCAGCGGCGAGGATCCTGGCAAAGGAGGACGGCGATGCGGCTCCCTGGATCCTACGGAAGCCGGTGAGTTGCCTAGCAACATCTGGATCGCTACAGTTTGAGACCACTATACAGTGGTCTCTAAACTGTAGCCCTCCAGATATTGCCAAACGACAACTCCCAGCATGCCCAGACAGCTGTTTGCTGTATGGACATGCTGGGATTTATAGTTTTGTCACAGCTGGAGGGCTAAAGTTTGGAGATCACTGTGCAGTGGTCTCTAAACTGTGGCCCTCTAGATCATGCAAAATTACAACTCCCAGCATGCCCACATAACAGTTTGCTGTCTGGGCATGTTGGGATTTGTAGTTTTGCAACATCTGGAGGGCCAAATTTTGGAGATCACTGTGCAGTGGTCTCTAAACTGTAGCCTTCCAGATGTAGCAAAACTGCAAATCCCAGCATACCCAAACAGCAAACAGCTGTTTCGGCATGCTGGGAATTGTAGTTGCGTACCTCCAGCTGTTGCATAACTACATCTGGAGGGCCACAGTTTGGAGATCACTGTGCAGTGGTTTCTAAACCATGGCCATTCAGATATTGCAAAACTACAACTCCCACCATGCACAAACAGCTGTCTCAGCATGCTGGTAGTTGTAGTTGCGTACCTCCAGCTGTTGCATAACTACATCTCTCAGCATGCCCTTCAGCGATCAGTACATGCTGGGAGTTGCAGTTTTGCAACAGCTGGAGGCGCACTGGTTGGAAAATACTGAGTCAGGTAACAGTTTGCCCCCCCCCCCCCATGTGAATGTACAGGGTACATTCACACGGGTGGGTTTACAGAGGGTTTCCAGCTTCAAGTTTGAGCTGCGGCAAATTTTCCACCGCAGCACAAACTCCTAGCAGGAAACTCACCTTAAACCGCCGCCAGTGCGAATATACCCTAAAAACACTACACTAACACATAATAAAGGGTAAAACACTACATATACACCCCCTTACACTGTCCCCCCCCCCCCAATAAAAATGAAAGCGTATCGTATGGCAGTGTTGCAAAACAACAAACTCCTAGCATTTCCGGACAGCCACTAACTGTCCAGGCATGCTGGGAGTTTAGCAACAGCTGGAGGCACCCTGTTTGGGAATCACTGTTGTAGAATACCCCATGTCCACCCCTATGCAATCCCTAATTTAGTCCTCAAATACACATGGCGCTCTCTCACTTCGGAGCCCTGTCGTATTTCAAGGAAACAGTTTAGGGCCACATATGGGGTATTTTCGTAGTCAGGAGAAATTGCACTACAAATTTTGGGGGGCTTTTTCTCCTTTTACCTTTTATGAAAAAACAAAGTTGAGGTCTACACCAGCCTGCTAGTGTAAAAAAATTAAAAAAAATTACATTAACATGCTGGTGTTGACCCATACTTTTTATTTTCACAAGAGGTAAAAGGAAAAAAAGACCTCCAAAATTTGTAACGCAATTTCTCCTGAGTATTGAAATACCCCATATGTGGGCGTAAAATGCTCTGCGGGGGCGTACAACAAGGCTCAGGAGTGAAAGCGCACTATGTACAGTTGAGGCCTAAATTGGTGATTTGCACAGGGGTGGCTGATTTTACAGCGGTTCTGACATAAACGCAAAAAAATAAATACCTACGTGTGACCCCATTTTGGAAACTACACCCCTCATGGAACGTAACAAGGGGTATAGAGCACCTTAACACCCCACAGGTGTTTGATGAATTTTCGTTAAAGTTGGATGGGAAAAGAAGAAAAAAAATTTCCACTAAAATGCTGGTGTTACCCTAAATTTTTCATTTTCACAAGGGAAAATAGGAAAAAAGCCCCCCAAAATTTGTAACCCCATTCCTTCTGAGTAAGAACATAGCCCATATGTGGATTTAAAGTGCTCTGCGGGCGAACTACAATGCTCAAAGAAGGAGCGACATTGGGATTTTGGAGAGAAAATTTGTCCGGAATTGAAGGCCACGTGTGTTTACAAAGACCCCATAGAGCCAGTTCAATGGAACTACCCCCCACAGGTGACCCCATTTTTGAAACTACACCCTCATGTAATGTAATAAGGGGTACCATGAGCATTTACACCCCACAGGTGTCTGACAGATTTTTTGAACAGTGGTCCATGAAAATGAAAAATTAAATTTTTCATTTGCAAAGCCCACTGTTCCAAAGATCTGTCAAACGCCAGTGGGGTGTAAATGCTCACTGCACCCCCTTATTAAATTCTGTGAGGGGTAGTTTCCAAAATGGGGTCACATATGGGGGGGTTCACTGTTCTGGCACCACAGGAGGCTTTGTAAACGCACATGGCCCCTGACTTCCATTCCAAACAAATTCTGTCTCTAAAAGCCCAATGGCGCCTCTTCTCTTTAGAGCATTGTAGTGTGCCCGCAGAGCATTTTACGTCCTAACATGGGGTATTTCCATACTCAGAAGAAATGGGGTTACAAATTTTGGGGGGCATTTTGTCCTATTACACCTTGAATAAATGTAAAATTTGGGGGAAAAAACTGCATTTTAGTGAAAAAAAAATCATTTACACTTCCAACTTAACTTATTAACGAAAAGTCGTCAAACACCTGTGGGGTGTTAAGACTCACTGTACCCCTTGTTACGTTACTTGAGGGGTTTCGTTTCCAAAATAGTATGGCATGTGTTCTTTTTTTTTTGCTGTTCTGGCACCATAGGGGCTTCCTAAATGCGACATGACCCCTAAAAACCATTTCAGAAAAATTTGCTTTCCAAAAGTCAAATGAGACTTCTTCTCTTCTGAGCATTGTAGTCCGCCCACAGAGCATTTTACATCCTAACATGGTGTATATCCATACTCAGAAGAGATGGGGTTACAACTTTTGGGGGGCATTTTCTCCCATTACCCCTTGTAAAAATTGTAAATTTGGAAAAAAAACCTTGTTACGTTACTTGAGGGGTGTAGTTTCCAAAATAGTATGCCATGTATTTTTTTTTGTTCTGGCACCATAGGGGCTTCCTAAATGTGACATGCCCCTCAAAAACCCCTCCAAAATCCTATTGTTGCTCCTTCACTTCTGACACTCTACTGCGCTCACCGAGCTCTTCACATACACATGTGTATACAAGGTATTTCCTTACTCGAGAGAAATTGGGCTACAAATTTTGGGGGGCTTTTACTCCTATTACCCCTTGTAAAAATTCAAAAACTGGGTCTACAAGAACATGTGAGTGTAAAAAATGAATATTTTTGAATTTTCTCCTTCACTTTGCTGCTATTCCTGTGAAACACCTAAAGGGTTAACAAACTTACTGAATGTCATTTTGAATACTTTGAGGAGTGCAGTTTTATAATGGTGTCATTTATGGGGTATTTCCAATATGAAGGCCCTTCAAATCCACTTCAAAACTGAACTGGTCCCTGAAAAATTCCGATTTTGAAAATTTTGTGAAAAATTGGAAAATTGCTGCTGAACTTTGAAGCCTTCTGATGTCTTCCAAAAGTAAAAACATGTTAACTTTATGATGCAAACATAAAGTAGACATATTGCATATATGAATTGACATATAATATATTTGGAATGCCTATTTTCCTAACAGGCAGAGAGCTTCAAAGTCAGAAAAATGCAACATTTTCAATTTTTTCATCAAATTTTGGAATTTTTCACCAAGAAATGATGCAAGTATCGACAAAAATTTACCACTAACATAAAGTAGAATATGTCACGAAAAAACAATCTCGGAATCAGAATGAAAAGCAAAAGCATCCCAGAGTTATTAATGCTTAAAGTGACAGGGTTCAGAATTGCAAAAAAAGGTCCCGTCCTTAGGGTAATAATGGACTACGTCCCCAAGGGGTTAACCCCCTAAGGACGCAGGGTTTTTCAGTTTTTGCACTTTAGTTTTTTCCTCCCTACCTTTTAAAAATCCTAACCCTTTCAATTTTCCACCTAAAATCCATATTATGGCTTATTTTTTGCATCATCAATTCTACTTTGCAGTGACATTAGTCATTTTACCCAAAAATTAATGGCGAAACAGAGAAATAATTCATTGTGCGACAAAATCGAAGAAAAATTGCCATTTTGTAATTTTGGGGGCTTCCGTTTCTACGCAGTGCATATTTCGGTAAAAATGACACCTTATTATTATTCTGTAGGTCCATATGGTTAAAATGGTACCCTACTTATATAGGTTTCATTTGTCGTACTTCTGGAAAAAATCATAACTACATGCAGGAAAATGTATACGTTTAAAAATGTCCTCTTCTGACCCCTATAACTTTTTTAATTTTTCCACATGCAGGATTGTATGAGGACTCATTTTTTGCGCCGTTATCTGAAGTTTTATTGGTACCATTTTTGTTTTGATCTGACTTTTTGATCACTTTTTATTTATTTTTTAATGGCATAAAAAGTGACCAAAAATAAGTTTTTTGGGACTTTGGAATTTTTTACGTGTACGCCATTGACCGTGCGGTTTAATTAACAATATATTTTTATATTTCGGACATTTACACACGCGGTGATACCACATGTTTATTTTTATTTACACTGTTTTATTTTTTTATGTGAAAAGGGGGGTGATTCAAACTTTTATTAGGGAATGGGTTAAATGACCTTTATTAACACTTTTTTTTTGCAGTGTTATAGCTCCCATAGGGACCTATAACACTGCACACACTGATCTTTTACACAGATCACTGGCGTGTATTAACACGCCTGTGATCAGTGTTCTCGGCGCTTGACTGCTCCTGCCTGGATCTCAGGCACGGAGCAGTCAATCGTCGATAAGACACCGAGGAGGCAGGTAAGGGCCCTCCCGGTGTCCTGTAAGCTGCTTGGGACGCCGCGATTTCACCGAGGCTGTCCCGAACAGCCCGACTGAGCAGCCGGGATACTTTCACTTTCACTTCAGACGCGGTGGTCAGCTTTGATCGTCTTGTCTGTAGGGTTAATACAGCTACAGGGCATCACCACGATCGGTGATGTCCTGTATTAGCCGCGGGTCCTGGCCGTTGATAGCCACAGGGACCGACCCAATATGACTCCTTCGTTGTTAAGGGGTCAAAGGGGGTACTCCACTGGAAAACTTTTTTTTTTTTTAAACAACTAGTGCCAGAAAGTTAATCCTTCCAGTACTTATCTGTCATGTCTGTCTTGGTCTGTGTTCACACACATCCATTGGATTTGCTTGTGTGTGAACAGTTTTGTGTTCCCCGGTCAGGGAATAGTTAAAGGGGTACTCTGCTGTTCAGCGTTTGGAACAAACTGTTTTGAATGCTGGAGCCGGCGCTGGGAGCTTGTGACATCATATGCCTGCCCCCTCAATGCAAGTCTATGGGAGGGGGCGTGACAGCCTAGTCACACATTGACAATAGCTCCTAGGGTGTGTCTATTTAAAGTCAGCCCAGTCTAGCCTCTGGGCTGGTGATTTCAGATTTCATATGGACTTCCTGATGTCTTGCTTCTAAGAGGCTGGTGATTTCAGATTTCATATGAACTTCCTGATGTCTTGCTGCTAAGATGCTGGTCATGCTGCTAGGAACTTTTGGTGAAACATTCCTTGTTTGAGCTTTTAAGCTACTATCTCTGTCTTAGCATGCACCTTGCATCTTCTGGTTTTAGCCATGCATGCTCTTAGTAGATTTTAACCTGTGTTTGTTTAGTCGGTTTTAGGATTTGTATATCTTTTCTGTTATGTTTCTGTTCACACTGTGTTTTCTCTTGTATATGTTTTCTGTGTTATCACTCCATGGGGACATTCCTGTATCTACTGGAAGCTCCGATCTAGATATCCCTATTGCCTGTCAATGTTGACGCCGTGTCTACTGGAGGTTTTTTGATGGATTGTGATTCCTGTCTCGTGTTCAGTGTAAACAGTGTTCTATAATTATATCCTCTGGTATCTGTTCTCTGTGTTATCACTCCATGGGGACATTCCTGTGTCTACTTGAGGCTCTGATCTAGATATCCTTATTACCTGTCCATGGGGACTCCGTGTCTATTGGAGGTTTTCTGGGGGATTGCGATTCCTGTCTTGTGTTCAGTGTGAACAGTGTTCTATAATGTTATCCTGTTGTATCTGTTTTCTGAGTTGTAACTAGGCCTCCCTGTTACCTATCCATGGGGACTCCGTGTCTACTTGAGGTTTTATGAGGGATTGTGATTTTTCCTGTTTAGCGATAGTTCCCTGTTACCGGTCCGTGGGGACTTTGGGGGGTATGTATGAAGCTTTTTACCCTGTTTTTTTTGTCTGTGATTTGTCACAATTTTTCCTTTATGTCATTTTTTGCGACAAACAATTGCGCCAAATGGTTTAGAACAAAATCACTGATTTTACTTTGTTAGTCGTGATTTCAGTTACAATCATTCATTGGTCTGGAATTCATTAATTGCGACTTTTCGATTTGGCGCAAGTTTAGGCGCAAATACCTTCATTTAGGCGCAAATCTACACCATGAATAAAGTGACAGAGAAAATAGCTACAACAATAGAACGTCCCAAAGTCAGATTTACTGCCTGAAATTTGGGGGTCTGCCCCTTTTGTGGGGCTACATTTGTGCCAAAAATTACAAACTTGTGTACGACAATTGATAATTTTGGCGCAAATATTCTCCATTTTACGCAAAAAAACATACATAAAATCACACATTGCTACACCATTATTGATACATGTCCCCCTTTGTCTCTACTGGAAGTTCTGGCGGATTATGCTATATTCCTATCTGTTCCTGAAGTCCTGTCTGGTGTTTTGAACTCTATTTGTTTATAAGTTCTTTATTCAGATCTTTGAAGTTTTTGTACATGCACTGATCACTTAGCTATTGTTTTCCTCTGTGCTTCACCATAGGTCTATAGTGTCCTCTGTGCTGCTTGCTGATCTGTGTCCTCTGAACTTAATCTGTTATAGAGTTCTATGTTCCTGTTATTTTTCTGGTTTGTGACCGACTATTTAATTGCACTTTAGTTCAGGGAGGGACCGCCACCCAGTTTTTGATCCACCATTTAGGGTGGATTGGCAAGTAGGCAGGGAGAGCAGTTTTAGGGTCAGTTTAGGGCTCACTCTCCAAGTCCCTTGGTCAGTCCCTGACATTTTCAGCTGCTGTTATGATCCACAGGAAGTTCTTTTCTTTTTGAATTTCCTTTTTATCTGACCACAGTGCTCTCTGCTGACACCTCTGTCCATTTAAGGATTTGTCTAGAGCAGAATAGGTTTTCTATGGGGATTTTCTCCTACTATGGACAGCTCCTATAATGAACAGAGTTGTCAGCAGAGAGCACTGTGGTCAAGCAGAAAGGAAATTCAAAAAGAAGGAAACTTCCCGTGGATCATAACAGCAGCTGATAAGTAGTGGAAGGATTACAATTTTTTAATAGAAGTAATTTACAAACTTTAACTTTCTGGTACCAGTTGATTTAAAATTTTTTTTTCCAGTGGAGAACCCCTTGAAATACACCTGTGTATCTTACAGAAGGACTCTAAGGGTACATTCCCACATGCAGATTTTCGCAGCGTATTTAGCTGCGGATCCACTGGTGATGGCCCGCTCTATGCTGTCTTTACATGTGCCTGCTGGTAGCGGCAATACGCTGCTACGAGCAGACACACTGCACCGATGTGTGCGGCTTACTCGCACATCACAGCCGCTCTGCTCTGAGCTAGGCAGAGAGCTCCCGCGATGTGCGAGTATACTGCGACTCTCACATCGCAGTGTGCCTGCTGGTAGCAGCATATTGCCACTACGAGCAGGCACATGTAAAGCCAGCATAGAGCGGGCCTTCACCAGCGGATCTGCAGCGTAAAATACGCTGGAAATCCGCGCGTGTGAACGTACCCTAATAGGCAGACAGAAACACACCCAGAAGCACAGAAGCATCGTCCCAGCAACTAAAAAGCTCTCAAGGCAGATTAACCCTTTGGATTCTTACAATATGTCACTAGGTGGGAGACAGAGATTGGCTCAACACCCAATGGCACCAGAGTCAGAACATTCTTTCAAAGGGTTAAATACAGTAAACATTTAACAGTTGTTTTTTTTCTTAAATTGGCTTACAAAGTATGCTTAAATAAATAAAAGAAAAAAATTTCTCTCATCATTCTGTGCTCAGTACCCATAATTACAAATTGAAAACAACATTTTATTTATTTATTTATTTATTTAGCAAATTTATTTAAAAAAAGAAAAACTGAAATGGATATAGGTAGAGCTGTGTGAACTTTTCAAATGTTTGGCTCGGTGGACTCGCCAAACTTTCTTAAGAAGTTTGGTCCTTGCGAACATGCATAACACTGCCTAAGAGCTCTAAAACCCTGCATAACTATAATTCTAGAGTCACCTAAGAATGTATTCAAGTAGTTTTGAAGTGTTTTAAGGCTAATGTCAAAGTTACTGCAGTAACCCATGATAACTAACAGCTTGTTTAAAAACACACAGCGCTAGCGGCTTTTGTATGCTTTTTAATATGAAAATAAAGGTGTATACAGTATCCCTGTTTGTTGGGAGATGCCTGCTGATGTTAAAACGTACACAGAGGTATTGGAAGAAGCAATGGCTTTTCCAAGGATTCCAAAAATTCTCCCTTGTTGCAACAGGATTGGTGACAGTTTCTTAAAATAGTGAAGAAATTGTAGTAAGTGCAGAAATATATTTTGTGAATATTAAAAACGTGAACATTTAAAAAATAAATCTCCCTTTTTTGCATTTACATGTTTGGTAACAATGGCCCTTATTTACTAAGAGTGTTGTGTAGGTTTCTTTGTGAGTTTTAATTCCCTACAATTTATTTTCCACGGTATTTACTAAGGTTTCCCTACATTTTCCACTTTCCCTACATTTTGCTTTTTTTACACATGCTCTGGTCTGTCTGGTTTTCCTCAGCTCAAATCCACCACATTTTATGTGGAACCCTTAGTAAATATGTTGGGTAAAATGTCGGGAACACGCTCCATTTCGGAGATCACGCCCCCTTTTCTACAGGCCACGTCCCCTTTCTGGGTTTTCTTAGCAAAATGGAGAGTTAGTCTGGGTTTTTTAAATTATGCCACAGATTCTGATGCAAAATCTGGCGCAGACAGAATTTCTGATGCAATGCGACAGAATCTGGTGCACAACCCGACAAAACATGTCGGGTTTGCAATAGTAAATGAGGGAAAAGTTGCAAAAAGTATCAAAAAATCTCACCTTATGGGAGTTGCAACAAGTATTGCGTTTGCAAGTGAAGCTACAATGGATGAAGAATAAATATCTTATGTAAATATTAAAAACTTAACATAAATATTAAGAACTTCAATGCTTTATTGCGGTCATATTAAAACAATAAGTATACAATGGTTCCATGCATCTGCGTGCCCATCCACATAAGTACAGTATATTTACTAATTACATGTATGGCAGCACATTCGTAAAGTCCAATCCTAATGTCTTTAGCAGAACTCAGAAATTATATTATGCCAAAGAAAATGAGCTCATAAACTGCTTATTTAAAACTAATATTTTTATTATTCAATTAAAACATCATTACAAATCTTTTTTTTTTTTCAAATGCAAGATTTAAAGTGCAAAAGTGAACATATCCAAAGTACAAAAGAAATGCACAGAGGAGAAGATGCATCAGACTGTATATTGTATCTATACACATATAAATAATAAGGGAGGGGCTATCTAAGCACTTCGACATGTAATAAAGCATTTATTGCCACATATAATCCCAGCAGTATTCCCTAAACCTCTTGGAAACAGGGCTGCCATCAGAGATTTTGGGGCCCCTTACACAGGTGAAGGCCTGGGCCCCCTTCCCCATAGGTGGCCTGCCCCCAGGAACCACCCCCACCATCCACCCAATTAATTTTTCAAATTATGTATTTTAATTAGATTAGAATACAGCAGAGGTCAGTGCAGTACATTGTGCTGCAAAGTATGTAACTGCGACGCACTCTTCTATAATCAAATATACCATATTCTGGTTACTGTAAAACTGCCCCAAAAATTTGTGAATATTCCCACATACTGGGGGAGATTTATGAAAACCTGTGAGAGGAAAAGTGGATAAGTTGTCCATAGCAACTAATCAGATGGCTTCTTTAGTTTTTAAGAAAACCTTTGAAAAATAAATAGAAGCAATCTGATTGTTGCTATGGGCAACTGCATCCCTTTTCCTCTCTACAGGTTCTTATAAATCTCCCCCACTGATCATCCAGAGGTAGAATCCAGGAAGTGTCTCCTGACAGTATAGGTGATTACAATGACAAGACTCACAGGCGACGTCTTCTCGGATCGGAGTCGTTCAAGTTTCCTTTCCTTCGCCATCTAGCCTGGACCACCATGAAGACTTCTCCCAGCTCTGACTTGTCTCTGCAGAACCTGATGGAAACACATTTTAGGCTCCTTTCTAAAGCACCATCCCCACCTCTATACAAACTCCCCATCAATATTGCCTCACATAGTAATAGTGTTCCCTTTGTGCCTCCATACACAGATACAGCCTTCACACATGTGCGCACAGCCCCTATACAGCCCCTCTCACACGCACACACACACACACACTAACACAGCCCCATATACATATAGACAGCCCCCATATACATATAGACAGCCCCCATATACACAAACACAGCCCCATATACATATAGACAGCCCCCATATACATATAGACAGCCCCCATAAACACATACGCAGCCCCATATACATATAGCCAGCCCCCATATATACATACACAGCCCCCATATACACATCCCCCATATACACATCCCCATATACACATACACAGCCCCACCTACATATACACAGCCCCACATATACATATAGACAGCCCACATATACATATAGACAGCCCCCATACATACACACAGTCCCCCCATATACACATACACAGTCCCCCCATGCACACATACACAGCCCCCATACACAGCCCCCCTACACACATACACAGCCCCCCATACACACATACACAGGTGACATTTTTAAGTCATATGTTTTTTACCCTGAGAGCAACAGGTGACCAGCAGTTAGCCTATGGGTTCCTTGCTCAGCCCCCCTTTATAAGAGGGGGAGGTACTACAATCTTTCTTTTGTTCCTGAGGTTCAGTCCAGTCCAGATGTCTCAGAGCCAGTGTCCAGCACATCTGGAGGTCTCAGCATAAATTGCAGCCACAAGTCAGTAAGTCAAGTCATCTTTATCTGTTGTCATCATCTTCAGTCAAGTCAAATCAATTGTAGTCAGTGTGGCCTGCACCTATAGTCTCTCCAGTTACTGCAAGTCCCAGCAAGCTGTTAGGTCCCCTGTGT
The DNA here is from genome assembly GCF_029499605.1 of Hyla sarda. NCBI lineage: Eukaryota > Metazoa > Chordata > Amphibia > Anura > Hylidae > Hyla > Hyla sarda. The sequence continues at coordinate 347,383,553 of NC_079189.1, forward strand.
TACCGGTCACCTCTCTGGGATCCTGGCCGAACTGTATAGACTGTAACACCTGTCTAACCTATCTTCGGGTGGTTACATAGGCAAACCACGCCCTGACGTCACGAAGGGGAACTCATGGGAACTGAATTCCTGCACTTTTTCCACAGCAGGAACACAGTTCCCATTAGCAGGAGCCCTGCAGGATCAGCCCTTAAAGGGGTCCTGCTGCTCGGATGTGGCACCCCAGAAATCCGGTGCACGAAGCGAACTTCGCTCTGTGCCGGATGACTGGTGATGCAAGGCCGAGGCTCGTGACGTCACAGTAATGCTCCCTCAATGTAAGTCTATGGGAGGGGGAGTGACGGCCTCCTATAGACTTGCATTGAGGGGCCGTGACGTCATAAGCCTCTGGCGCTGCACCCAACGCTCTAAACGAACGCCAGCAGCAGAAGGGAGAACATGGGGGTCTCCAGCGGTGAGACCCCTGGGATCAGTCATCTTATCTCCTATCCTTTTGGATATGGTACAAGATGTCTAGTACCCCTTTAAGTGCAAACCTAGGGTGAGTTCCCAAACTTTTTTTCCCCCAGGACTTGACCCCTGGTTAATACCATCTACCCCTGGGCAACACCATCTGCCCCTTACACCTCACATCACACCCCGTAGCTCACCACACACAGCTCCTATATACACATACACAGCTCCCATATACACATACACAGCTCCCTTGTACACATACAAAGCTCCCATATACACATATACAGCTCCCATGTACACATTCACAGCTCCCATATGCACATACACAGCTCCCATATACACACATGCACAGCTACCATATACACACATACACAGCTCCCATATACACCCACACACACACAGCTCCCATACACACACATACACAACCCCCCATATACACAATTACACAGCTCCTATGTACACACACACAGCTCCCATTTACACATACACAGCTCCCATATACATATACACAGCCTCCCATATACACATACACAGCTTCCATATACACACATACACAGCTTCCATATACACACATACACAGCTCCCATATACACATACAGAGCTCCCATATACACACATACATAGCTCCCATATACACACATACACAGCTCCCATATACACACATACACAGCCCCATACACATACTCTGCCCCCCCATACACACATACACTGTCCCTATACTCACACACACAGCCATCATACACACATACACTGTCCCTATACACACATACACTGCCCCCATACAAGTTAGTAACTGTGTGCAGTGTAGCCGACTGCTCTGCTCCTCTATTGCGGGCACCGGGTAGGGAGAGGAGGGACACATGGGCCAATGTCACTGGCCTGCTGGTAACTGCCGCGCACAGGCACTTCTTATACCAGCTGCAGCCACAAAAGTGTCAGTGCGCTACCCTACGGACAGCCCTTCCTTTCGCTCCAGCCCCCGATCTGGACCACAGTCGCAGACAGGGAAGGGCTGGGATGGTCTGGTCGTGCCTCAGTAATTAAAAAAAATTAAAAAAATAACGTGATGATAGCGGCAGGCCTCTCTCCGCTGTGACTTACTGACTGCCTGTAGTCAGTCAGTATATAGTGATGCCCCCCAGCGGTCAGTGAGTGACTAACTGATTCACAAAATAAATAAATAAATAAATAAATAAATGGTTTGGGCTCAGTCAGGCCCCCCTGGAGGTCCGGGCTCCTTACTGGGGTACTGGTTGTACCCCCCTGATGGCAGCCCTGATTGGAAATGAACACCACTATCACAGATTATGCTTACCCATATTGGGAAACAGTACATGCGCTCCTCCGACCTCGATGTATGTTTCACAGGTCTTTTTCAAGAGGCCGCCATATTAAAACAATCAGGTTCTGGTAGTTGCATGGTGCAGAGAAGAACACAATTTTTTTATTCTCCCTTTTTGGGAGTTGCGACAAGTTTCTTGATGGAGTCTCAAAATATTGAAGAAACTATAAACAGTGAAGTAATAGCATTGTAAGCATTAAAAAGTAAAAAAAAAAAAAGTAGAAAACATTCTCCCTTTTGGGAGTTGCAACAGGTTTTGAGTTGGGCAAGTGAAGACGCAATGGATTTTCAAAAATTGCAACAGGTTTGGTTTAAAAAAAGAGTGGGAAATAGCTTTGTATGAAAAGCCTAAAAAAAATTGCCATTTTTGGGGATCATGAGTTGTATATCGCCTGGCCGGTAGTAGAGACAACAAGGGTAATGTAGAACTGGTAGTAGTTATAGCCAGCATACAGCAGGCAGTGGTGGCTGGTGGGAGTTTTAGTAGCCAGCTTACAGCAATCAGTGGTGGACTGGTGGAATTTGTAGTAGCCAGCTGACAAAATACAGTGGTGGACTGGTGGGAGCATGCGGCTGGCTGTGATGGACTGGTGGATGGACTGGAGTAGTAGCTAGCAGACAGCAATCAGTGGTGGACTGGTGGGAGTTGTAGTAGACAGTGGACAGCAGTCAGTGGTGGGCTGGTGGGAGTTGTAGTTGCCCAACGGACAGGACAATAGACAATAGTAGACTGTTGAAAGGGGTAGCAGCTAGCATACAGCAGGCAGTGATGGACTGGTGGGAGTTGTAGTAGCCATCAGACCGTCTGGTTGGTTGTAGAACTGTCTAAGAAGTGACATCTGAAACAGGAGGTATAAATTCTTCAACACAAAAACACAGGGCTGGGAGAATGGTAGGAGGAAACCCTTATGCAGTTTCCTGCTAATTAAAAACGCCTGGGCCAAATGGGTGTAGTGGAGTGCTGGCTGTGGAAGAAGGGAGAGACTACAAATGTGCATTCAAAAAGAGAAACACAGCCGCACATCCACCATTTGTAATTTGAGCTACTTGCTTCTCAGCATAATTTCAATAACTAACAGGTTGTTAGTATACATTTTGATCAAAAAGTACAAGCCCACTCGCCACGTCAAGGCCACCTCGTTAGAGTGGGTCCCTAACCTGACACTGGCGTAGCCCCTGGTGGCAACCACTGCCTCCAAGACCCCATGCCCGAGTGACCCAGTGGCCAGGCAGCCCCACTACTGCCCGACCAAGCCCCTGGCTCTGGGCCACTCCACCCCACAGACAAAGCATCACAGAAACAATGGCCGCCACAGAGAACCACACCAGTATGAAACCTACCATGTGCTCACTGCCAGAGGGCTGGGACAATAGTAGGAGGAAACCCTTATGCAGTTTCCTGCTAATTAAAAACGCCTGGGCCAAATGGGTGGAGTGGAGTGCTGGCTGTGGAAGACAACCTGTTAGTTTTTGAAATGATGCTAAGAAGCAAGTAGATCAAATTACAAATTTGGCCCAGGCGTTTTTAATTAGCAGGAAACTGCATAAGGGTTTTCTCCTACCATTCTCCCAGCCCTCTGGCAGTGAGCACATGGTAGGTTTCATACTGTTGTGGTTCTCTGTGGCGGCCATTGTTTCTGTGAGGCTTTGTCTGTGGGTTGGAGTGGCCCAGAGCCAGGGGCTTGGTCGGGCAGTAGTGGGGCTGCCTGCCCACTGGGTCGCTCCTCCCATCCCCATCGGGCATGGGGTCTCGGAGGCAGTGGTCGCCGCCAGGCACTACGCCAGTGTCAGGTTAGGGACTCACTTTAACGAGGTGGCCTTGACGGGGCAAGTGGGCTTGTACTTTTTGATCAAAATGTATACTAACAACCTGTTAGTTTTTCAAATTATTCTGAGAAGCAAGTAGATCAAATTACAAATGGTGGATATGCGGCTGTGTTTCTCTTTTTGTGTTGCACATTTGTAGTCTCGCCCTTCTTCCATGGCCAGCACTTTGCTCCACCCATTTGGCCTAGGTGTTTTTAATTAGCAGGAAACTGCATAAGGGTTTCCTCCTACCATTCTCCCAGCCCTCTGGCAGGGAGCACATTGTAGGTTTCATACTGGTGTGGTTCTCTGTGGCGGCCATTGTTTCTGTGATGCTTTGTCTGTGGGGTGGAGTGGCCCAGAGCCAGGGGCTTGGTCGGGCAGTAGTGGGGCTGCCTGGCCACTGGGTCTCTGCCTCCATAGGGCATGGGGTCTCGGAGGCAGTGGTCGCCGCCAGGCACTACGCCAGTGTCAGGTTAGGGACCCACTCTAACGAGGTGGCCTTGATGTGGTGTGTGGGCTTGTACTTTTTGATCAAAATGTATACTAACAACCTGTTAGTTTTTGAAATTATGCTGAGAAGCAAGTAGATCAAATTACAAATGGTGGATGTGCGGTTGTGTTTCTCTTTTTGTGGTATAAATTCTTCACTGACCCAAGCCTAAATCATTTTAACAAATGTGAGTTTTTCTAAATTGCTGGCAGATAATCTCATCTTGCTTGCTTAGGTGTGATGCCCTTGGCCGCACTCAACACTATCTGATGCTACAGTGGAGGGTTGGCAAGACAAAGCACCCATGGCAAACTGGGCAAGTTCTGGCCAATGGTCTAATATAGTGATCTAGAAGTCCATAGGGTTTAGGCTCTGTGTGTGTGTTAGAGAAAGGGCACAGCTTAGGTATGCATTAACCAGGTTGTTCAGGTGATGGTGTAGTTGGTGATGATTAAAGTCAGGGTGAAATTCCAAATGGAATATTGCTGTTGCTCCTGCCTCTTTCAGGGGCAGAGCTGGCAGAAGGAATGGAGCATTGACTCAGCTTTTCCCTATAAAAATTAATTTAGCAAGTGACTCAATTTTTCTTTGCTGCATAATTTATGTTAAACCCAGGTAGAAATAGTTTAATGTTCAATTAATCTCAGAAAATAGACATGAAGCATCCCTATGTCGCGTTCACTCTCAACCCTTTTAAATGGGTAGTTATGTTAAACCCAGGTAGGAATAATGTATTTTCGATTGAAAAAACGAAACAAAAATACATGTAACTTATTCTTAGTTGGCTATGGCGCTTTCACTCTTATTGCTTATAATGTGCACTTAAGTTAAACCTAGGTAGAAATACATTCGATTAAAGGGGTACTTCCGGCGCTAAAACATCTTATCCCCTATCTAAAGGATAGGGGATAAGAAGCCTGATTGTGGGGCTCCCGCCGCTGGGGACCCCCGTGATCTTCAATGCCGCACCCCGTTATAATCAGCGATCACGAGGACGGAGCATAGTGATGTCACGGCTCCGCCCCCTCAATGCAAGCCTCTGGAGGGGGCATGACAGCTGTCACGCCCCCTCCCATAGGCTTGCATTGAGGGGGTGGAGTGTGATGTCACACGGGGCAAAGTTGTTACGTCACTATGCTCCATCCCCGTGATCGCCAGTAATCAGACCCGGAGCAAGCACCCTCCGGGGGCTGATTCTAACGGGGTGCGGCGTGGAAGATCACGGGGTCCCCAGTGGCGAAACCCCCGCGATCAGGCATCTTATCCCCTATCCTTTGGATAGGAGAAAAGGTGTCTTAGCACCGGAGTACCCCTTTAAACACAGAAAAAAAACATAACTTATTCTTTGATGGCAGAGGTGCTCAATTTTTCTACCCTGCCTAACAATTCCTTTACCAGACTTTTCTTTATTGACAAAAATGTTAAGATTATTTTCATTTTTTGGGCTGATTTTCACTCGCATACAAGTCAACTTACTAGTTACTCCCAACACTAGAGCTGTGGATTTATGTTAACCCAGCTTTAAATAGCAAAACTTATCCTTAGATAGCTATGTAGCTTTCACTCTTGTTGCTTATAAAGTGTGGTTGTGTTAAACCCAAATGAAAAAAAAATACTAAAAAAAATACTACAAATACTATACAGGTCAGCCTATTGTTTTTTCTGTTTGCTATGTATTGTAAAGTGATAAATTTTATGAGCTTGTTTACTGCTGGCTGGGATTTGTAGTGCATCTACTGGACACAGCACTATAGGTGACAGGAGGTCACTGTCTTATGTAAGCCCACTGATCAACGCTTTGCTTTGCTTGTAATGTGATAGCTTTTATGGGCTCATTCACTGTTGGCAGGGATTTTTAGTGCACTAACTGGACATGGTGTTGTATATGCCAGGAGACCACTGTCTGAGTTCAGCCCTCTGATTAAAGCTTTGCTCAGCTTGCTTTGCAATTCTATTGGAGTTGTGAATAAAGCACAAATACAAGGATCGCTCCCCTGTGTGGAATCCCAGTGATGGTTTCAATGATCGATAGAGATGAGAGAATCAAAGCTGACGAACCCGAATTCCTAACTAATTTCATGAAATATATAATTTGCAAGGAATGCGAATATCGCCGCGATTCTATCACAAAAATCGCTTCATTAAACTCCATTAACTGCGGTCCAGGCTCCAGGGCATCTAAAATGGCGGATCCACACATCAGTACATGGGGCAAGGAACACTGGGAAGGCGGGAAGGCAAGGGGGAATGACCCTGAATCACATGCAGGATGCAGCCTATCAGCAGCCACATTAGATAGGCAGCAGGTTCCCCACATTAGGTAGGTAGTAGCAGGTTCCCCACATTAGGTAGTAGCAAGTTCCCAACATTAGGTAGTAGCAGGTTCCCCACATTAGGTAGTAGCAGGTTCCCCACATTAGATAGTAGCAGGTTCCCCACATTAGGTAGTAGCAGGCCCCCGACATTAGATAGTAGCAGGTTCCCCACATTGGGTAGAAGCAGGTTCCCCACATTAGATAGTAGCAGGTTCCCCATATTTAGTAGTAGCAGGTTCCCCACATTAGGTAGTAGCAGGTTCCCCACATTAGGTAGTAGCAGGTTCCCCACATTTGGTAGTAGCGGTTTCCCCACATTAGGTAGTAGCAGGTTCCCCACATTAGGTAGCATTGTTGTCCCCCCCCCCCCGACTCTCACACACACAGACAGACACACACACATGCACACACACACACCCACACATGTAGTATTATTTCACTACCCCAGCACACTCCATATGCGTGTTAGAACAAAGCAAAGTGTTCTACACCCCTATTGAGGCTCTGTGTAGTCCAGAAATAGCCGTTTTTATTATAGATTTGCCGCAAACAAATTCGTAACTGAACAAATTTTTTCAAAAAATTTGGCAAATCAGACGAATCAATTTTTTTTAAAGTTCGCTCATCTCTAGTGATCGATGAAAAAAACGAACTCACCTGAAAGTGTTGTGCAAACTGAGGCACAACACACTATTCGCAGTCAATTTAGATAGGATTCGGATGCTGCGGCTTTCAATGCTTCCAGGCACATGTGTTAATCATAAAAGGAAGTAGCAGGAAATGGAAATGGAAGATAAATTGCGCTGCCAATGACAGAAGATCAGTCTTGGATGTTCTTCCCACAGGTAAGTTTATTCAGGTGCAATAAGATAACAAACACGCAACGTGTTTCAAAGCAGTGATGGCTTTTTCATCAGATGACTGATGGAAAAGCCATCATGACTTTGAAACACTTTTCATGTTTGTTATTTTATTGTTAGTTTGTGACCACAGTAGTCTCTGTTTTTATAGTACATAGGGGAATGTCTCTAATATTGTCAATGTGAGAGATGCTTTCCATTAGTTGAAAACAGTCACAAAATATACTGATATCAAGATGGTGAATATAAGAGATATCCTCAATTGATTGTGCTAGCAGTAAAAATGTATCCAGTAATGTAGAGAATGTCATAAATTCAATATCCAGTTGTAATGTAATCTTGGTTTATGTGCATACGCCGCTAACCCACTCCAGGGACCAGTCCATCCAAAGAAGAGCTATCTCCCCACTCCAGCAAGAGCATCAGCCCCTGGCATCTTACACATCTCTGCAGCAGAGCGATCTCTATACTCCGACTCCGTGTGTCTCTGCTGAATTAGGTTCGCCACTCTAGCGCTTGTGTTCAGACGATAGTGATCTTGGTTCCAGGAACGCTCAACCTCGTGGATCCTAGTGGTAGTTAGAGCTATCAATAACCAGAGCAGAATTTGGATATTGCGGCTATTTAGCTTTGTGCCACAGTAGTCTGGCAGGCAGCTTCCTGTTCAGATGAATTATCTTGAACTGGTCTCTTTGTGGTGCATAAACGTTTTGTCAGAACAGGCTACCATATTAGAAGCATCACTCAACACCATCTTTGGTTTCACCGACCATCTAGTTTTTAGGGTACATCTTTAACAGTGCATTTTATTCAACCATGCAGATCAGTAGCTAGGGACTTCAGTTTGGTTACAATGATTTTATTTTGGACAAATCAAATCTAATTAATATGAAGTGTCAGATTTTCATTCGAAATAGCTTTTAGCGAATACTTTAGGTAAATATTTTAAAATGCTTAGTTGCATGATATAGGGGGGGGGGGAACCATTATATACTTAAAAAAGGTTTTTCTATACTTCAATAACACTTAGCAGAATTCAAATCACTGCAAACCAAAAAAAGCTATTTTTTTAAACTTTTGCCCCATATAATTGTGTGAGAACATTACTTACACAGACATATTGGGACATGGCAGGTGGTGGCCGTGTGCTAGTAACCCTTTAGGCGCGGCGTTCAAAGTTGAACGCCATGTCTGAAGTGAAGAAGGAGGGAAGATGCAGGGATCTTCCAAAGAAAAAATGGTGCTTGCAGAGCGGTGCTCACCTCCTGTCAACCGGCAACTTTCCAGCTTAATAAACCGTCAGGATACGGGCTCGTTCATAAAACCACTTAAGATTTTATTTGCAATTGTAAAACAGGAACAACGCATTTCCAGGGGCGGAGACCCCCTCTTCATTAGGTTCTACAGAACCTTTTTTCTTTGGAAGATCCCTGCATCTTCCCTCCTTTTTCATTGTCCGGACCGTCCTCCACGGGTGGAAGTACGGGACAGGTGCTGGCTGCACTCCTCCACACATCTTCCCAGAAAGAGTGGGAAACAAGCAACAATCGGTGTTGTGCTCTCAGCGCAACACAGCAAGGTGAGCAAAACCTTCTCCTGATCTTTTCTGATCTTTTTCATTTAAAAAAAGATAATTGTGTTTAGATGTGCACGGGTCCTTCTCTGTTTTTGTTTCTACATTTATTGTGTCTGAAGTGAAAGTACACTAATGCCTGTTAGCTCAGGGGGTTGTTCGGGATTGCCACTGCAAAATTGCGGCATCCCGAACAGCTGTAGGACAGCAGGAGGGTCCCCTACCTTGCTCCTCACTGTCTGATCACCAAATGACTGCTCAGTGCCTGAGATCCAGGCATGAGCAGTGAAGCGGCAGAATCATTGATCAATGGTTTCCTATGAGAAACCATTGATCAATGTAAAATATCAGTGTGTGCAGTGTTATAGCCCCCTATGGGAGCTATAACATTGCAAAAAAAAGTGGAAAAAAAAGTTAATAAAGATTTTTTAACCCCTTCACTAATAAAAGTTTGAATCACCCCCCTTTTCCCATTTAAAAAAAAAAAAATTGTGTAAATAAAAATAAACATATGTGATATCGCTGCATGTGGAAATGTCCGAATTATAGAAATATATTGTTAATTAAACCGTACAGTCAATGGCGTACGCGCAAAAAAAATCCAAGTCCAAAATAGCGTATTTTTGGTAACTTTTCATATCATGAAAAAATGAATAAAAAGCAATCAAAAAGTCTGATCCATAAAAAAATTGTACTGCTAAAAATTTTAGATCTCGGTGCAAAAAATTAGCCCTCACACCGCCCCATACGTGGAAAAATAAAAAAGTTATAGGGGTCAGTAGATGACAATTTTAAATGTATACATTTTCCTGCATGTAGTTATGATTTTTTCCAGAAGTACGACAAAATAAAATCTATATATGTTGGATATCATTTTAATTGTATGGACGTACAGAATAAAAATAAGGTGTAATTTTTTACCAAAAAATGTACTGCGTAGAAACAGAAGCCCCCAAAAGTTACAAAATGGCGTTTTTTCTTCAATTTTTTCGCAAAATTATATTTTTTCCATTTTGCCGTAGATTTTTGGGTAAAATGACTGATGTCATTACAAAAAATAATCGGTGGTGAAAACAATAAGCCATCGTATGGATTTTTAGGTGCAAAATTGAAAGGGTTATGATTTTTAAAAGGTAAGGAGGAAAAAAGGAAAGTGCGAAAACGGAAAAACCCTCTGTCCCCAAGGGGTTAAGGACAGGGGACAGGTGTAGACAATTGATTAATAGAGCACTGGCCCTATGAGTGAAAGAGCTCGGGCGCACGCGTGCCCATGCCCCCTAGGGCTGCGAAGACACGGAGAGGTGGAAGATGAGGGAGGTGAGTGACTGCTGGGATTTCCATGCGGGCGCATCTCGCAATGCAAATCCCAGCTGCACCGGCAGCGGGGACATAAGCAGAGAGCGTTCACGACCGGCGTGTCCGGCTGGAGCTCAGGTGTTACGCAAGTGACCTTGTTTAATGGTTGTGCTGTGGGCTATTCTAAAGGTGTGTGAGGCTTATACTGTGCTGCTATGACATACTCTATTGAGTGCCAAAAGTAGCAAGCAAATATACCATATGTAAAAAATAATATTTCCTGAATAGAATAGTTTTCTTAGTATTCATATGGCTTTGGTGATACACAGACATACAATGATGTCTCATGCGCCTCTATGGGTGCCCTATCATTGTTCTGTACATAATAGATTGCAAACCAGGTCACGTGCTTCAGCATTTATGACATCAAAAGTTAAATAAACATAATATAATTCTATAAAAATAACTAACATATGTTGTTAAAATATTAAAACACAACCAATTCAATGAAAAGATGTTTTGTAAGGCCTCCTTAAAAATGACACACTGTTGATTTTACAATTCTGACTGCCTTCCTCAGTCTGTTAAGCATGGTATTAACCTTCTCACATCTATCCATGCACTCATGGGATTTTTCAGGACCCATAGATAAGGCTCTGTTAATAAATGTTCTTTTATTTCTCCTTGCACACATATCTATCCACAATTGCAGAAGCAATCCTTTATCAAAATTCATAACCCAGGCTTCTCTGGTTTGTAGTGATGAATATAATGGAAAAGGTTTCTTGGTCTGTTTTCTCAAGTGGGCCATGTTGTTTTAACAGCCATTTTAGCAGTTAGAGAGTTATAATAATAATTCAATATAACAGAAAGTTACATGCAGTGAAACTGAGGATTTTCTGCAAACTGACATTTTAAGAAACTTTAACATTTGGGTAAAATCCACTATTTAGTGCTATATGATTTTCTTGAGGGGTTTCTCAATTGCATTGTTTAAAGATGATAAAACAGTGTTTTGCATGCTTTCACAACCAGATATATATATATATATATATATATATATATATATATATATATATGTGTGTGTGTGTGTGTGCACGCCCTGTGCCCACTCCCACTCCCCTTCTATGATGATCACGATGATGCCCGACATAAACCCCATTAGACACCGCAATCAAAGTTTATCACAGCATCTGAAGTGTAAAAAAAAAAAAAAAAACAACCATAGCTGCTCAGCAGAGCTGATCACAAGCACTGTTCTGAAACTGTGGTGTCCTGATCAGCTGAGAGGATGGCAGGAGGGCCCTTACCAGCCTCCTTGCCGTCCGATTGGTGCTCCTATGCTCCATCAAGCTATAGCAGGCTGGAGCAATGGAGCGCCAATGACACTGATCAATGCTATGCTATAGCATAGCATTGGATTGAACAATGTATGCAGTCAAAGGATTGCATGTAATAGTCCCCTATGGGAACTAAAAAAAAGTGTAAAAAATGTAAAAGAAAAATATTAATACATAGGGTTACAATTTCTCAGGATGTGACTTCTATGGAGGAGGTACAGAAAATTTCAGTGATTTCTTACCTTGACATCAGATACATTACCACAGTACTTGCATTATTCGACTATGCACCAGACCCGATACTTCCTCTCATAGCTTAGAGAGAGATATTCCATACTCCCTCGGATTGGTCAGCATCATTCTACTGTTATTCTCACGCCATCCACTTACCACTTCACGTTGAATGTTGTAGTTGAGTTTAGTGTTACCTGTCTTTGATTATATTTTGCTCACTGCCAAGTTTTTTAGTATGTTTTGTAACAGATTTCTGTAATTGTTTACTGATCTGTATGGCCTGTCAGTCTCACATGTTTTTGCATACTTTTGCATAGTTTAAACTGCACGGTCAATGGCTTATGTGTAAAAAAAATACTAAATACAGTAAACACGGGTACAGAACAAGACTAACTCCTAGATAGATGGATAGCACTGGTGTCAGGATTCGGGAAGCTGGAGGTGGATCCTCTGTGTCAGAGAGGGATTGGCATGGACCGTACCGGTGGACCGGTTCTAAGTTGCTACTGGTATTCACCAGAGCCCGCCGCAAAGCAGGATGGTCTTGCAGCGGCGGTAGCAACCAGGTCGTATCCACCGGCAACGGCTCAACCTCTCTGACTGCTGAGATAGGCGCAGTACAAGGGATTAGGCAAGAGCAAGGTCGGACGTAGCAGAAGGTTGGGGCAGGCGGCAAGGTTCGTAGTCAATGGCGATAGCAAGAGGTCAGGAACACTGGTAAGGCAAACACTATAAACGCTTTCTCTGGCACAAGGCAACAAGATCCGACAAGGAAGGGAAGGGGAAGTGAGGTCAAATAGACAGGGAGCAGGTGGAGGCTAATTAGACTGATTGGGCCAGGCACCAATCATTGGCGCACTGGCCCTTTAAATCTTAGAGAGCTGGCACACGCGCGCCCTAAGGAGCGGAGCCGCGCGCACCAGGATGAGACAGCCGGGGACCGGGACAGGTGAGTGACTTGGGATACGATTCGCGAACGGGCGCGTCCCGCTATGCGAATCGCATCCCCGCTGGCTGTGTCAGTGCAGCGCTCCCGGTCAGCGGGTCTGACCGGGGCGCTGCAGAGAGAGAAATGCCGCGACTGCTCTGGGGAGGAGCAGGGACCCGGAGCGCTCGGCGTAACAGTACCCCCCCCCCCTTAGGTCTCCCCCTCTTTTTGTCCGGATGTCGCTCCACATGCGACAAGGACATTGGGAGCGATTGTAGAGTCTCCTTCTGGAGGACAGTGAAGTCCTGGGTATGCTCATCAAGGGCAGGCAGTTCAGAAGGAGTGGGAATGGGGAGGGGGGGCAGAGGGTGAAGCTTGGCACGGGGCAGAGTGTTACCAGGACGGGGGCTATGAGGAGGCACGGCATAGTCCTGATAGGCCTTGGGGAGACCAGGTATAGGAGGAGACACTGAGGTTTGACAGACGGGACTGGGAGCAGATGTGAGGTATTTTTTGTGGCAAGAAGCACCCCAGCTCTTGATCTCCCCGGTGGTCCAGTCAAGGGTAGGAGAGTGGCGTTGGAGCCATGGCAGACCAAGGAGGACTTCAGAGGTGCAGTTGGGCAAAACAAAAAGTTCAATTTTTTCGTGATGCAGTCCAATGCTCATGAGCAAGGGTTCTTTGCGGTAACGCACAGTGCAGTCCAATTTCACTCCATTGACCGAGGAAATGTAGAGCGGCTTGGTGAGACGGGTTACAGGGATGTTGAACTTATTAACAAAAGAGGCCAAAATGAAATTTCCCGCAGAACCAGAGTCCAAGAAGGCCACAGCTGAGAAGGAGGAGTTGGCAGAAGGAGAAATCCGTACGGGCACAGTGAGACGTGGAAAAGCAGACTTCAGACAAAGAGACGCCACTCCTACGTGAGCTGGGTGCGTGCGTGCGTTTCCCAGACGTGGAGGACGAATAGGGCAATCCACCAAGAAATGTTCGGTACTAGCGCAGTACAGACATAAATTTTTATCTCTGCGGCGAGTCCTCTCTTCATGGGTCAGGCGAGACCGATCCACTTGCATAGCCTCCTCGGTGGGAGGCACAGGGGTAGATTGCAAAGGATATTGTGAGAGAGGTGCCCAGAGATCAAGGTCTTTTTCCTGGCGGAGCTCCTGGTGTCTTTCAGAAAAACGCATGTCAATGCGGGTGGCCAAATGGATAAGTTCATGCAGGTTGGCAGGAATTTCTCATGCGGCCAGCACATCTTTGATGTTACTGGATAGGCCTTTTTTAAAGGTTGCACAGAGAGCCTCGTTGTTCCAAGATAATTCAGAGGGGAGGGTACAAAATCGGATGGCGTATTCGCCAAAGAAGAATTTCCCTGTACCAGGTTCAGCAAGGCCGTTTCGGCAGAAGAAGCTCGGGCTGGTTCCTCGAAGACACTACGAACCTCAGCGAAGAAGGACTGTACAGTGGCAGTGACAGGATCATTGTGGTCCCAGAGCGGTGTGGCCCATGACAGGGCCTTCCCAGACAGAAGACTGACCACGAAAGCCACCTTTGACCGTTCTGTAGGAAATTGGTCCGAAATTGGTCCGACAACATCTCCAAATGTAGGAAACAATGTGACAGGAAACCACGGCAAAGTCTAGAGTCCCCATCAAATTTGTCCGGCAAAGATAAACGGAGGCTGGATGCGGCCACTCGCTGCGGAGGAGGTGCAGGAGTTGGCGGAGGAGATGGTTGCTGAAGCTGTGGTTGAAGTCAGTTGAGACAGCTGATGGCCTTGTTGCGCTATCTGTTGCGACTGCTGGGCGACCACCGTGGTAAGGTCAGCAACAACTGGCAGTGGGATCTCAGCGGGATCCATGGCCGGATCTACTGTCGGGATTCGGCAAGCTGGAGGTGGATCTGACTGCTGAGATAGGCGCGGTACAAGGGATTAGGCAAGAGCAAGGTCGGCCGTAGCAGAAGGTTGGGGCAGGCGGCAAGGTACGTAGTCAATGGCGATAGCAAGAGGTCAGGAACACTGGTAAGGCAAACACTATAAACGCTTTCTCTGGCACAAGGCAACAAGATCCGGCAAGGAAGGGAAGGGGAAGTGAGGTTAAATAGACAGGGAGCAGGTGGAGGCTAATTAGACTGATTGGGCCAGGCACCAATCATTGGCGCACTGGCCCTTTAAATCTTAGAGAGCTGGCACGCGCGCGCCCTAAGGAGGGGAGCCGCGCGCTCCAGGACGAGACAGCCGGGGACCGGGACAGGTGAGTGACTTGGGATGCGATTCGCGAGCGGGAGCGTCCCGCTATGAGAATCGCATCCCCGCCGGCAGTGTCAGTGCAGCGCTCCCGGTCAGCGGGTCTGCAGAGAGAGAAACGCCGCGAGCGCTCGGCGTAACAACTGGGCTCAGGAATTCTATCCTTGGAATCGCAGGAACTAACAAGGTCAAAACAGAACTGATAAAACGCAAAGCGTGAACACGGCCAAAGAAACAAACATACACAAATACTAAAAACTCGACTAATGTAATAAAACCAAGCACGCTAAATTATATATCATAAACAGGAATAATAACCATGGTTAAAACTCAGATAAGTACTGAGACAGACCAAAGCAAGGTCCAAAAAAAAAAACATTTAGAGTAAAGCACTACTCACCAGCCGCCAGTTCCAGCAGAGCTCGGATTTACATAACCCCACCCGAGCTGCAATAGGCTAAGAGCATTAACTCATCTTAAGCCAAGGCGAACAGCACAGAAAACTGTTCAGACACAACCTAGAGTCCGAACAGACCCCAAAACTGAAAAATACAAAAACACAGAAAATGGACATTACAGCACCTTTCTTTACTTCTTAGCACTCTTTTTGCATCAAGTGATGCTTTGTCAAGGTAATACCTTTATACTTTCACAAAGCATCACATGATTTACTTTAAGGAATACCTGTTGTTTTAAAATATTTTAAAAAATCTGCATGGTTTTGTTACCCTTCAGAGTGATAACAAGGTGATTATAGTGCTCTATGGACCACAAGTGGGTTGTTGCCAACAGTTCACACAGAGGTTTCTACTTTCCTTTACTTATCTGGCCAATAACAGCAAATAAGAGCGCCTATTCCTCACTGTTTTGCTATGAAAGACTGAATAAAGTTTGGCACTGTGCTGGGAGATGATTGTAGTAAGATACTGTAGATGGAATGTGGAGGGAAAAAGAGGTAACTCATGCACTGGCTTTGCAAGATGCTATGTGAGCAGAAGTTAACAAAACTGAATCAGTACAATATGGAAAAGGTTACACCTAGCACTGAAATGCGGCTGATGATGTTGATGACAAGCTAAAGGGAGGGAGAAAGGGAATTCCATTGATGAGGTATCACTGTACATAGAATAGTAAGACCACAAGGTACACTGCTCCAAACTTGATGGATGGTCAAAAAAAAATAATGAAGTGGTTCACAAATATGTAAGGAATCAAACAAAGGGAAGCTGTTTGAAATTACGGTAACCATTTAAGCCTGAGGCAAACCATGTTGGTAATATTCCTTGATTCCACTTTTAGCACGCAAGCAACACCTGCATACCTCACAACTTTTGCTGAGTGTAAAGAGGGACAAGCCACGTCCCTAACCACACCCATGGCCACACCCCTAAACTCGTTCTCAGTCACGTCCTAACCACACCTGCACCTGCAGAATAGGAATACCTCTTAAAGGAGTAGTGCAGCGAAAAATAACTTTTTCCTTTGGATAGGGGATAAGTTATAAATCGCAGGGGGTCCGAGCACTGGGACCCCCCGCGATCTCCTGAACAGGGCTCCCGCAGTCTGCCGGAAGCAGCCGTTCAGACCCCTGCAGAAAGCCGTGGCTGACACCCCCCTCCATGTATCTTTTCCAACATGCCCTTACAGTCTGGACATGCCAAAGGTTATCGTCTTGCAACAGCTATTGGGCAGGTGGTAGATGTGCAGTGCGGGCAGGTGGAAGAAAGGGAGAAAACCCGTGGCACGTTTTTCTGGCAGTGCTTCACAGTCTGTCTAAGTGGTGGGGTGATATGTGGAAAAATGTGTCCCCATCGTGCAGGGAGAGAGCGAGCAGGTGGCGGGGTTGGAGTGAGAGGGAGCAGGGATGGCGAAAACTGTGTCCCTATAGTCAAATTTAGCCATGGGGCTGCAGTTTTCTTCATTACATCGTGTCTAAGTGAGTAGAGGCCTGGAAAGGGGGGGGGGTTTGGCTGGGGGGGGGGGGGTGATAGAAGCAGGCTTGCCATCTAAATAGTCTGAAAGTAAATGTAAATAAGATGCTGGCAGTGGTGGGATAGATCGATATGAGATAGATAGATAGAGAGAGAGAGAGATATGAGATAGATAGATAGATAGATATGGGATGGATAGATAGATAGATATGAGATAGATAAATATGGGATAGATAAATAGATATGGGATAGATAGATAGATAGATAGATAGATAGATATGAGATAGATAGATAGATAGATATGAGATAGATAGGTAGATAGATTTGAGATAGATAGATAGATATGAGATAGATAGATAGATAGATAGAGATAGATAGATAAATAGATATGAGATAGATATATATGAGATAGATATGAGATAGATATGAGAGAGATAGATAGATAGATAGATAGATAAAGTACAAATTGAAAAAGCCAGCGTGAGGCTGGTGAAACGTTGTCTATTATTCCACTATGGAATAAATTTTGCACCGTGATTTTCAAGCTGTGGTGTGCTGCATCTATTTGTACTTTATAGATAGATATGAGATAGATAGATATGAGAGAGATAGATAGATAAATAAATAGATAGATACGAGATTGATAGATAATAGGTAGATAGATATGGATGGAGAAGCAGTGGCACTCCAATAGGGTGGAAAAAATGCTGTCTTTGTTTACTCCTCAGTGAGCGAATAAAGACAGCATTTTTTTCATCCTTTTGGAGTGCCACTGCTTCTCCATCCATATTGACTTTGGATCCCTGACCCGGATCCACAACAGAGGGCACCCGTGCATTCTTTCATCTGGAGTGCTGCTTTTTTCTATTATAGATATATATAGGATATAGAGATAAATAGATAGATAGGAGATAGATAGATAGATAGATATGAGAAAGATAGATATGAGATAGATATGAGATAGATAGATAGATATGTGGTGTCCCGGTACCATATTATATACGATACCTGTGTAAGAAGACCCCATAGCCAGAGTCCCTAGGACGTCGGGGTCCCTCTTTTGTAGATATCCCCTTGTCACCTCTCACTTAGTCAATAAGTATATAGCAGTTTTATTTAATATGTATATAATTACTAGCTGAGTACCTAGCGTGGCCCGGTTCTTCCTTCCTCATCCTTGTTGGGGAGGAAAATCAACAGGAGGAAGCTTTTGACTTCATACCCCATCCCCATATATTGTTGTCATATCCCAACCCCATATCCCATCCTCATACCCCGACCTCCTATCCCGACCTCCTATACAGTCCTCCTATACCGTCCTCCTATCCTGTCCTCCTATCTCGACCTCCTGTCCCGACCTCCTGTCCCGTCCTCCTATCTCGACCTACTATCCCTTCCTCATATCCCGTCCTCCTATCCCGTCCTCCTATCTCCACCTCATATCCTGACCTCCTAACTCGACCTCCTATCCCACCCTCCTATCCCAACCTCCTATCCCATCCTCCTATCCCCTCCTCCTATCTCGACCTCCTATCCCGACCTCCTATCCTGACCTCCAATCCCGTCCTCCTATCTCAACCTCCTATCCCGTCCTCATATCCCGACCTCCTTTCCCGTCCTCCTATCCCGACCTCCTAATTAGACCTCCTATATCGACCTCCTATCCCGACCTCCTATCCCATCCTCATATCCCGACCTCCTATCATGACCTCCTATCCCGTCCTCCTTTCGCGACCTATTATCCCGTCCTCATATCCCGTCCTCATATTCCGAACTCCTATCCCGACCTCTCATCCCGTCCTCCTATCCCATCCTCCTATCTCCACCTCCTTTCTCGACCTCTTATCCCGTCCTATTATCCCGTCCTCATACCCCGACCTCCTAACTCGACCTCCTATCTCAACCTCCTATCTCGACCTCCTATCCCGACCTCCTATCCTCCTATCTCGACCTCCTATCCCTTCCTCCTATTCTGACCTCCTATCCCGACCTCCTATCCCGACCTCCTATCCCGTCCTCATATCCCGTCCTCCTCTCCCATCCTACTATCTCGACCTCCTATCCCGTCCTCCTATCCCGTCCTCCTATCTCGACCTCCTATCCTGTCCTCATATCCCGACCGCCTATCTCGACCTCCTATATAATATGTGCACCAGGTATTGAAATATCTCCAGCCGTACAGAAGTTATGTGAGAACATACATTTCCCATTGATTTTCATGGGACTTTGAACAAAAACCCTGACCCTCACAAATGGGGGTGGTTAAGGGTTAAATTACCTATCCTATATTTTAAGTGGATATATAAGTAACATGTGACCAAGTATTATCGAAATATCTCCAGCCGTTCGGAAGTTATGCAGTAACATATATTTCCCATAGACTTGTATTGGACTTTAAACAAAAACCCCGACCATGGCAAATGGGGGTGAGTAAGGGTTAAATCACCTATCTTATGTTTGTTGTTGACATATAAGTAACATGTGTGCCAAGTTTCATGTTAATATCTTTAGCCGTTTGGATGTGATGCTGGAACATATATACATACATGCACACACACACATTGGCCCTGATTTACTAAGAGTGCAGTGTTTATTCTGGAGTGATTTCAATATCACTCGTCTTGTTTTTCAGGCTTACTTACTATTCTGTCGCACATGTCGATTATTTTTCTGTCGCATGTTTTTTTGTGTTGCACTAGTCAATTGTGTCGCACAAACTCTGACCTAAAGAAATTAGTTGTGTGAATCAAAATGGTTTAGACTTGTTTGTTTAAAAATGCTTCCATGAATCAAAAGTATTCATGTGTTATAATTTTTCAAACGTTACAACAATTATAATTTTTTATCAGCTTTGGTGTTAAATTGATTTAAACCTAATATTGCAAATGTGTTAAAAAGAAAACAAAATGTAAACATTAATTATTACAAAAGCATTCAATATTTTATTCATAAAAGTGTTGAACTGTACAAAATGTTTTAAGGTTATAAAACAAGTTACTTTCACACAAAACACAATGGTAAACAGTCCCTTGTTACAAATCACTCAATTTTTGGAATTTCACTCGGCCTCTTGGCTGTCGGTTATTGTGTGAGGTAAACTCACACGTTTTCTCGAGTGATTTTGGAAGTACTCTGAATATTTTTTGTTTTTTGTCTGTAAAACGCCCATTTTTGCGTAAAACACACCCATTTCAGAGTGAAAAAAACACTCCAAGTGGTTTCTAAAGTGTCGGTTGTGCAACTAAAATTTGGTCGCATAAATAGCCGCACAGGCATTGCGACTAAAATCTAGGCGCAATAACCCAGAAAAAGAGTCGGTTGGACTTTAGTAAATGAGGGCCATTGAGTTTTATATATATATAGATTATATTATACTGTGTACGTACAACATTTAACTATATGCACAAAAAATTATAATAAAAGCTTAAGTTAAATTTCTTAAAAAGCATTGTTAAAATCAAACCTGTGCACTGACAGGCTGTATTTATTCTTCCTATAGTTTCTAGATATATATAGTTAACCCATTATCAACACTTATGAAAGCCTCCCTTGATGAGAATAAAGCTCCTGGACATCTTCTTCATGCAAAAATATTAGCAGTTTCTTGATATTCTAGTAGCTTGTGTTGTCTAGCTTGCAACTTGCCCTCTTTTACACCCACCACAAGGTTTCAATTAGGTAGAAATTAGAGAGGTTTACTGCAAAACTTTCATTTTGTGTTCGTAGAACCATTTGATGTGTGCCTAGGTTTTAAAGATACACAGATGTGTCCTTCCTTAAAGGAGTTCTCCGGTGCTTAGACATCTTATCCCCTATCCAAAGGATAGGGGATAAGATGCCTGATCGCGGGAGTCCCGCCGCTGGGGACCCCCGGGATCTAGCATGCAGCACCCCGTTTGTAATCAGTCCCCGGAGCGTGTTCGCTCCGGGTCTGATTACGGACGACCACAAGGCCGGCGGCGTGTAACGTCACGCCGCCGGCGGCATGTCACATCACGCTCCACCCCTCAATGCAAGCCCACGGGAGGGGGTGTGACAGCTGTCACGCCCCCTCCCGTAGGCTTGCATTGAGGGGCGGAGCGTGACGTCACACGCCGCTGGCCTTGTGGTCGTCCGTAATCAGACCCTGAGCGAACGCGCTCCGGGGACTGATTACAAACGGGGTGCCGCGTGCAAGATCCTGGGGGTCCCCAACGGCGGGACTCCCGCGATCAGGCATATTATCCCCTATCCTTTGGATAGGGGATAAGATGTCTAAGCATCGGAAAACCCCTTTAAAGCATACCTGTCAAAGTGCAAAAAAAATAATAATTATATTTTACTAATCCTGATCATGTACATATGTATATATTTTTTTCTGTCTAGGACCTATTTATCCCAAAAAATAGCATTTATGTGTTGCTCCCTTGCTTTGTGTTCTTGTCTTATGGAGGGGGCGTGTCCATCTCTCTCCTTCACTGTGATGACTCATCAGAGTCTGGGAGCAACCTGGCAGTCTGCAAATCACTGCACAGTAGGTTTATGCATACATTTTCTATCTGTTCCTATAAAAAGCTGGATGCTAATCAACATAGCTGTCACTATGTGTGACATTCAGCTTTCACAGACTCCTGACTGTCTGATCAGATTCTGTCATTCAGAAGTCAGAAATCTTTGGCTGTTCAAGCATGCTGGGAGTAGTAGCTTTGCATTGCAACAGCTGGAGCTGCAGTGTTTGTAAAGCACTGTGTTAGAGCAGTGTTACCTTTAGCTATTGAAAAACTACCACTCCCAGTATACCCACACATCCTTTGTCTGTAATTTTGCAAGAGCTAGAGTGACACAGCTAGAGAAAACACAGCTCTAAAACCGAGTTTTACAAAGATTGTACCCCCAGCTGTTCTAAAACTATAACTCCCATCATGGGAGTTGTAGTTTAGGAACAGCTGAAGGCTGTAGTGGTGTAATGGAGATCTCCTATACTGGATACCAACACACTTTATGGCCGGTATTCAGTATGGTGCAAAATACAGAGTAGTCTATCTGCATAAAGACAGATGACCCCTAGTGGTGGCTATTTTCCTTTTTGATTTTTTTTTGTAAAATTTACTTTTTTTTTTAAATAAATGTATATTTTAAAAAACTAATCTTATCAGTAGTGCTACAAAATATTAAATTTTTTTTTTTTTCATAATGACAGTGCCTCCCTAAGGGTGCATGCACACCACGTTTTCAGCCTACGACTGCCGGATCCGAATGGGGGAGGGGAAAACCATGCGCCCCCATACCCCAGCTGGACTGGTGCTGAAATCCATTTTAATAAGCCGTTTGACTCCGGTTGGCTAATTTCTGCCCCAGATCCGGTTTTATGACCGACCTAAAACCGTAGTATACTACGGTTTTAGGTCCAGTCAGAAAACCGGATACGGGTCAAAAATGAGCCGACCGGAGTCAAGCTGTGACACTGGTCGGCTCATTAAAGTCAATGGATTTCAGCGCCGGTCTGACTGGTGTATGGGAGCACATGGTTTTCTCCTCCCCCAGCTTCCCGAGACTGGACCAACCACCACTGCTGTAATGTTTGAGACGGCCGAGTCTCTAACAGCATTTTCCATACATACAGGGCCGGAATCCTTATCTTCATTCTCGTACATAGTACGATGTATGCGAATTTTGCTTCCAACTGAGGCGTTGCAGTCCCCATCACTGGAGCCCACTATCACTGCTCCCTTCATGAGACGGGGGAGTCTCTTAGCGGTGATCTTTCTTCTAATATTGCAAGTGTTACCAGATATTGTTACTGTTGCGACTATTTGCTATATTGACATTAACGGACACTATATATCTTCCAGCAGCGCATTGCACAGCTTATTGCTATACCCTATATAGCTTGCTCTACCTAAGACAAGTGTATTATCAATTGAAATTGTTTGATTTTAACATCCTTATAGGCTGGATCATCCACAGATGTGTGGCTTTTTTATAATAACATTTTTTTTACTCCTTTTATGTGATATTTTATTAGTTTTTATTGCCTATATATTTACTGTACTTTATTGTATTTTGTGTCCCTGCTGACTCACAAGGGCCCTGTGCGTCACGGAGCACATTATTTATTAAACACAATAATAAATATTTGATCCATTCAGTATCCAAGACCCAGAGCCTCAATTTCTTTATCAAATACCTTTTTACTCTGACACCGTGGGTATAGGTGCCATTTGAGCTGCTCGGGTCAAAGGTTACTAGTTCATAGGAGCCTCTCCTACATTATATATCTTTTTTTATATTAATTTCTAAACTTGACATATCTTGAGATGTATAGTGTGAAATTGCTAATTTTTCACAAAAGATTTTATGAGTGTGTTCGGATAATGTTAAAGAGGCATCTCAAAAGTTTTGATCAGTCAGACTCACGCATTACACTATAGTTCGCGGCAATCTTTGTCTTGCTGATCCGTTGTAAGTCTCTTGAGCAGCAAGGCAAAGATCGCTGTAAAAAAGGGAGCAATAGATGCTGCTGTGCGCTTGTCCCAGCCTCTTCTCCTGATTGGTTATATATATATATATATATATATATATATATATATATATATATGTATATATATATATATATATATATCTGTGTTCACTGCAGTCACAATTATAAAAATAACAAAGGACACTAAATCATAATAGTGGTATATATTATAAAAAAAAAAAATGTAATCAGAAGTGGCCTGATGACATGAGACAAAATATATGGTACCGGTGCACAGGATCTGCAGAATATTTGATTCTGAAGATTTGAAGCTGGCAATATTATGTTGCAGATTTCAATTTAAACTTATTGATTGTGCATAGCATCCAATCTGCAGCATATTCATTTAATGTATGTGTGAATGCACCCTAAAATGGATTGGAAGTAGTAATGTTTACATGCAGTAGTGTCTAAAATGACTAGTGGCAGTCTTTAGCTGGTAATATGAAAGTCAATGTACCTGATTTACTAAGAGTGGAGTATAGTTTCTCTTTGTGGGTTTTAATTCCCTACAATTCTTTTTCCACGGTATTTACTAAGATTTCCCTACATTTTGCTTTTTTTACACATGCTCTGATCTGTCAGGTTTTCCTTAGCTCAAATCCACTACTTTTTCTATGGAAACCTTAGTAAATATGTTGGGTTTTTGTGAAAATGTTGGGGACATGCCCCCTTTTCAGGAACCACGCGCACTTTCACTGAAGGCCACACCCATTTTTCAGGTTCTCAGTAATATGGAGAGCTAGTCGGGTTTTTTGTGCCACCAGTTTTAATTACTAATGACTTCAATCATTCACCACAAACTCTATGGCAAAACAAAAAAAAATATTTGTGGGGCAAAATAAAATTTTTTTATTAAATAAAAAAAAAATTGTAATTTTGGGGGGCTTTCAATTCCACGCAGTGCACTTTTTGGTAAAAATTACTTGTTATATTTATTCTGTAGATCCCTTCAATTAATATTATACCAAACTTACATTGGTTTGATTTTGTTTTACTTTTGTCAAAGAATTACAACTTTTTGTAAGGAAATTTGTATGTTTTAAATTGTCATCTTCCGACCCCTATAACCTTTTTATTTTTCCATATACAGGAATTTGTGAGGGCTCATTTGTGCGAGAACAAATTTTTTGCACCGTGATCTGTAGTTTTTATCGGTACCATTTTAGTTTTGCTGGGATTTTTTAATCACTCTTTATACATTTGTTAGGGAATTTGGTTAGGCAAAGTGACCAAAAATACACAATTCTTGTGGTATATTTTGTATTTTTTTGCATACAGTATATGCCATTGACCGTGCAGTTAAAGTACCATATATTTTTATAGTTCAGACATTTTTGCACGCGGTGATAACACATATGCTTATGTTTATTTTGTTTACATTTTTTTATGGGAAAAAGGGGGGTGATTCAAACTTTTATCAGAGAAGGGGTTAAATCACTTTTATTAACTTTTTTACACAATTTTATAGTCCCCATAGGGGACTATTCCATGCAATCTTTAGATTGCATAAACTGTTCAATGCTATGCCATTGTTATCGGTACTTCATTGCTCCAGCCTGCCATGGCTGACTAGAGCTTTTAATTACCGATTGAACGCCAAGGAGGCAGTGGTCCCGATCAGCATCGGGAAGTGTTTTTTAACATTTTAGATGCCATGATCAACTCTGATTGTGGCGTCTAAGGGGTTAACACCAGGCATCACCATGATTGGCGATGTCCAGCATTAGCCACAGGTCGCGGCGGCAGATAACTGCAGAGACCACCCCCTCTATGACCTGTGCTCAGCTCCTAAACACACGTCATAGAAAGGGAATGGGACAAAGGTGTACAGGTACACCCTTCGTCCTCAAGAGGTTAAAGCCCACATGCATATAATAGCAAGATATTAAATAAATAGAGCATCCTTTTTTTAGGTATACTCAAACAATATATAGTTGGTCCCAAAGTGCGCTGTTCGTGCTTTACTGGTATATATTTTTTTTTACCTTTTCGCAGTTTTACCTAATAGGGTCACACTATTCCAATAAGCTGAAAACAGTGAGTTAATCACGTACATATAACACAGCGTCAATGTATGTACATATTCATGAATTGGTAATGTGTGCTTATTATATACATTTAATTGCATACATATTTAAGAAGAAATATACTCAAATTTATCAAATAAACTTGTCATTTGCCTAACATGGTTCCAAAAACATTTCAAGAAAAAATGCATTCATGGTTTCTGAGCTATCTGAACTGCCTTGCACAGTTGGTGCATTCTGAAAATCCATGAACTAAACAAACATCAATCAAAATTGCAAGATGTATGATCCCTTCCTAATATTTGATTTCAACTATCTATCAAACCTACATAATCCAAGCTGAACAGCCTTGAATTTTTATAAGAATGCAATTCATCATGTTTTCAAGAGGCAACTTAAAAGTAAAGTTTTCTATTTTATACATTACTTGGAATGAACATACAACAATCATTAACTTCTCCAAAATATATATTAAATATAAAAAGCTAATTTAATAACATGCCAGTCAAAACTTGTAAGGTCACCTACAAGTGTTATAGTAGAGACGCGTTTCTCCTGGTGAGAACTTCTCATTAAGTAAATATGTAAGACATTATAAAGAAATGAAAACCAAAGCAACATTTTTAATTAAAGATAAATATTTTACTCAGACTTAGCAAATTACCTTCATATAGCGTAGAAGTAAAATATCAGCCAATTGATAGATGTGTTGGGCACGACAACTCTAGACCAAGTATCAAACACAAAAAGGGTGCAATGCACATAATACATTGTTTGTAATCTATAATATTAGGGGTTAAATAAGTCAGCAGAACATCTCTATTATATAACACAGAGGGGGATATTTAAAAACTGTCTACGAATGTGCCAGATTTTTACAATACTTCATGTTGTTAGAAAATCCGGTTTATCTTTAGACTGCATAGTTTAAATGTACACCATGTATTAGTCTGCTTAGTTTTATGCCAAATATAATCAACTAAAAATGGCCCTTTTTTGCTGACAATAAGCTACACTACTTGCGGTAAATAACTAGCTGTGCCCACTTTTTGGATAGCCCTGTCCCCCTATGAAGCATGGTGTAAAAAAAAATACATAGTGTGGTACGCCTCGGGCGTATGTAGGGTAGTTGGGGTGTTGCTGTTCTGAATAAATAAAGGGTGCTGTTAACCCTTGTCACTCGTGATGCCAGGGTGAGGGTTAAATACTGTAATGGTGCTGGGCCTATCGCCACCCTTCACAAGAGCGATAGGTGAATGCATAATGAATGGATTGTCCACAACCACTGTTTAACTGAAAACTTGCAGGAACTTTTACTGAAGGTTTTCTGTAGCAGGCAATAGCAATAACAGTCCAGTTAACAGAGTCTTTTTCTAGTTGAGCAGCGATTGACAGTTGGTTGAGATCAGATAAGCTCAATTTAGTTTTAGGAAGATTCTGTTGCATAGATCCGCTGAATTTAGGGGTGCATTTAGGTCCAGTGATCTTGCGGACAGTAGCGGGGAATTATAGATATCTAACCGCTGTAATATAGGCTGAGGCCGCAATTCTTTGGCCTAGTAAACGTACTTGTAAGTTGCGGAGGTCCTACCTTATTCAGAGTCATCAACCCAAGAGAGCGATCAATGGCCACAGCTCCCTTATATGGGCAGGGGCTGGCCATTTTGGATTGGTCCAAAACAACTGTCACTCCCCGTTACACGACATTATGGGTGAACACGTGACAAACCACCTAAGGTCCTTCAACATACCATAGAGTTCTGAGTAACGGGTCACATGACCTAAGGTCCTGCAACACCAAACAAGTGAGTAATGAAATATACATATTTACAATATTTATAAATATCAACTTACTAAGGGGTGAATAGGGGCTAACTAGAAAAGCGGACCCCCACAGTCCTAGGGACTCTGACTTTGGAGACCCCCACCAAGGCACAGTATGAAATACGGTGCCGGGACACCACAATAGTTCAAGCCACATAAGTCAGTATTTTGGTGCAAAATAGATTTTTGCTGCAGGCAGTTTTAATATTTTACTGTTTTTTTTTACTTTTTTTCCAAAAATTCCAGACCAGTACCTTGACTTTAGACAATTATTGTCTAAAGAGAGGAAAAAAATAGAGTGATTTTTCCACAACAACCAATCGCAGCTCAGCTAACGAGCTCTGCTTAAAGGGGTACTACCATGCTGACAACTTATCCCCTATCTAAAGGATAGGGGATAAGTTGCCTGATCACGCGGGGTCCCGCCGCTGGGGACCCGCCGCTTTGGACCCCCGCGATCTCCCACGCAGCACCCCACTCTCATCAGGCCCCGGAGCGAACATCCACTCTCATGACGGGGTTGGTGATCGTGACGTCACAGCTCTGCCCCCTGTGATGTCACGCTCCGCCCCCTCAATGCAAGTCTATGGCAGGGGCGAGACAGCTGTCTCGCCCCCTGCCATAGACTTACATTGAGGGGGCGGAGCGTGACGTCACATAGGGGCGGAGCCATGACATCACGATACTCCGGCCCAGTGATCGGCAGTCATCAGACCCGGAGCTCCGGGGCTCGATGAGAGCAGGCTGCTGCGTGTGAGATCGCGGAGGTCTCCAGCAGCGGGACCCAGCACGATCAGGCAACTTATCCCCTATCCTTTAGATAGATAGGGGATAAGTTGTCAGCATGGTAGTACCCCTTTAAGTGAAACCTGAGCTGGCTGTGATTGGTTGCTTTGGGAAAATAACTCTATTTTTTCTCTCACACTGTTTTAAAAATCTGGGCATAGGGGCCTATTTGTCCAAGACTATCCTGCCTTCTTGTTTATATATATATATATATATATATATATATATATATATATATATATATGTATATATATCTATATATAACAGTAGTAATATGAGAATGCTGGCGTGAGGCCGGCGAAACGTCCCTTTTGTACCACATGGAATAAAGCACTTTGCATGACATTTCGGTGTGCTGCATATTACTACTGTTATTACTAAGGAACCAGAGGACCGTGGCTCCAGCATGCGTGCACCCTGCCTACAGACCTTCATTTTTCTTGATGTGCTGCTTATTTTTGGAATATATATATATATATATATATATATATATATATCACACAAGTGGACCCACAGCGTATTGTACGCTGCGGATCTGCCGCTGAAGGACTGCTACATGGTGACTTTACATGTGCCTTCTCGGAGCGGCAATACGCCACTACGAGCAGACACACTGCGAAGATAAAGTGTAAAAAAAAAAAAGGAGGTTATAAAAGTGAATTAACCCCTCCCTAATAAAAGTTTGAATTCCCCTCTCCCTTGTTCCCATTTTTAAAATATCAATAAACATTTTTTATAAAAAGCGATCAAAAAGTTTAAAAGATCAAGTCAAAAAGATCAAAACCAAAATGGTACTGATAAAAGCTACAGACCACAGCACAAAAAAATGAGCCCTCATATAGCTCCGTGTGTGGAAAAATAAAAAAGTTATAGGGGTCGGAAGATGACAATTTTAAACATGCTAATTTTGGTGCATGTGGTTATAATTTTTTTAAGTAGTAAAATAAAATGAAACCTACATAAACTGGGTATCTTTGTAACCGTATGGGCCTACAAAATAAAGATAAGGTGTCATTTTTACCGAAAGTGCACTGCGTAGAAATGGAAACCCCCAAAATTACCCAAAACATTTTTTTCCTTTCATCTTGTTTTTTTTCGCCACAGATTATGTTATAAAATAAATGATGTAATTACAATGTACAAATGGTGACGCAAAAAACAAGCCCTTATATGGGTCTGTAGGTCTAAAATTGAAAGTGTTAAGATTTTTAGAAGGAGAGGAGGAAAAAAACGAAAGCGCAAAAATGAAAATTGCTCCTGTCCTTAAAGGGGTACTCCGGTGGAAAACTTTCTTTTTTTTAATCAACTGGTGCCTTTCTGGCATCAGTTGATTTAAAAAAAAAATCTGTTAAATAGATTTGTAAATTACTTCAATAAAAAAAAATCTTAATCCTTCCAGTACTTATTAGCTGCTGATTACTACAGAGGAAATTATTTTCTTTTTGGAACACAGAGCTCTCTGCTGACATCATGACCAAAGTGCTCTCTGCTGACATCTCTGTCCATTTTAAGAATTGTCCAGAGCAGCATATGTTTTCTATGGGGATTTTCTCCTACTCTTGACAGTTCTTAAAATGGACAGAGGTGTCAGCAGAGAGCACTGTGGTCATGATGTCAGCACAGAGCTCTGTGTTCCAAAAAGAAAATAATTTCCTCTGTAGTATTCAGCAGCTAATAAGTACTGGAAGGATTAAGATTTTTAATAGAAGTAATTTACAAATCTGTTTAGCTTTCTGGCACCAGTTGATAAAAAAAAAAAAAAAAAAGTTTTCCACGGGAGTACCCCTTTAACCCCTTAAGGACTCAGGGTTTTTTCCGTTTTTGCACTTTCATTTTTTCCTCCTTACCTTTTAAAAATCATAACCCTTTCAATTTTCCACCAAAAAAATCCATATTATGGCTTATTTTTTACGTCGCCAATTCTACTTTGAAAAATGCCATTTTGTAACTTTTGGGGGCTTCCGTTTCTACGCAGTGCATATTTCGGTAAAAATTACACCTTATCATTATTCTGTAGGTCCATACGGTTAAAATGATACCCTACTTATATAGGTTTGATTTTGTTGCACTTCTGGAAAAAATCATAACTACATGCAGGAAAATTTTTACGTTTAAAAATGTCATCTTCTGACCCCTATAACTTTTTTATTTTTCCACGTACAGGGTGGTATGAGGACTCATTTTTTGCGCCGTGATCTGAAGTTTTTATTGGTATGATTTTTGTTTTGATCAGACTTTTTGATCACTTTTTCTTCATTTTTTAATGGTAGAAAAAGTGACCAAAAATTTTTTTGCGCGTGCGCCATTGACCGTACGGTTTAATTAATGATATATTTTTATAGTTCGGACATTTCCGCACGCGGCGATACCACATATGTTTTTTTTTTTTTTTTTTTACACTGTTTTATTTTTTTATGGGAAAAGGGGGGTGATTCAAACTTTTATTAGGGAAGGGGTTAAATGACCCTTATAAACACTTTTTTTTTTACATTTTTTTGCAGTGTTATAGGTCCCATAGGGACCTATAACACTGCACACACTGATCTTTTACACAGATCACAGGCGTGTATTAACACGCCTGTGATCAGTGTTATCGGCGCTTGACTGCTCCTGCCTGGATCTCAGGCACGGAGCAGTCATTCGCCGATCGGACACCGAGGAGGCAGGTAAGGGCCCTCCCGGTGTCCTGCCAGCTGTTCGGGATGCCGCAATTACACCGCGGCGGTCCCGAACAGCCCGACTGAGCAGCCGGGTCACTTTCACTTTCGCTTTAGAAGCGGCGGTCAGCTTTGACCGCCGCTTCTAAAGGGTTAATACCGCACATTGCCGCGATTGGCGATGTATGGTATTAGCCGCGGGTCCCGGCCGTTGATGAGCGCCGGGACCGACGCGATATGATGCGGGATCGCGGCGCGATCCCGCTTCATATCGCGGGAGCCGGCGCAGGACGTAAATATACGTCCTGCGTTGTTAAGGGGTTAAGGTCAAAATGGGATTCGTCCCCAAGGGGTTAAAGAGAAACTGTCAGGCTGTTAACCTCTAAAAAGTGGGGTTACTTACATTAATAGGTAAGGGAGGTCAAACAGTATTTGTCAGATAGCACCCAGAAGAATTTGGAGTAGCAGAGAGTGTAGTAACCTGTGAGCTCTTCCAGGCGACAAATTTGAGAAACTACTCTGCTCAGATAGCAGAGCGCTTACCTATTTTCATTTTTGCACTTTCGTTTTTTTCCTCCTCTCCTTTTCAAAATCATAATGCTTTAAATTTTGCACCTACAGACCCATATAAGGGCTTTTTTTGTGTCACCAATTGTTCTTTGTAATGACATCACTTATTTTATTACATAATCTGCGGCAAAACAAAAAAATAATGTGTTTATGAGGTGAAATTTAAAAAAAAAAATAAAAAAGCCATTTTGTAACTTTTGGGGGCTTCTGTTTCTACGCAGTGAACTTTTCGGTAAAAATGACACCTTACCTTTATTCTGTAGGTCCATTTGGTTACAAAGAAACCCAAATTATTCAGGTTTCATTTTATTTTACTACTTTAAAAAATTGGAACTTCATGCACCAAAATTTGCATGTTTAAAATTGTCATCTTCTAACCCCAATCACTTTATTTTTCCGCATACAGGGCTATATGAGGACTCAATCTTGCACTGTGGTCTGTATTCTTTATCAGTACCATTTTTGTTTTGATGGGACTTTTTTATCGCTTTTTATTAAAAAAAATTATGGTATATGAAGTGACCAAAAATACACAATTTTGGACTTTGGTATTTTTTTTTTACGTGTACGCCATCAACCCTACAGTTAAACTACCCTTATATTTTAATAGCTTGGACATTTACGCACAAAGCAGTACAACATGTGATTATAACATTTTTTTATTTTATTATTGTATTTTAAAAATGGGAAAGGGGGGGTTCAAACTTTTATTAGGAAGGGGTTAATTCACTTTTATGGCCTTTTTTTACACTTTACTTTGATTGCATACACTGATCAATGCAATGCCACAGCATAGCATGCAGGCTTGGAGCAGCAGATCGCCGATCAGACAACGAGGAGGCAGGTGAGCACCCTCCCGCTGTGCTCTCAGCTGACTAGGATATTGCGGTTTCCCTGCCATGATTCCGATCAGCTGAGCTGCCAGAACACTTTTACTTTCGGTTTAGACGCCACGATTGCATCAACTAAAGGGTTAATGCCAGGCATTGGCCCGATCGGTGGTGCCCGGCATGAACCCATCGGGTTTAAGCGTGCTCAGCCCGTGAGCGCTCTTCAAACCCCGGGAACGGGATCAGGATGTATAGGTACTCCATCCGTCCTTAAGTACCAAGACACGAGGGCGTACCCATTCGCCCTCTGTCCCCAATAGGTTAAGGAGTTAAAATAAAATTACCTGGTTCCTATTCTTTAGTTATCTCAGGTTTCCAAATAAATATTTTAAATTATTATTTTATATTAAATAAATAGTATATATATATATATATATATATATATATATATATATATATATATATATATATGGCAGTAGAGCAGCACAAGAGAAAATAAATCAATAGGTGCAAGCAACCTGTTGGCCACGGTCATTGGCCCAAAATCCAGACAAAAAAAGAAACAATAGACTGCAGCACTCATAAATGGTAGAAAAAAAATGTGTGTAGCTACACTGATTGACCTCCCTTATGAGTTTAATATATATGAAAATGAGCCCCTAAACACATTTATATCACTGCCTAACAGTTCTAAAGCCCTGTATAACACTGCAAGGAATGTATTAAATGTATTTATCCACCATAAGGAGATTTTAGTACGTACCTGGCAGACAGTAATGGACATGCTTAGCAAGGATCGGCGCTTGTCTTGAGGCTAAATGGTTATGTTGTGAGATTACCATAACACTGTGGCTAGCTTTTTGTGAACTTGTATTTCCTGTTTGACTTTTCTTTTTTTGACTACAAATCCCACAATTCCATCTTCCTTCCTCCAACACATCAGCCACCCCACCCATTGAAACATAAAAGAGCTGCATCCATTCAAATCAGTGTAGTTTTCAATCAGGGTGCCTACAGCTGTGGCATATTAATCTCTCTCCCACCAAGCGATCGCTCTACCATTGAAGCAGACAGGCTCCCTGTCATCAGCTGACTAGTGAGTCAGGTCTCGGCCGCATTGCAAGCTGGGAAAAATCTAAGACAACAGTCATTTTGTATGCTGATAAAAATAAATATTGGAGTGAAAAATCACAGAAGAATTGTGAGAAAACCGTCACTCACAGGTACAGACACTATATTATGAACTACACTAACTTTACAGCCCCTGTAGCATAGTCAAATAAAAAAAATGACTGAAATACCACTTTAAGTAGTTTTAACCTCTTAAGGACGCAGGGCGTATGGATACGCCCTGCATTCCGAATCCTTAAGGACGCAGGGCGTATCCATACGCCCGTGGGAATTCCGGTCCCCACCGCTAGCC
Organism: Hyla sarda; assembly: GCF_029499605.1. Classification (NCBI taxonomy): domain Eukaryota; kingdom Metazoa; phylum Chordata; class Amphibia; order Anura; family Hylidae; genus Hyla; species Hyla sarda. The sequence goes on from NC_079189.1 coordinate 347,416,997, forward strand.
GGTTGGGGACCGGAGCCGGATGCCTGCTGAAATCGTTCAGCAGGCATCCCGGCATATCGCCCAGGGGGGTCATTATGCCCCCCAATGTCGGCGATCGCCGCAGATCGCTGGACAATTCAGTCCAGCGATCTGCGGCGATTCCGGGTCAATCGGGTCTCCAGTGACCCGTAATTACTGGCTGTTCGGGGCCGTCTCTGACGGCCCCGAACAGCCAGAGCCTGCAGGGGTGAGGTGGCACTGGTGCCACCTCACGATCGCCCTGATTCGTCGGCCGGATTACCGGCCGACCAATCAGGGCGCCTGCTGCGGGTGTCACTCCCGCCCGCTCCGCCCCTCTTCCGGAGGACGTGAGCGGGTGCGGGAAAACGACCCCGATCCCCGGTGTCCATGTTGGGATCGGGGCCCCAGGAGCGACGGCGGCGGCGGCGAGGGACAGCCTGCGATGGAGCATCAGGAGGTTAGTTACAGCCTCCTGCTGTTGCTTAGCAACAGCTCCCAGCATGCAAAAAGGGCATGCTGGGAGCTGTAGTTATGCAACAGCAGGAGGCAGACCACCACAACTCCCAGCATTCCCTTATGGGCATGCTGGGACTTATGGTTTTGCAACAGCTGGAGGCACATTTTTTCTATGGAAAAGTGTACCTTCAGCTGTTGAATAACTACAACTCCCAGCTTGCACAAACAGCTAAAGTGCATGCTGGGAGTTGTAGTGGTGCATCTGCTGGTTGCATAACTACAACTCCCAGCATGCCCGTTGGCTGTCGGTGACTGCTGAGAGTTGTAGTTTTGCAACAGCTGAAGGCACACTGGTTGTGAAACTTAGAGTTTTTTTTTTTACCTAACTCAGTGTTTCACGACCGGTGTGCCTCCAGCTGTTGCAAACTACAATTCCCAGCAGTCACCTTACACCATGCACCGTACATGCTGGGAGTTGTAGTTTTGCAACAGCTGGAGGCACACTGGTTTTGAAACACTGAGTAAGGTCAAAAACTCCGTGATACATAACCAGTGTGCCTACAGCTGTTGCAAAACTAAAACTCTCAGCATGTACAGTCTGTCAGCGCATGCTGGGAGTTGTGGTTTTGCAACAGCTGGATGTCCCCCCCAATGTGAATGTACAGGGTACACTCACATGGGCGGAGGCTTACAGTAAGTATCGGGCTGCAAGTTTGAGCTGCAGCAAATTTTCTGCAACAGCTCAAACTGCCAGCGAGAAACTACTGTGAACCCCCCGCCCGTGTGACTGTACCCTAAAAACACTATACTACACTAACACAAAAAATAAAATAAAAAGTAAAAAAACACTACATATACACATACCCCTACACAGCCCCCCCCCCCTCCCTAATAAAAATGAAAAACGTCTGATACGCCACGGTTTCCAAAACGGAGCCTCGAGCTGTTGCAAAACAACAACTCCCAGTATTGTCAGACAGCCGTTGACTGTCCAGGCATGCTGGGAGTTTTGCAACAGCTGGAGGCACCCTGTTAGGGGTATTCTACGCCAGTGATTCCCAATGTCCACCCCTATGCAATCCCTAATTTAGGCCTCAAATGCGCATGGCACTCTCACTTTGGAGCCCTGTCGTATTTCAAGGCAACAGTTAAGGGTCACATATGGGGTATCACCGTACTCAGGAGAAATTGGGCTTCAAATTTTGGGGTGGTATTTTCTGCTTTTACCCTTTTTAAAAATGTAAAGTTTTTGGGAAAAGAAGCATTTTAGGTAAATTTTTTTATATTTTTTTTACATATGCAATAGTCGTGAAACGCCTGTGGGGTCTTAAGGTTCACTTAACCCCTTGTTACATTCCTCGAGGGCTCTAGTTTCCAAAATGGTATGCCATGTGTTTTTTTTTTGCGGTCCTGGCACCATAGGGGCTTCCTAAATGCGGCATGCCCCCAGAGCAAAATTTGCTTTCAAAAAGCCAAATGTGACTCCTTCTCTTCTGAGACCTGTAGTGCGCCAACAGAGCACTTTTCACCCCCATATGGGGTGTTTTCTGAATCGGGAGAAATTGGGCTTCAAATTTTGGGGGGTATTTTCTGCTTTAACCCTTTGTATAAATGTAAATTTTTGGGGAAACCAAGCATTTTAGGTGAAATTTTTTTATTTTTTTTTACATATGCAAAAGTCGTGAAACACCTGTAGGGTATTAAGGTTCACTTTACCCCTTGTTACGTTCCCCGAGGGGTCTATTTTCCAAAATGGTATGCCATGTGGTTTTTTTTTTGCTGTCCTGGCACCATAGGGGCTTCCTAAATGTGGCATGCCCCAGAGCAAAATTTCCTTCAAAAAAGCCAAATGTGACTCCTTCTCTTCTGAGACCTGTAGTGCGCCAGCAGAGCACTTTTCACCCCCATATGGGGTGTTTTCTGAATTGGGAGAAATTGGGCTTCAAATTTTGGGGGGTATTTTCTGCTATTACCCTTTTTAAAAATGTAAAACTTTAGGGAAACCAAACATTTTAGGTAAAAAAATGTTTATTCTTTTTTACATATGCAAAAGTCGTAAATCACCTGTGGGGTATTAAGGTTCACATTACCCCTTGTTACGTTCCCTGAGGGGTCAAGTTTCCAAAATGGTATGCCATGTGGTTTTTTTTGCTGTTCTGGCACCATAGGGGCTTCCTAAAGGTGACATGCCCCCCAAAAACCATTTGACGCTCCTTCCCTTCTGAGCCCTCTACTGTGCCCACCGAACACTTTACATAGACATATGAGGTATGTGCTTACTCGAGAGAAATTGGGTTTCAAATACAAGTAAAAATTTTCTCCTTTTTACCCCTTGCAAAAATTCAAAAATTGGGTCTACAAGAACATGCGAGTGTAAAAAATGAAGATTGTGAATTTTCTCCTTCACTTTGCTGCTATTCCTGTGAAACCCGTAAAGGGTTAAAACGCTTACTGAATGTCATTTTGAATACTTTTGGGGGTGCAGTTTTTATAATGGGGTAATTTATGGGGTATTTCTAATATGAAGACCCTTCAAATCCACTTCAAACCTGAATTGGTCCCTGAAAAAAAGCGAGTTTCAAAATTTTGTGGAAAATTGGAAAATTGCTGCGGAACTTTGAAGCCCTCTGGTATCTTCCAAAAGTAAAAACTCATCAATTTTATGATGCAAATATAAAGTAGACATATTGTATATGTGAATAAAAAAAAATTATTTGGAATATCCATTTTCCTTACAAGCAGAGAGCTTCAAAGTTAGAAAAATGCAAAATTTTCAAATTTTTCATCAAATTTTGGGATTTTTCACCAAGAAAGGATGCAAGTTACCAAAAAATTTTACCACTACGTTAAATAGAATATGTCACGAAAAAAACAATCTCGGAATCAGAATGATAGCTAAAAGCATTTCAGAGTTATTAATGTTTAAAGTGACAGTGGTCAGATTTGCAAAAAATGGCTGAGTCCTTAAGGTGAAAAAGGGCTCAGTCCTTAACCCCTTAAGGACTCAGCCCATTTTGGCCTTAAGGACTCAGACAATTAAATTTTTACGTTTTCATTTTTTCCTCCTCGCCTTCTAAAAATCATAACTCTTTTATATTTTCATCCACAGACTAGTATGAGGGCTTGTTTTTTGCGCGACCAGTTTTCCTTTGTAATGACATCACTCATTATATCATAAAATGTATGGCGCAACCAAAAAACACTATTTTTGTGAGGAAATTAAAACGAAAAACGCAATTTTGCTAATTTTGGAAGGTTTTGTTTTCACGCCGTACAATTTATGGAAAAAATTACATGTGTTCTTTATTCTGAGGGTCAATACGATTAAAATGATACCCATTATTATATACTTTTATATTATTGTTGCGCTTAAAAAAAATCACAAACTTTTTAACCAAATTAGTACGTTTATAATCCCTTTATTTTGATGACCTCTAACTTTTTAATTTTTCCGTATAAGTGGCGGTATGGGGGCTCATTTTTTGCGCCATGATCTGTACTTTTTTTTATACCACATTTGCATATAAAAAACTTTTAATACATTTTTTATAATTTTTTTTAATGAAATGTATTAAAAAAGTAGGAATTTTGGACTTTTTTATTTTATTTTCGTTCACGCCGTTCACCGTACGGGATCATTAACATTTTATTTTAATAGTTCGGACATTTACGCAGGCGACGATACCAAATATGTCTATAAAAAATGTTTTTTACGCTTTTTGGGGGTAAAATAGGAAAAAACGGACGTTTTACTTTTTTTATTGGGGGAGGGGATTTTCACTTTTTTTTACTTTTACTTTTACATTTTTTTACATTTTTTTTTACACTTGAATAGTCCCCATAGGGGACTATTCATAGCAATACCATGATTGCTAATACTGATCTGTTCTATGTATAGGACATAGAACAGATCAGTATTATCGGTCATCTCCTGCTCTGGTCTGCTCGATCACAGACCAGAGCAGGAGACGCCGGGAGCCGCACGGAGGAAGGTGAGGGGACCTCCGTGCGGCGTTATGAACGATGGTTCATTTAAATCGCGAACTGCCGCAGATGCCGGGATCTGTATTGATCCCGGCACCTGAGGGGTTAATGGCGGACGCCCGCGAGATCGCGGGCGTCGGCCATTGCCGGCGGGTCCCTGGCTGCGATCAGCAGCCGGGATCAGCCGCGCATGACACGGGCATCGCTCCGATGCCCGCGGTTATGCTTAGGACGTAAATGTACGTCCTGGTGCGTTAAGTACCACCTCACCAGGACGTACATTTACGTCCTGCGTCCTTAAGGGGTTAAGGGGTTAAAGTGGTTTTATCGCTCAGTTATGGTAACATGCAGTAACCCATGGTAACTAACATCTTCCAAAAATTATCCCTTTTTGGGAGCAGCAGCTGGTTTTTAAATGTAGCTAGTGAAAAAGATGGCATAGATTTTTCCAGGCATTTCAAAAATTATTCCTTTATTGGTTTTAGCAACAGGTTTTGGGTATAACAAGTGAAGAAGACGGCATGGATTTTTCAAGGCATTCCAAAAATGATTCCTTTATTGGTGTAGCAACAGGTTTTAAGTATAGCAAGTGAAGAAGATGGCATAGATTTTTCCAGACATTCTAAAATTATTCCATTATTGGTGTAGCAAAAGGTTTTGAGACAAGTGAAGAAGATGACATGGAGTTTTCCCTTTTTGGGAAATGAAACGGGATTGGTGTCCCAATATAATGAAGAAGAATTAGCTTTGGATAAAAACCTGAAAATAAATAATTTTTGGGGATCATAGGTTGTGTACGTATTGGCCTGGTTGAAACTACTAGCAGCAAGCTTGATGGCGGACTGTTGGGGACTGTAGTATTCAGCGTACAGCAGGTGGTTTAAAAAAATGAAGTTTTTCTAATTATTACAGGCCTTGCTGGAAGTAACAGCAGCAAAGGTAAAGGCGGAGTAGAGGATCCTGTTGTATCCAGAGTACAGCATGAGGAGGCATCTAGCAGGTCCAGCATACAGCAGGAGGAGGTGGATTAGTATTAGCCAGCGTACAACAGGAGGAACCTAGAAGTAGCTTCAGCAAGAGTGGGGCTGCTAGTAGGAGTACAGCAGGAGTTTCAGCAGAAGTTTCAAGAATTGAGGTTTGTCAAATTTTGCACTGCATGCCCTATGCTGCACATCGACAACTGCATGGAGTCGCCCACCCTTTGAACCACATGATTGTGCACAGCGGGGACTAGTGGAAACTATAGCCAGCGGACAGCAGACAGTGGTGGACTAGGTATACTTCCAGCAAGGCCTAATTCTTAAAGTCAGACCCTTAAATTTTTTCTCAAGCCTGCAGATCCAGCACCACAATTTTTTCTCAAGCCTGCAGATCCAGCACCAGCATCACCAGCTCCTGAGCTGCCAGTCCTACTAGTGCTATGCTCGGCCACTGCATCTTCCGCCACCATCTCAGCAACACACTCCAATGGCTAATCGTGACACAATTCTTCCTCCTGGCTAGTGCTATAGGGGGAAGGAAAGACAGAGATGAACAGAAAGTCTAGTACGGACATTTCCGCCGTGCCATGTGACTTCAGGAGGAATCCACTGACAGCGGTCTCACCGTCATATCGTCAAACTCTTCATCCTCCACCTGACAACAACTACAACTCACCCAGTCCAGAATAGCCGTATTATCCTGTGAAACCACACAACCTCTGACAGGCAGTGATAACTTGGGATGGCTGCCGCAGCTGCTACTGTTACCACAGCAAATCTGCTGTTGCTGCTACCTGTACTGGTGCTGGTATTGTCGCCAACATTCTTACTGGCAGATGAAATGGTAGGAGTTTTGTTATCTTACAACCAGGTAGGTATAGGACAAGTTTAGTAAAATCAAAATTATGAATGTACAGTTGCTTTACAATGATGATACGTGTTGAATGCACACATGTTTAATTGTGCTGCTATGTCACAACCAGGTAGGTATAATGCCTTTTTGCTACAATCAAGGGGATTCATGTTAAGAGGCTTTAGAATGCTAAAGGTGTTGGATGCACAAGTAGTGGCTTTGCAAAGCTAATACATGTTGGATGAACACACTATTAACTGCACTATGTCACAACCAGGTAGCTATATTGCAAGTTTGCTATAATCAAGAAGATTTACATTGTTTGGCTTTACAAGGCTAATGTGTTGGATTTACACGCTGCTAATTGTGTTGCTAGGTTACACCCCGGTAGGTATACTATTCATATTCTATTCAATTCTGAAACCATCAAAATGTAATTGTAATAGATGAGTCACTAGTTGAGCAGCTGCTCAATTACCAGAATGCATTGCTTCCAATCAATTTTTCAACACAGTTCTCCCACCCAGGTCTCAAGTATGGAGGCCTCATGGTGAGCTCTTTAATCCTCCCTTTGCTATGTATGACAATCAGTCACCCCTATTAGTGATACAAGGAACACTAAATGCTCAGCTATGTTCAGGAAATCTGCAGCCTCATGGCAGGGGTTCAAACTGTAATTTTTCACCAGGACAATGCTCACGCATACATAGCAAGGGTTTACCAGGAATGCCTCTGCCTGCCCTGTTGCAGGATTTATCACCAATCAAGTAAGGGGATTCATCAACTTACAATATTTTTAACATATAATGGTCTTGTCTGGACCATCGTAACTTAACACTATACTCAACATAGAATTTAGCAGACAGTTCAGATCTGTGAAACGTGTCCAACGTGTCTACTGACCAATCAGAATAGCCATTTCACTTGTAAAACACCTGTATTACTGAAGTAAATGCACTGACTGGATGTCTATTAGTTTCTCCCTATAGTGCAGAGAGCTACAACATGTTCTGGACTACTTTTTACCTGTGCCATGGTAAGGTGCTCTTTAAGCACCAGGTGAGGGCAGCTCTATTTAAATTTTTTGGCACACTATGTGTACTGCTCACTATCTGAGCTATAGCTACATGTAACGGTCTTACCGTAGACGGCTGGAAAGTGGATCCGCTGACCTGTGTGGACAATGGCTAAATCGCACCATGGAGCGAAGTCTAAGGTGCCGCTCATTTTCACGATCTGTCCACACAAGATGCCCAGATTAACTTGGCACAGAGAAGAAGCATAGTCGGACGTAGCACGGGTTAGAAGGCTGGCAGCAAAGAAGCGTAGTCAGGTCACAGGCAAAAGGTCAGGAGGCAGGCGGCAAAGGAGCAAAGTCGGGTCACAGGCACAAGGTAAGGAGGCAGGTGGCAAAGGAGCAAAGTCAGGTCACAAGCTGAAGGTCAAAACACTAATATGTCACAAACTCAGAAATGCTTTCTCTAGGCCACTAAGCACAAAGATCCAGCAAGGGTTAAAGGAAGTGCGGGTTTAAATAGTGTCAAACTACACAAGCACCTAGGAGCGTACGCGCGGCAGACACAGGGAGCAGAGGAGCGAGGAGGTGAGTGGACGTTCGGGACTCAGATGAGGGTGTGCCCTGCATAGCGAGTCCCGGAGCCGCCGAGGCCACAAGATGGGGGGCGCTCACAGCCGGACGGAACTGCCGGAGCGTTGCCCCTAGCTACACCCAGGACACGCATGCGGGCGCATCCCGCACCACGAGTCCCGGGTCGAGCAGGAATAGATGAGGGGGAGCGCTCATGGGCAGGATAGATGGCCAGAGCACTACCCCTAACACTGCCACAAGGCGCCTGAGGCAGTCACCTCAAGTGCAGCTACAGCCTTTGTAAAGGGGGCGCAGACTTGCTCCCCTTTTTTTCCCCCAGGCGGCCGCTGCAGTTTGTGGGTCACCTTATGCGCAACTGCGCCTCTGTAAAAGAGCGCAGGCGTACTCCCGAGTCCCCCTATCTGCTTTCTTACCTCCCAGGCAGCCTGTGGCGTGCGGCCCTCTAAGAGGATCGCAGTGACCGCCTGGGAGTAGAACTCGACGTCATGTCCCGTCAATGATGACGTACGATGTGTTCCCGACAGGCCGGCAGAGAGGAGCATGCGGCAGTTGCGCCCTCCTCAGTCTGCCTTATCGTGTCCACCCACCTGAGCTGCAGTATAATTTCCAGAGCTGCATCTCGCATCGCCAGGCATCATATTCATTGAAAACACCTGCAAATGCTGCCAGTGCCACCCACCATATAGGTAATCCCCCCACCAACCTGCACCCCCTGCCTGCCAGTACCCCTATATATATATATATATATATATATAGAGTTAGCCCCCACCTACCTCCCTCCACCCCACCTGCTTACCCCAATGACCCCCCTGCCTACCCCAATAGTCCCTACCACCTGCCTACCCCAATAATTCCCCTCTCCACCTGCCTACCCCAAATAACAACCCTCCCCCCCCACATACCTAACCACCCCTCCTACCTTATTACTGCAACCTTAGGGTACGTTCAGATGAGCGGATCCGTAGCATCTGCAAATCTGCCGCCAAAGGACCCCTACAGGGTGCCTTTAGATGTTCCTGCTCGGAGCAGGACATTAGGTGTTTGACAGGAATAGCAGCAAATTGAAGGAGAAAATTCAAAATCTCAATTTTTTACACGAACATGTTCTTGTAGACCCAGTTTTGGGATTTTACAAGGGGTACAAGGAGAAAAATCCCCCCAAAATGTGTAATCCAATTTCTCCCAAGTAAGGAAATACCTCATATGCGAACGTAAAGTGCTCTGTGGGTGCACTAGAGGTCTCAGAAGAGGAAGGAGCGACAATGGGATTTTGTGGAGTGAATTTTTCTGAAATGGTTTTTGGGGAGCATGTCACATTTAAGATGCCCCCATGGTGCCAGAAAAAAAAAGAAAAAAAGCAACATGGCATACTATTTTGGAAACTAAAGCCCTCAAGGAACGTAACAAGGAGTACAGTGAGCCTTAACATCCCACAGGTGTTTGAAGACTTTTCCTTGAAGTTGGATGTGTAAATGAATTTATTTTTTCACTAAATTGCAGTTTCTTCCCTAATAGGAGAAAATACCCCCCCAAAAAATTGTAACCCCATTTCTCCTGATTATGGAAATACCCCATATGTGGATGTAAAGTGTTCTGCGGGCGAACTACAATGCTCAGAAGAGGATTGCCATTGAGCTTTTGGAGATAGAATTACGTTGGAATAGAAGTCGGGGGCCATGTGTGTTTGCAAGGCCCCCGTGGTGCCAGAACAATGAACTCCCCCCCCCCACATGTGACCCCATTTTGGAAACTACACCCCTCACAGAATTTAATAAGGGGGCCAGTGATGATTTACACCCCACTGGCATTTGACAGTGTCAGTGTCTGTCAGACACCTGTGGGGTGTAAATGCTCACTGTACCCCTTAATATATATATATATATATATATATATATATATATACACACACACATTACGTGAGGGGTGTACTTTCCAAAATGGGGTCACAGGTGGGGGTGTCCACTGTTCTGGCACCATGGGGGCTTTGTAAACACACATGGCCTTCAATTTCAGACACATTCTCTCTCCAAAAGCCCAATTGCGCTTCTTCTTTTCTGATCAATGTAGTTCGCTTTATATAGGTTTGTTCTATTTTACTATGTTTGTTTATAAAAAATCTCTTCTGACCCCTATAACTATTCTATTTTTCCATATACAGGGATGTAATAGGGCTTACCTCCAGTGCTCCCACTGTGCCCTTCTCCGGTCCCTGGGTGCATTCCTCTTCCTGAGCTCCCACTGTGACGCTTGGGCCCGGAGGTGTGACGCTTGGGCCCGGAGTGACATCAGACCCCATTGTATCATGCTGCTGCATTGCACATCACTACGGTCAGTGGTTGGCTCAGCAGTATGACACATTGGGCCAAGATGTCACTCCGGGGCAAAAACATGCTGCAGCTCAGGAAGAGGATTGAACCCCGGGACCGGAACAGGGCACAGTGGGAGCGCTGGAGGTGAGTACAGTTTTTTTTCTATAATGTAATATGGGCATTCTTCTAATGCCTCCCTGTTTTATCCTCATCCTGCATTATACTCCCAGAGCTGTACTCACTATTCTGCTGGTGGGGTCACTGTGTACATATATTATATTACTTATCCTGTACTGATTTTGAGTTATACCCTGTATTATACTACAGAGCGGTTCTCACTATTCTGCTGGTGAGGTCACTGTGTACATACATTACATTACTTATCCTGTACTGAACCTGAGTTATATCCTGTATTGTACTCCAGAGCTGCACTCACTATTCTGCTGGTAGGGTCACTGTGTACATACAGTATATTACTTATCCTGTACTGACCCTGGGATCCTGAATTATACCCTGTATTATACTCCAGAGCTGTACTCACTATTCTGCTGGTGGGGTCACTGTGTACATACATTACATTACTTATCCTGTACTGATCCTTAGTTATATCCTGTATTATACTCCAAAGCTGTACTCACTATTCTGCTGGTAGAGTCACTAGGGGGTATTTATCAATTTTGCCTGTTGAAAGTCTCTTTTGTCCCCCTTTTTTTTCACTTTGGTTTTCGTGGACATGCACCAAATTTATCATTTGGTGCAAGTTGTTAGTAATTTTGGCTCAAATGTTGAAATCAGCTGTTCACAGCGCCTTTTACTCAGAACTTACCGCCACAGAGGACAGCGTATTTTACCCTGTAGAGCAGCCATTTCAGAGTCCCTCCTGCAGTATATCAGCAAGCGACATGAGTAATTTTCTTTTGTGGGGTTTATAGCCACCATGTGAAATGGATTTTACTTTCAACTTGAGTAGTTTTATTATTTTTTTTGGTTACTTTAGTGCTTAACTTTCCTGAACCTGTGTGGCCATGTCCAATGCTGGCTCAACGGGGGGTGAAGGTCCCTCAGAGACAACTATGTCGCAGGATAGTATTGCGCAGCCCCGGAGGCGTTGCTGCTTTCACAAAACATTTTTAATGTATTTTGACGCCTTTACATTTTTTGACATTGCTATGTGAGTTTTCCATGTGCAAAATTTTTGGCGGTGAATTGGGCAGAAAAAAACCTAAAGGCGCAAAATTGTGCCAAAGATCGATTGGCACAAATTATGAATTACTGACTAAAGTTAAAATCACACACAGGACCGTGTGATTTTGAGAAAATCGTAAAATTGACAGTGGAGAAAATGCGCCAAACTTTGGCGCAAAAAGACACTGCGCCAAAGTTACGTGAAAAAAAAACCACATAAATCCTTTGATAAATACCCCCCACTGTGTACATACAATACATTACTTATCCTGTACTGATCCTGAGTTATATTTCATTGTAGTCCAGAGCTGCCACGGATATTGGAGAAACTGGGGAGCATCACATTAGTCAACTCCATTTCCTTGGGAGATTAGGTAAGTGACCTGCTGCTTTCACGGAAAGTAATGTAATGTGACCTTGCATTTACTGCAATGGATCGATTTTTCGCAATGGGTGCTACCCATCGGACAAAATCTTACTATTTTAATAAATGCCAGGTCACATTACATTACTTATTCTAATCTGCACTGATCCTGAGTTATATCCTGTATTTTATTCCCAGAGCTGTACTCACTATTCTGCTGATGGGGTCACTGTGTTCATACATTATACTACGTATCCTGTACTGATCCTCAGTTATATTCTGTATTATACTCCAGAGTGGTACTCACTATTCTGCTGATGGGCTCACTGTGTACATACATTACATTATTTATCCTGTACTGATTGTTATAATCCGTGCTCTGGCTGTGAGTGCCAGCCGTGAGGGAATGGCCCCGATCTCCCCTTCAGCCAGTGGGGCTGGGATTCGCATCACGGGACGCAACTGCATGTGAATCCCAGCCCGTAACTTACCTCAGACCTCTGCTGTCTCTTCTCTTGTCTCTCAGCTCCAGTGCCCGTGTCCGCGTCTCCTAGGGCACGCATGTGCCGGAGCTATGAAATTTTAAGTGCCAGTATGCACATAATTAGTTTTCTCACCTGTGCCTCACTTATAAATCCCTGCTCCTCCCACACATTCCAGCAGGATCTTTGTTGCCTTGTGCCATTGAGAAAGTGTTATTCTGACTTGCCTTGCCGTGTTTCCTGACCCCTTGTTCTGTGACCTGACCTTGCTCCTGTGCCGCCTGCCTATTGACCTCCTGCTACGTTCCTGATTGCGCACCTGTGCCACCAGCCCTGCCTTTCTGCTATCCTGACTACGAGTTGCTGTATCCCTCCTGTGCCTCGAATCTCCTCAGCCGCCTGTGTGGTCGAGTCGTGCCAGGAGTAGCGACCTGGGTGCCGCCTGCCGCAGCAAGACCATCCCGCTTTGAGGAGGACTCTGGTGAAAACCAGTGGCACCTTAGACTCCGCTCCCTAGTACAGCCCACCTCATCTGCCACACAGGTCCAGCGGATCCACTACCTCCTGTGTTCCTGTCTTCCAACTGTGAGTGCTACAGTAAGATCCGGACATGGATCCCACTGAGGTACCTCTGCCAGAAGTCGCAGATCTTCCCTCCATTGTGGTTTATCAGTCGCAGCAGTTGGCCTGACAGGTGCAGCAGCTTACTCAATTGTCTGCTATGATGCAACAGCTATTAGCCATGCAGCAGCTACCTCAACCTGCTCCACTTTCTCCATCGGTTTCTGCAGCTACGCTTACCTCTACCCTCTAAGTATGATGGAGATTCCAAGTTGTGTAGAGGCTTTGTTACACATTGCTCTATACATTTGGAGTTTATGTCTGACCAGTTCCCGACGGAACAAGCAAAGGTGGCCATCATCATCAGTCTCTTGACCGGAAAAGCCCTGGCCTGGGCTACACCTCTTTGGGACTGCGGTGACCCTATATCCCTTAACTTGACGGCTTTTCTTGCTGAATTCCATAGTGTCTTTGAGGAATCGCTTGTGCTTCTTCTGCTGAGACAGCTCTTCTGTATCTCAGCCAAGGGTATTCCTCCGTGGGAGACTACGTGGTTCAATTCCGCACTCTTGCCTCAGAACCGGCATGGAATGATGAGGCCTTGTGTGCTACTTTCAAAAAAGGACTGGCTATCCTCCGTCTTCCTTGACTGAACTTAGCTACACGTATTGATGTGCGTTTTGCTTAGAGGCAGGAAGAACGTAACTTGGAGAGAGAACCTGCCTGAACACGGCAATATCCTCGCCTGGCTCCCCTGTTCCAACGTCCACCGCTACAGTCCCCTATGCCTCTTGCGGAAGAGGCTATGCAAGTGGATCGTTCTCGTTTGTCGCAACAAGAAAGATCTCGACGAAACAGTGAGAATTTGTGTCTGAATTGTGCTAGCCTGGAGCGCTTCCTCAAGGACTGTACTGTTTGTCCTCAGTATCCGGGAAACACTCACACCTAGGCCACGTGGGAGAGGTGTCCCTAGGTGTGAACACTACCTCTCTTCGTTTGACCATTTCAGTACAAATCTATGCTTCTCTCAAGACATCTTTCATCGCTACTGCATTTTTGGACTCTGGTTCTGCAGGTGACTTCATTGATGCCTCTTTCTTCCATCGATATCATCTTCCTGTTACTCGGCTTGACTAGAGGGGAATTAACAAAATCATGGTCAAAAATTGCTATCCTGTTCCTCTGATCTCCGAACTTCTTGACTGTCTCCTGGGGGCCAAAGTCTTCTCCAAGTTGGACTTACAGGGAGCTCATAACCTTATTCATATCCGCTTGAGGGATAAATGGGAAAACGGCCTTCAATACTCATGATGGACATTTTGAGTATCTTGTAATGCCTTTCGATCTCTGCAACGTACCTGCCGTTTTTCAAGAATTTGTCAACAATATTTTCCAAAATCTTCTCTACACCTGTGTTGTTGTATACCTAGATGACATCTTGATCTTCTCTACCAACTTGGAGGAGCATCGTACACATGTTCGTCAGGTTCTTCAGCGCCTTCAGAAGAATCATCTCTATGGCAAACTGGAGAAAGGCCTATTTGAGAAGTCTATTCTTCCATTTCTCAGCTACACTGTCTCTCAGCAAGGCCTGCAGATGGATCCAGATAAATTGTCTGCGGTATTGGATTGGACTCGTCCTTCTGGTCTAGAGGCTATTCAACGCTTTCTGGGATTCTCTAACTATTACTGTCAATTCATCCCTCATTTCTCTTCCTTGGTTGCTCTGATCGTGGATCTTTCTAAAAAAAAAAAAGGCTTAAATCCCAAGATTTGGTCTCCTGAGGCCGAGCAGGTCTTCTCCCGTTTTAAATCTGTGTTTGCCTCTGCTCCCGTGCTTAAAAGACCTGATCCGGAGAGGCCCTTTGGAGTTTGATGCCTCATCTGTTGGAGACGATGCTGTTCTCACTCAGAAAAATGCCAAGGGTAAGACTGTAACTTGTGTTTTCTTTCCCAAGACTTTTTCACCTGCTGAGAGGAACTATTCCATTGGAGATCAAGAACTCCTCGCTATCAAGCTTGCCTTGGAGGGATGGCGACATTTATTGAAAGGGTCTTCACATCCGGTCAACATCTACTCAGGCCATAACAATCTTTTGTAACTTCAGTCTGCTCAGTGATTGAATCCCCGCCAGGCAAAGTGGTCTTTGCTCTTTTCCAGATTTAATTTCTTCATTCACTTCCGTCCTTAACGTGCCTTCAGAGAGCTGATGCTCTCTCCAGGTCCTCAGACATCGTAGGTTTGGACTCCACACCAAGGCATATTATTCGTCCAGATCGCTTGATTTCTTCCGCTCCTGCTAATGTTCAGCAAGTTCCTCCTGGGAAATCCTTTGTGCTCGCCAGATTGAGATGCAAGGTTCAAAAATGGGGTCATTCTTCTTTGTTGGCAGGTCATCCTGAAATACATAAGACTTTTCTTCTAATCTCTCGGTACTACTTGTGGCGGCAGCTAGAACAAGATGTTTCCGATTTTGTTCCTGTGACACTTGTGCCAGAGACAAGACTCCTCGACAGAAACCAGCTGGACTCTTACAGCTTTTACCCATTCCACAGACTCCCTGGTCCCACATCGCTATGGATTTTATCACCGATCTGCCACCATCCCGTAATAACTCGGTCATTTGGGTTGTGGTTGATCGGTTTTCCAAGATGAGGTGAGGAGGAAAAAACGAAAGTGCAAAAATGGAAAAACATGTGGTCCTTAAGGGGTTAAATACTGCAGTAGTGGCTTAAGAAGCCATTCTAGAGATTTTGACAGATCATATCCCTGCTATTTTAGGTCTTCTGTATTGTGTGCATATTGTATGAAAAAATTTGCGCCATTGCACCGGTAACTTTTTTCTTATTTTTTTCATTACCTACATTGAGGGGAGGGGGGGGAGGGGGGCATTTCAAAAGGCATGGTTTGAATGTCCCTAACTCGCCAATTTAAATATTAGTAAGTATATAAGTGTCTAGAAGTCAACTTCAGTGCCAATATGGGGGACACAATAGACTACTTCTATTGCTGACAACTATAATGACTCTCCAGTCAAGGAACAGGTCAGCCACTTTATCAAATATAGCATAGTATGGCTTATGAGCTCTTATTGAGATCGATCCCCATCCTTCACATTGGCCAGGAGCTACCCGAGAAGCCGATCACCGGGATGCAGCACCTCCAATTGGATCTCATAGCCTGCACAATAAAGTCTTTGTGACTTGGACACAACTTTATAAGGTTAGCCGTTTTTTTTTTTTTTTTTTTTTTTTGCAGCTCTCACCTATTACCATTTTAGTAGTTACTGCTCTATGAGAACTTTTGCCCTGCTTTTTCCTCTTACAAGTAGAGTTGAAGGAATTGATCTAGAATTTCAATTAAATTACTGAGATCATAATCCCATTTAAATAAGCATATTTTTTTTTTACAATACAGTACGTATATGTTTATTGATACAGCATATCATTTTTTAAGTACTTGTACAAACATTAGGTAAGTACAAAAAATTTAACAGACATAATGAAGAAACAAAGTCATGGGGGCACCACTCCAGACAATTACACACAACGTGCTAGGACTCTAATGACCTGACCTGGTCCTCAGTATATGGGGTGCAGCAGAAAACCATCAAATAGAACGAAACACCGCACTCACCAGTCCCACGAACATGATAGCTTTAATTTGGAAATTCACTTCATACAAGCAATAGCGCAGGGTGGGCCATTTATATGGATATACCTTAATAAAATGAGAATGGTTGGTGATATTAACTTCCTGTTTGTGGCACATTAGTATGTGTGAGGGGGGGAGGAACGTTTCAAGATGGGTGGTGACCATGGTGGCCATTTTTAAATCGGCCATTTTGAATCCAACTTTAGTTTTTTCAATAGGAAGAGGGTCATGTGACACATCAAACTTTTTGGGAATTTCACAAGAAAAACAATGATGTACTTGGTTTTAATGTAACTTTATTCTTTCATGAGTTATTTACAAGTTTCTGACCACTTATAAAATGTGTTCAATGTGCTGCCCATTGTGTTGGATTGTCAGTGCAACCCTCTTCTCCCATTCTTCACACACTGATAGCAACACTGCAGGAGAAATGCTAGCACAGGCTTCCAGTATCCGTAGTTTCAGATGCTGCACATCTCGTATCTTCACAGCATAGAAAATTGCCTTCAAATGACCCCAAAGATAAAAGTCTAAGGGGGTCAGATCGGGAGACCTTAGGGGCCATTCAACTGGCCCACAATGACCAATCCACTTTCCAGGAAACTGTTCATCTAGGAATGCTCGGACCTGACACCCATAATGTGGTGGTGCACCATCTTGCTGGAAAAACTCAGGGAACGTGCCAGCTTCAGTGCATAAAGAGGGAAACACATCATCATGTAGCAAATTTGCATATCATGTGGCCTT
Organism: Hyla sarda; assembly: GCF_029499605.1. Classification (NCBI taxonomy): domain Eukaryota; kingdom Metazoa; phylum Chordata; class Amphibia; order Anura; family Hylidae; genus Hyla; species Hyla sarda. The sequence continues at coordinate 347,434,182 of NC_079189.1, forward strand.
GAGGTTTCCATTGATGAAGAATGGCCCCACTATCTTTGTACCCCATATGCCACACCATACCATCAATTTTTGTGTTTCAACAGTCTTGGAGGGATCTATCCAATGTGGGTTAGTGTCAGACCAATTGCGGTGGTCTTGTTTGTTTGTTAACTTCACCATTCACATAAAAGTTTGCCTCATGACTGAACAAAATCTTCTGCGTAAACTGAGGGTCCTGTTCCAATTTTTGTTTTGCCCATTCTGCAGCACCTAAAACTACGGATACTGGAAGCCTGTGCTAGCATTTCTCCTGCAGTGTTGCTATCAGTGTGTGAAGAGTGGGAGAAGAGGGTTGCATTGACAATCCAACACAATGGGCAGGGCATTGAACACATTTTGTAAGTGGTCAGAAACTTGTAAATAACTCATGAAAGAATAAAGTTATGTTAAAACCAAACACATCATTGTTTTTCTTGTGAAATTCCAAAAAAGTTTGACATGTCACATGACCCTCTTCCTATTGAAAAAACAAAAGTTGGATTCAAAATGGCCGACTTCAAAATGGCCGCCATGGTCATCACCCATGTTGAAAAGTTTCCCCCCTCACATATATTAATGTGCCACAAACAGGAAGTTAATATCATCAACCATTCCCACTTTATTAAGGTGTATCCATATAAATGGCCCACCCTTTATATGGAAGTCCAAACAGCAGCAGGTCAGGGCAGCGGGCAAGTAGAACTCTGCACTTAACCTAGGGATTTACAGTAAGTGAGTAACCCCTATTTTACAGCTGTTCACCCGCACTATAACCCAGTATACTGGGGTTAGTGCAGGTAAACTAGCTGTCAGATTCTATTTCCCTCTCACTTCACATATGAACATGTGACATATGAGCCATGGAAGCTCCAGGCACATATGCTTAATCTATATGTATACAATAAGGCCTAATGACCCTATATGCCTAATGCCTAAAAATTGTCATTATGGCATATGTCAGCCTAATATGTGCCAGCATAAGTTTTTTAGAGCAGTATTGTGGGATGTATATTATGTGGAGACACAATCTTTAAATTATATATCATGTTGCTATATCCACACTGAGCTAACAATGAATTTCCACAGGTTTCACTCCATCTGCCCCCAAAAAACACACTACAGCACATTGATGGTGAACTCTGTCAACAGGGGATGGTGAACTCTGTCAACAGGGGATCCACTAAATAGTGAATTCAGCACTGTGCGTGCATAGACTATCCAAGAGAAAATGTACATATGTAGAATTTTGAGTATAAGAAAAAAGAACCCAAACGGAGACCTTTTTTGTTTGTACATCATGCTATATAGTAGGTGTCCATTATGATCCTTATATTAACCCCTTAAGGACGCAGGACGTAAATGTACGTCCTGGTGAGGTACTTAACGCACCAGGACGTACATTTACGTCCTGTGCATAACCGCGGGCATCGGAGCGATGCCCGTGTCATGCGTGGCTGATCCCGGCTGCTGATCGCAGCCAGGGACCCGCCGGCAATGGCCGACGCCCGCGATCTCACGGGCGTCCGCCATTAACCCCTCAGGTGCCGGGATCAATACAGATCCCGGCATCTGCGGCAGTGCGCGATATGAATGAATGATCGGATCGCCCGCAGCGCTGCTGCGGGGATCCAATCATTCATAACGCCGCACGGAGGTCCCCTCTCCTTCCTCCGTCCGGCTTCCAGCGTCTCCTGCTCTGGTCTGTGATCGAGCAGACCAGAGCAGAAGATGACCGAAAACACTGATCTGTTCTATGTCCTATACATAGAACAGATCAGTATTAGCAATCATGGTATGGGGACTATTCAAGTGTAAAAAAAAAAAAAATTTTAAATGTAAAAGTAAACGTAAAAAAAAAGTGAAAAATCCCCTCCCCCAATAAAAAAGTAAAACGTCTGTTTTTTCCTATTTTACCCCCACAAAACGTAAACATTTTTTTAATAGACATATTTGGTATCGCCGCGTGTGTAAATGTCTGAAATATTAAAATAAAATGTTAATGATCCCGTACGGTGAACGGCGTGAACGAAAAAAAAAAAAAGTCCAAAATTCCTACTGTTTTAATACATTTTATTTAAAAAAAATAATAAAAAATTAATTAAAAGCTTTTTATAAGCAAATGTGGTATCAAAAAAAATTACAGATCATGGCGCAAAAAATGAGCCCCCATACCGCCGCTTATACGGAAAAATAAAAAAGTTAGAAGTCATCAAAATAAAGGGATTATAAACATACTAATTTGGTTAAAAAGTTTGTGATTTTTTTTAAGCGCAACAATAATATAAAAGTATATAATAATGGGTATCATTTTAATCGTATTGACACTCAGAATAAAGAACACATGTCATTTTTACCATAAATTGTACGGCGTGAAAACGAAACCTTCCAAAATTAGCAAAATTGCGTTTTTCGTTTTAATTTCCCCACAAAAATAGTGTTTTTTGGTTGCGCCATACATTTTATGAAATAATGAGTTATGTCATTACAAAGGACAACTGGTCACGCAAAAAAACAAGCCCTCATACTAGTCTGTGAATGAAAATATAAAAGAGTTATGATTTTTAGAAGGCGAGGAGGAAAAAATGAAAACGTAAAAATTAAATTGTCTGAGTCCTTAAGGCCAAAATGGGCTGTGTCCTTAAAGGGTTAATAGGTCACTCCTATGACATAAACTTAACACCAAAAGAAAAACTGGAGTGTGTGTACCTTTAAAATCACAAAATCTTTATTTCCACAATGATTAAAATACACTATAAATGGACGAGATGAAGAACAATACCTGGACTGTTGCCAAGGCACTAAATAATCTTATATCATGTAGCAAATGGCACTTCAGCAAAACATGTTATGCAAATGATGTCTAATAGTTCACACTGGGCAACAATACCAAATACAATTATAAACAACTAGTGGGTTAACAGCATACTACATGTCAGAGACTCTAAAGTGCACCCTGCATGCTCTCAAAAAATAACGAGTCCTGCTGCATCAAGCTAACCCCTGCTGTACAAAATTAAGCAGAATGTAAACACATGGGTAAAGTGACCAGTGCTGTAAGAAAAGATTATCTAACGCTAAGTGCTGAGTGCTTACCCATCTGGTGTCAGCGTGCCTCGGCTCCCCAACGCCGTTTTGTTCCCTGCTTTTCCAAGGGGCTGCCATCTCTGACATTTAGTATGCTGTTAACCCACTAGTTGTTTATAATTGTGTTTGGTATTGTTGCCCAGTGTGAACTATTAGACATTATTTGCATAACATGTTTTGCTGAAGTGCCATTTGCTACATGATATACGATTATTTAGTGCCTTGGCAGCAGTCCAGGTATTGTTCTTCATCTCGTCCATTTATAGTGTATTTTAATCATTGTGGAAAAAAGATTTTGTGATTTTAAAGGTACACACACTCCAGTTTTTCTTTTGGTGTCAAGTATATGTAGCATTTTGCTAGATTTTTGTTCTTTGTTACTAAACTTTTAATTTCTTCACATTGTTTTCAAAGCATTTTTGTAAAAGTTTGACTTAAACCAAAAGTTCACAAATAGAACTATAACAAGTGGAAGTTTGCTATTTAATTGGCATACATAATTAGATCTAAATCAAAAACTGAAATGAAATAACAATAATTATTCAAGCCTGCAAGACTGGCTTTATTAATGCTTTAATTGAAATAAACAAAGGAAAAAAAGAGAAAAGTAAGCTTTTGACAATTTCTGACTTATATTTTTAAGTTGATGTTTTTTAAACTCAGTGAGTTTTTTCTTCTTAAAACTGGCAGTTTCTTTTAGTCAAGAAATCCATGATGAAAATTTTGCTGACTTTTCTAATTTCTAAATCATTGATATCAGCAACAAAATACTGTACATACATAACACAAGTTTTATTGTAAAAGTTCAGACACGAATCCTTTAACGACCCCTTGGATTTCGATTTGTGGCTTGCGTTTTCTTCCTCCTCACCTTTTAGGACACATAGGGAGGAGATTTATCAAAAGGAAAAGTTGGCCAGTTGTTTGTAGCAACCAATCAGATTGCTTCTTTCATTTTGCAGAGGCTCTGTTAAAAATGAAAGAAGTGATCTGATTGGTTGCTATGGGCAACATTTTCTCTGCACAGGTTTTGATAAATCTCCCCCATAGTTTTTTTTTTTTTTTTCCCCCTTTAACAAAGTTGTATTGGGGTTTCATTTTTTTTTTTTTGGCAAAATTTAAAAAAATATGAAATTGCTAAATTTTGATGGTCAGTATATTTCTCACAATACGGTAAAATTGACATGCAATCTTTATTCTATGGATCAGTATGATATCAAACTTGGATAATTTAGGTTTCATATTATGGTTAAACAAATAAATAGAAAACTTGAAAAAAACAAAAAAACAAGGGAAATCTTTTCATTGCCGTGTTGTGACCCCTATAACTTTTTTACCTTTCCAACTACAAAGCTGTGTAAGGGTTTATTTTTTTTTAACCATGAACTGTAGTTTTTAACTATACTTTTGTGTAGTTATGGTTTCACTTTTTATTATTTACTATTGAATGTAATAATTGAATAGTTAGGACAATCACGCAAAAATGGAAAAAAGGGGGTGATTAAAATTTTTATTAGGGGGAATTTGATATATTTTTTTATATTTTTTTTTTACTTCTTTTTCACAATTTTGTTCCCTCCATAGAGGCCTATTTGAAGCCATCAGTAGATGGCTTACTTAAATAAACGTAATGCCTCAGGCAGGCTTTAACAAATACAGAGCCAGGGAAGATCCGGAAGCAGAGGTAAGGCTCCAGGCTTCCCTAGCAACCCATCGGCGCCTTGTGATTACCGATGACGATTGGTCCACTAGACACCAAGGATTACCGGCATTCTGTATAGATTGCTGCATCTAACCATTTAACCCCTTAAGGACTCAGCCCATTTTGGCCTTAAGGACTCAGACAATTTAATTTTTACGTTTTCATTTTTTCCTCCTCGCCTTCTAAAAATCATAACTCTTTTATATTTTCATCCACAGACTAGTATGAGGGCTTGTTTTTTGCGCGACCAGTTGTCCTTTGTAATGACATCACTCATTATATCATAAAATGTATGGCGCAACCAAAAAACACTATTTTTGTGGGGAAATTAAAACGAAAAACGCAATTTTGCTAATTTTGGAAGGTTTTGTTTTCACGCCGTACAATTTCTGGTAAAAATGACGTGTGTTCTTTATTCTGAGGGTCAATACGATTAAAATGATACCCATTATTATATACTTTTATATTATTGTTGCGCTTAAAAAAAATCACAAACTTTTTAACCAAATTAGTACGTTTATAATCCCTTTATTTTGATGACCTATAACTTTTTTATTTTTCTGTATAAGCGGCGGTATGGGGGCTCATTTTTTGCGCCATGATCTGTACTTTTTTTTGATACCACATTTGTATATAAAAAACTTTTAATACATTTTTTATAATTTTTTTTAATAAAATGTATTAAAAAAGTAGGAATTTTGGACTTTTTTAATTTTTTTTCGTTCACGCCGTTCACCGTACGGGATCATTAACATTTTATTTTAATAGTTCGGACATTTACGCACGCGGCGATACCAAATATGTCTATAAAAAATGTTTTTTACGCTTTTTGGGGGTAAAATAGGAAAAAACGGACGTTTTACTTTTTTATTGGGGGAGGGGATTTTTCACTTTTTTTTTACTTTTACTTTTACATTTTTTTACATTTTTTTTTACACTTGAATAGTCCCCATAGGGGACTATTCATAGCAATACCATGATTGCTAATACTGATCTGTTCTATGTATAGGACATAGAACAGATCAGTATTATCGGTCATCTCCTGCTCTGGTCTGCTCGATCTCAGACCAGAGCAGGAGACGCCGGGAGCCGCACGGAGGAAGGTGAGGGGACCTCCGTGCGGCGTTATGAATGATCGGATCCCCGCAGCAGCGCTGCGGGCGATCCGATCGTTCATTTTAATCGCGAACTCCCGCAGATGCCGGGATCTGTATTGATCCCGGCACCTGAGGGGTTAATGGCGGACGCCCGCGAGATCGCGGGCGTCGGCCATTGCCGGCGGGTCCCTGGCTGCGATCAGCAGCCGGGATCAGCCGCGCATGACACGGGCATCGCTCCGATGCCCGCGGTTATGCTTAGGACGTAAATGTACGTCCTGGTGCGTTAAGTACCACCTCACCAGGACGTACATTTACGTCCTGCGTCCTTAAGGGGTTAAATGAGCAATATACAATGTCCATCATTACCATCGGATATCAGCTGCTGATAGCAGCAATCCTCAACCCCTCACCTGACCCATGACATACTGGCACGTAAAGGATCAGGAAGGGGTTAAGGCTAGTTCAAGAGTGTACATTTACATGCACTTCTATGCAGATTCTATGCAGATTTATCATGCTGCATTTGGAAGGGATATGATAAATGTCATCCATTTATTTAGTATCTAATATCAGGTCAAATCTCCTGCCTACAAAGCCAGACCAAAAAATCCACAATATATCTGCATATAACTGAACTTCTGAGGTGGGTAATGCAGCAGCCTCATATGCATTAAACTTTTAACCCAATAAGCCTTTTCTTGTAGAATATTAAAATAACTTATGGACAGGTGTTGCATTGTTTTTTGTTGAAAGCAGCCATGGTTTTTATCATTTTTTATTTTATAATTCAAAATATTTTCATTTTAAAGAAATTGGAATAACTACAACAGTGTGCAGTATCATGAAAATAGTAATAACAAAGAAATAAATAAGAAACAATGTAGCTAAATCAGTGTACCATATAACAAAATAACTGAATAAATAACTAATTGTATGGGCAAACAGGTAGAAATAGAGCAAAGTTCAAAAGCGAAAATCATACAAAGTTAAAGCATTAGTAAATAAAATGCAGTAGGCAAAGAAAGGGATATCCAGCGCAGACTCTCATGCAAAAGGAACTTCTTTATTGGTTAAAATGCATGTTGCTAGGGGATACAGCAAGGATTCATGCAGTGTGACGCGTTTCAGCCCGCAGGGCCTTAGTCATACACTTAAAACATTTTTTGTGAGTCTGCTTATATATGCTAGGTGGAAGTGACGACACAACAGGTGACGCCTCTAATACACCTGCATACATAATTAGCATCACCATCCAGTGTTAAATATACACACTAAAAATGGAGCATAATATATTAGTAATACGTTTAACTCTACTTGTTCACACCCCTTGTCTCTTAGAGCCCATCTCCTGATAATAGCAGGAAATTCTACACACCTCCTCCTTCCCACCTATCAGCTATCAATTTGTCAGATACTGTGTGTGCGCATTTCCTTAAGCAGCCACTGCCAAAAAGAATATGCCTCTTAAAGGAAGTTCATCTAGATCTCCTTAAACACTTCATCCCTGATCTTAACCTTCACTCATGGCAAGTGAGAGGAATTAAAGTTGTAGGAGATCTATAGACCAGCATAGCACTGTTTACTTTCCCTACTTAACCCCTTAAGGACGCAGGACGTAAATGTACGTCCTGGTGAGGTGGTACTTAACGCACCAGGACGTACATTTACGTCCTAAGCATAACCGCGGGCATCGGAGCGATGCCGTGTCATGCGCGGCTGATCCCGGCTGCTGATCGCAGCCAGGGACCCGCCGGCAATGGCCGACGCCCGCGATCTCGCGGGCGTCCGCCATTAACCCCTCAGGTGCCGGGATCAATACAGATCCCGGCATCTGCGGCAGTTCGCGATTAAAATGAACGATCGGATCGCCCGCAGCGCTGCTGCGGGGATCCGATCATTCATAACGCCGCACGGAGGTCCCCTCACCTTCCTCCGTGCGGCTCCCGGCATCTCCTGCTCTGGTCTGTGATCGAGCAGACCAGAGCAGGAGATGACCGATAATACTGATCTGTTCTATGTCCTATACATAGAACAGATCAGTATTAGCAATCATGGTATTGCTATGAATAGTCCCCTATGGGGACTATTCAAGTGTAAAAAAAAATGTAAAAAAATGTAAAAGTAAAAGTAAAAAAAAAGTGAAAAATCCCCTCCCCCAATAAAAAAGTAAAACTTCAGTTTTTTCCATTTTACCCCCAAAAAGCGTAAAAAACATTTTTTATAGACATATTTGGTATCGCCGCGTGCGTAAATGTCCGAACTATTAAAATAAAATGTTAATGATCCCGTACGGTGAACGGCGTGAACGAAAAATTTTTTAAAAAGTCCAAAATTCCTACTTTTTTAATACATTTTATTAAAAAAAAAATTATAAAAAATGTATTAAAAGTTTTTTATATGCAAATGTGGTATAAAAAAAAAGTACAGATCATGGCGCAAAAAATGAGCCCCCATACCGCCGCTTATACGGAAAAATAAAAAAGTTATAGGTCATCAAAATAAAGGGATTATAAACGTACTAATTTGGTTAAAAAGTTTGTGATTTTTTTTAAGCGCAACAATAATATAAAAGTATATAATAATGGGTATCATTTTAATCATATTGACCCTCAGAATAAAGAACACACGTCATTTTTACCATAAATTGTACGGCGTGAAAACAAAACCTTCCAAAATTAGCAAAATTGCGTTTTTCGTTTTAATTTCCCCACAAAAATAGTGTTTTTTGGTTGCGCCATACATTTTATGATATAATGAGTGATGTCATTACAAAGGACAACTGGTCGCGCAAAAAACAAGCCCTCTTACTAGTCTGTGGATGGAAATATAAAAGAGTTATGATTTTTAGAAGGCGAGGAGGAAAAAATGAAAACGTAAAAATTAAATTGTCTGAGTCCTTAAGGCCAAAATGGGCTGAGTCCTTAAGGGGTTAAGGGAAACATATGGCCTTCCCCAAGCAGATTTTTATAAGAGTCTACAAATCAGATGTTTTTTGCCTATGGAATTTTGTCGCAGTATTTTTGTAACCTTCTGTGTGTTGCCTTTTTTCCAGATACCCTCGCCTAGTTATAAAGGGATAACCTTATTTGACAATTTACTGAGTGACAGAATGGAGCCCACAAAACTCTCACATATGAAATGGTGGGAGAGGGATCTTGAGGTTTTCTATACCACAACTCAATAGCTAATGGCCCTAAGCAATTCCCGTACATTGTTACGCTCTACCAACCACAGAGAGTCGGTAGTTAAATCAATATTCAGATGGTACTATACACCCTCTAGGCTACACCTTATGAACCCAGAATGTTCCAAGCTCTGCTGGCGCAGCTGTGAACAAGAGGGAACACTGTTACATACACACTGGGACTGCCCAAATCTATATCCATTATGGAATAAATTTCTAGGTATTAAATTTGTTTTACACCCCAGCCTAGCACTTCTTGTCTTGAACCCAGACCAACTACCCGTTCATGTCCGCTCACTGGTTGCTCATATACTTATGTATGCAAAACTTACAGAGTTTATAAATATGGTAAACCTTTCCTGTGGCTATGAGATTTCATATGCTCTAGTCCATTCTCAATACAAAAAATCCTTAAACACTGGGGGATATGGCTCTCTAGTCCGCACTGCCACACTTGGGAAACAACTAATTCATTATAGGAGGTCTCTAAAATAATGTTTTCCTCTTTTGATTGCACTGCTCATACTTTTCCTATCGGTTTGCCTAACTGCATTTTATTTAAAGCAAGAAGCGAAGATACCAGCTCACTCCTGTAAGTGCCCGGATTGGATTTGGACTAATCCAGTTAAGTAGTAGGCAAAGAAAGGGATATCCAGCGCAGACTCTCATGCAAAAGGAACTTCTTTATTGGTTAAAATGCATGTTGCTAGGGGATACAGCAAGGATTCATGCAGTGTGACGCGTTTCAGCCCGGAGGGCCTTAGTCATACACTTAGAACATTTTTTGTGAGTCTGCTTATATATGCTAGGTGGAAGTGACGACACAACAGGTGACGCCTCTACTACACCTGCATACATAATTAGCATCACCATCCAGTGTTAAATATACACACTAAAAATGGAGCATAATATATTAGTAATACGTTTAACTCTACTTGGACACTCAGGGTTTATCATAAAGAAAATATATAAAATAAATGAAAAAACCTTTTATTGTACAATCGTTAGCAGTCACAAAAAGAGAAAAAATCAGAAAGATTATAAAAGCAGACATGATAGTATCAATAAAACTAGATGGGAGAACATGTAGATGTAATATCTTGACTTGAATAATCTCAAACACCAAAACTGAGGTATAAAAAATTATTATTGATAGGCATGAATAACCAATATAGTATAATGCAAAAAAATACGCGGTGAAAAATGAAAGTAAAAAGCTTTTTGTTTATAGACTTAGACACCATATAAGTACATCTAAAGTGGAAGTGAATCTATATATATGAAATAATATAAAGAAAAATATAAGCAAGAAAAAGTAAATTAAATTTAATAATCTTTCCACTAACTAGTCGTCTGTTCAAACCTTGCGGCATACGTGTTTGAAGCGTTAAGATCCAAAAAATCTCTCTGTCAAGGACCTTTTGCCTCAAATCTCCTCCCCGTAATGGTTTATTCACTCTTTCTATTCCTTGTAACATAAGGCTGGAGGTATTCCCTTCATGCATGTCTACACAATGTTTCGTTACCATGGAGACATGCCGCTTTTGGAAATGGGCAACGTCTGACAGATGTTTGCGTATGCGCACCTTGAGTGGATTAATAGTGCACCCAACGTATTGCACATTACAAACGCGGCATGTGAACAGGTAAACAACTCCAACAGTTTTACAATTTATATATTGTTTAATATCATATGTCTGATTATTGCTAGATGATACAAACAATGTAGAGTTGTGCATGTATTTACAACATATACACCTCTGGAACCCACATTTGTAGGATCCAGGGTGATTAAGCCATGATGTGGCAGCCATACAGGGGTTTACTGAATTTCTTAACTCCAATGACCTGAATTTACATTTTACGTTGGCGTCCAAATCTGAGTCAGTCAATTTCCTTGATCTTACATTGCGGGGTGACTTGACTGTGGGCAAAATTCCTACTACAACATTTCGCAAAGAAATGACAGTTAATTCTATACTTCATGCACATGTGATAGAGAATCTTCCAGTTGGTGAAATGATCCGCACACGCCGTAACTGTTCCCAGGACAGCAACTTCGAATTCGAGGCCGTTGCCCTTGGTAACAGACTTAGACAAAGACATTATCCAGAATGGACCATATCTAGAGCCAAAATTATTGCTGAAGGCCGTGATCGTGACGAACTTGTGGTCTCACACAAATCCACCAGTAAAAAATCCCCCTCTTTAGTTTTTTCAACACAGTATAGCACTGATTTTACAGCTATCAAAAAAATCATTGAGAAAAACATGCCTATTGTCTACACTGATCCAGAATTCAGGGAAGCTCTCCGTGATGGCTTTATGTGTGTTTCACGAAAGGCCCCCACTCTCGGTCAAAAATTGTCACCGAGTTTATACTTGGAGTCTCCTTGTCAAAAACCAACATGGCTTAATCACCCTGGATCCTACACATGTGGGTCCCAGAGGTGTATATGTTGTAAATACATGCACAACTCTACATCATTTGTATCATCTAGCAATAATCAGACATATGATATTAAACAATATATAAATTGTAAAACTGTTGGAGTTGTTTACCTGTTCACATGCCGCGTTTGTAATGTGCAATACGTTGGGTGCACTATTAATCCACTCAAGGTGCGCATACGCAAACATCTGTCAGACGTTGCCCATTTCCAAAAGCGGCATGTCTCCATGGTAACGAAACATTTTGTAGACATGCATGAAGGGAATACCTCCAGCCTTATGTTACAAGGAATAGAAAGAGTGAATAAACCATTACGGGGAGGAGATTTGAGGCAAAAGGTCCTTGACAGAGAGATTTTTTGGATCTTAACGCTTCAAACACGTATGCCGCAAGGTTTGAACAGACGACTAGACACCATATTGCATTATTAGTGGAAAGATTATTAACCCCTTCATGACCAAGCCCATTTTGGCCTGAAGGACCAGAGCGTTTTTTGCACATCTGACCACTGTCACTTTAAACATTAATAACTCTGGAATGCTTTTAGTTATCATTCTGATTCCGAGATTGTTTTTTCGTGACATATTCTACTTTAACATGGTGGTAAATTTTTGTGGTAACTTGCATCCTTTCCTTGTGAAAAATCCAAAAATTTGATGAAAAATTTGAAAATTTTGCATTTTTCTAACTTTGAAGCTCTCTGCTTGTAAGGAAAATGGATATTACAAATAAAAAAATTTTTTATTCACATATACAATATGTCTACTTTATGTCTGCATCATAAAAGTGATGAGTTTTTACTTTTGGAAGACACCAGAGGGCTTCAAAGTTCAGCAGCAATTTTCCAATTTTTCACAAAATTTTCAAACTCACTATTTTTCAGGGACCAGTTCAGGTTTGAAGTGGATTTGAAGGGTCTTCTTATTAGAAATACCCCACAAAAGACCCCATTATAAAAACTGCACCCCCCAAAGTATTCAAAATGACATTCAGTCATCATTTTAACCCTTTAGGTGTTTCACAGGAATAGAAGCAAAGTGAAGGAGAAAATTCACAATCTTCATTTTTTACACTCGCATGTTCTTGTAGACCCAATTTTTGAATTTTTACAAGGGGTAAAAGGAGAAAATGTATACTTATATTTGTAGCCTGATTTCTCTCGAGTATGCACATACCTCATATATCTATGTAAATTGTTCGGCGGGCGCAGTAGAGGGCTCAGAAGCGAAGGAGCGACAAGGGGATTTTGGAGAGTACGTTTTTCTGAAATGGTTTTTGGGGGGCATGTTGCATTTAGGAAGCCCCTATGGTGCCAGAACAGCAAAAAACCCTCACATGGCATACCATTTTGGAAACTAGACCCCTTGAGGAACATAACAAGGAATAAAGTGAGCCTTAATACCCCACAGGTGTTTCACGACTTTTGCATATGTAAAAAAAAAAAAAATTTTTCACTAAAATGTGTGTTTCCCCCCAAATTTCACATTTTTCCAAGGGTTAATAGCAGGAAATACCCCCCAATATTTGTAACCCCTTCTCTTCTGAGTATGTAGGTACCCCATAAGTTGACCTGAAGTGCACTATGGGCGAACTACAATGCTCAGAAGAGAAGGAGTCATATTTGGCTTTTTGAGAGCAAATTTTGCTCGGGGGGCATGTCACATTTAGGAAGCCCCTATGGTGCCAGAACAGCAAAAAAAAACACATGGCATACCATTTTGGAAACTAGACCCCTTGAGGAATGTAATAAGGAATAAAGTGAGCCTTATTACCCCACAGGTGTTTCACGACTTTTGCATATGTAAAAAAAAAAATAAAAATTTCCACTAAAATGTGTGTTTCCCCCCAAATTTCACCTTTTTGCAAGGGTTAATAGCAGAAAATACCCGCCAAAATTTGTAACCCCATCTCTTCTGAGTATGGAGGTACCCCATAAGTTGACCTGAAGTGCACTATGAGCGAACTACAATGCTCAGAAGAGAAGGAGTCATATTTGGCTTTTTGAGAGCAAATTGTGCTCGGGGAGCATGTCGCATTTAGGAAGCCCCTATGGTGCCAGGACAGCAAAAAAAAAACACATGGCACACCATTTTGGAAACTAGACCCCTTGAGGAACGTAACAAGGGGTACAGTGAGCATTTGCCCCCCACTGGTGTCTGACAGATCTTTGGAACAGTGGGCTGTACAAGTTTTCATTTTCACAGACCACTGTTCCAAAGATCCGTCAGACACCTGTGGGGGGTAAATTCTCACTGCACCCCTCATTACATTCCGTGAGGGGTGTCGTTTCCGAAATGGGGTCACATGTGGGGTTTTGTTTTTTTTTGCGTTTGTCAAAACTGCTGTAACAATCAGCCACCCCTGTGAAAATCACCTCAAATGTACATGGTGCACTCTCCCTTCTGGACCTTGTTGTGCGCCCCCAGAGCCCTTTGCGCTCACATATGGGGTATCTCTGTAGTCGGGAGAAATTACGTTACAAATTTTGGGGGGCTTTTTTCCCTTTTACCTCTTGTGAAAATGTAAAGTATAGGGCAACATCAGCATGTTAGTGTAAAAAATAAAAAAAATTTACACTAACATTCTGGTGTAGACCCCAACATTTCCTTTTCATGAAGGGTTAAAGAAGAAAAAGCCCCCCAAACCTTGTAACACAATTTCTCCCGAGTACGGCGATACCCCATATGTGGCCCTAAACTGTTGCCTTGAAATACGACAGGGCTCCAAAGTGAGAGCGCCATGCCCATTTGAGGCCTAAATTAGGGACTTGCATAGGGGGGGACATAGGGGAATTCTACGCCAGTGATTACCAAACAGGGTGCCTCCAGCTGTTGCAAAACTCCCAGCATGCGTGGACAGTCAACGGCTGTCCAGCAATACTGGGAGTTGTTGTTTTTCAACAGCTGAAGGCTCTGCTTTGGAAACAGTTGTGTACCGGACGTTCTTATTGGGGGAGGGGGGCTGTGTAGGGGTATGTGTATATGTAATGTTTTTAACTTTTTATTTTATTTTGTGTTAGTGTAGTGTAGTGTTTTTAGGGTACAGTCACATGGGCAGGGGGGATTACAGCGAGTTTCCCAGCGCAAAATTTGCTGCATTTCAAGATTTGAGAAACCCACTGTAAAAGCCTTGCCCATGTGAATGTACCCTGTACATTCACGGGGGTGGCGGGGGGGGGGGGGGGTTGCACCAGCTGTTGCAAAACCACAACTCCCAGCATGCATGGTCTGTTAGTGCATGCTGGGAGTCATAGTTTTGCAACAGCTGGAGGCACACAGGTTAGGAAACACTGAGTTAGAAACAGACAATGTTTCCCAACCAGTGTGTCTCCAGTTGTTGCAAAACTACAACTCCCAGCATGCCCAGACAGCTGAAGGGCATGCTGGGAGTTTTAGTTCGGCAACATCTGAAGGGCCAGATGTTGCTGAACTAAAACTCCCAGCATGCCTGGACAGTCAGTGCATGCTGGGAGTTGTAGTTTTGCAACAGCTGGAAGAGCACAGATTGGAGACCATTATACAATGGTCTCCAAACTGGGGCCCTCCAGATGTTGCAAAACTACAACTCCCAGCATGCCCAGACAGCCAAAGGCTGTCTAGGCATGCTGGGAGTTGTAGTTTTCAGACTCCTAGAAGCAGCAGAGAAGATCTTCACTGCTGCCTCTGAGGACTACATACTTACCCGTCGCTGCTCCTCCACGTGGCCGGTCCTGCCGCTGCTCCTCGGTCCTGCCGCTGCTCCAGGTAAGTCCGCCGGTCCCCACGTGTTCCCCCCGTGTGCCGCAGGTCACCGCGATCCCCTGCAGCCATCGTCCCCCGTTCTGCCCGACTTCCAGGGGCGGGCAGTGCGGGGGATCTGAACTTTCACCCCAGATCACTGTGATTGGTCCACAGGGACCAATCACAGTGATCGCTGACCAGGACCATCAATGGATGGTCCTGGGGGTGAAGCAGAAGTTGTCCCCTGCTGGAAACAGCGGGACTTCTGCCAGTTAACCCGTGCGATGCTGCGCATCGCCGGGTTAACTGAATGTCATTTATAAACGCCGGGATGCGCGAACGCACTGCACTACCCGGCGTTTATATATGACATTCTGCGGGAAGGGGTTAAATTTAATTTACTTTTTCTTGCTTATATTTTTCTTTATATTATTTCATATATATAGATTCACTTCCACTTTAGATGTACTTATATGGTGTCTAAGTCTATAAACAAAAAGCTTTTTACTTTCATTTTTCACCGCGTATTTTTTTGCATTATACTATATTGGTTATTCATGCCTATCAATAATAATTTTTTATACCTCAGTTTTGGTGTTTGAGATTATTCAAGTCAAGATATTACATCTACATGTTCTCCCATCTAGTTTTATTGATACTATCATGTCTGCTTTTATAATCTTTCTGATTTTTTCTCTTTTTGTGACTGCTAACGATTGTACAATAAAAGGTTTTTTCATTTATTTTATATATTTTCTATATGATAAACCCTGAGTGTCCAAGTAGAGTTAAACGTATTACTAATATATTATGCTCCATTTTTAGTGTGTATATTTAACACTGGATGGTGATGCTAATTATGTATGCAGGTGTAGTAGAGGCGTCACCTGTTGTGTCGTCACTTCCACCTAGCATATATAAGCAGACTCGCAAAAAATGTTTTAAGTGTATGACTAAGGCCCTCCGGGCTGAAACGCGTCACACTGCATGAATCCTTGCTGTATCCCCTAGCAACATGCATTTTAACCAATAAAGAAGTTCCTTTTGCATGAGAGTCTGCGCTGGATATCCCTTTCTTTGCCTACTACTTAACTGGATTAGTCCAAATCCAATCCGGGCGCTTACAGGAGTGAGCTGGTATCTTCGCTTCTTGCTTTAAATAAAATGCAGTTAGGCAAACCGATAGGAAAAGTATGAGCAGTGCAATCAAAAGAGGAAAACATTATTTTAGAGACCTCCTATAATGAATTAGTTGTTTCCCAAGTGTGGCAGTGCGGACTAGAGAGCCATATCCCCCAGTGTTTAAGGATTTTTTGTATTGAGAATGGACTAGAGCATATGAAATCTCATAGCCACAGGAAAGGTTTACCATATTTATAAACTCTGTAAGACTGGGACTTTCCAGTAACCTCCATCTTCTAGTGATAAGCAGTTTTGCATACATAAGTATATGAGCAACCAGTGAGCGGACATGAACGGGTAGTTGGTCTGGGTTCAAGACAAGAAGTGCTAGGCTGGGGTGTAAAACAAATTTAATACCTAGAAATTTATTCCATAATGGATATAGTTTTGGGCAGTCCCAGTGTGTATGTAACAGTGTTCCCTCTTGTTCACAGCTGCGCCAGCAGAGCTTGGAACATTCTGGGTTCATAAGGTGTAGCCTAGAGGGTGTATAGTACCATCTGAATATTGATTTAACTACCGACTCTCTGTGGTTGGTAGAGCGTAACAATGTACGGGAATTGCTTAGGGCCATTAGCTATTGAGTTGTGGTATAGAAAACCTCAAGATCCCTCTCCCACCATTTCATATGTGAGAGTTTTGTGGGCTCCATTCTGTCACTCAGTAAATTGTCAAATAAGGTTATCCCTTTATAACTAGGCGAGGGTATCTGGAAAAAAGGCAACACACAGAAGGTTACAAAAATACTGCGACAAAATTCCATAGGCAAAAAACATCTGATTTGTAGACTCTTATAAAAATCTGCTTGGGGAAGGCCATATGTTTCCCTTAAGTAGGGAAAGTAAACAGTGCTATGCTGGTCTATAGATCTCCTACAACTTTAATTCCTCTCACTTGCCATGAGTGAAGGTTAAGATCAGGGATGAAGTGTTTAAGGAGATCTAGATGAACTTCCTTTAAGAGGCATATTCTTTTTGGCAGTGGCTGCTTAAGGAAATGCGCACACACAGTATCTGACAAATTGATAGCTGATAGGTGGGAAGGAGGAGGGTGTGTAGAATTTCCTGCTATTATCAGGAGATGGGCTCTAAGAGACAAGGGGTGTGAACAGGCCTCCTCCATAGTAATCCAAGTTTTGTCTGAGTTCCCTGTCCACCAGTTCTACAGTTGATCTAAAACACAAGCTTTACGATAGTCCTCTATATGAGGGAGGCCGAGGCCTCCAGCATCAGTATGTGTTTTCATAAGTTTACTTGCAACTCTGGGTTTCTTGCCTGCCCATACATACGTTTAGATGTATAAAAGGATTTCAGTACAGCTATAGGGATAGTCCTGAATGAATAAATTTTGAACTAGCCAAGATGGAATCTGTTTAGAGTATGCAAGTAAAGAGCAAAGAGTGTTAAGATAAAATCGTCCGCAAATAATGCAAGTTTGTGTTCCTGCACGCCCCCCCACAGTAATACCATGTATGCCGTGGTGAGTGCTAATTGCATGCGCTAGAGGTTTATCGCCTCCAGGATAGCTCCTGAAAAGCCAAATGCTTCCAACGTGGAAAATGCATACTGCCAGTTCACCCTGCCGAAGGCCTTTTCGGCGTCAAGAGTTAGGAAAGCTGCAGGGGTTTGAAAACATTCACAGTGCTGGAGAAGAGAGAGAACACGTCTGGGGGCTGACGTCCTAGGGTAAATCCAACCTGATCACCCCAATAGGTTGAGGAAGCAACTACATCAATCTAGATGTCAACATTTTGGCATAGATCTTAATGTCTCCAATAAGCAAGGAGATTGGTCTGTACTTAGTAGTTTGGTCAGGAGATTTGCCCGGTTTATTTATAGTGGTAATAAGAGCTGTGAGCATCTCTTGTGGAAGGATGCAGGAGGACATTGCTATATTGAATACATTCTGGAAGTGAGGCACTAAGATGTCTTTATATCTCTTATCATTTTTGCTTGGAAGGCTGTCAGGTCCCAGTGCTTTGTGTGCTGGTAGTGTTGCTGTAGCAGTCAAAATTTCCTGTATAGAAATAGGAGAGTTTAGAGCAGTGAGGATTCAGGAAGGCGAGGAAGATTTAGAGAGTGTAGGAAAGAATCAATAGATGCCTGTGTCGGCTGAGTCGTCTGGGGGGCATCTCGCAGATTATACAAACTATGGTAATAGATTTGAAATGCATTGGCAATTTCCCAAGGGGAAAGGACTACTTTTTGGGTTGAGGGATGTGTCATTGCGGCAATGCAACTTTTAGCCAGAGAAGCCTTGAGTCGTTTTGCCAATAGGGCACCCTATTTGTTGTCCTGAGTGTAGAAGCGAAATCTGGATTTCTTTAGATCTTTTTCATATTGGTAGAGTAGCAATTATCTCAAACGTGTGCGTGACTGGAGTAACTTAGAAAGAAGGTGGGTGGTGGGTGTAGATTTATGCAAGGCCTCTAATGCAGCGACTCTGTCAACTGCTTCTTTTAAGTCCATTGTACGTTTTTTTCTTAAGAGTGGAGCCTAGGCATATGAAGTCGCCTCTAATCACAGCCTTATGGGCTAACCACAACGTCGTTGACAATGTGTCACGGGTGCTATTCAATTGGAAGTACTCCATAAGGGAGCCCTCAATAAATTTGCTATGTTCTGAATGGGCAATGATATGGGAATTGGCCCTCCAGACAAAGTCGCTTTGCTTGGGCCCAGAATCATTAATGGACAGGAGGGTGGGTACATGGTCCGACCACATTAATTTGCCAATCCCTGTAGTTTCAACCCTTTCCATGAGGCCCCTTGATATGAGTATAAGATCAATCCTGGGACAGGCACGGAATCTGGGTGAAAAATAGGTAAAGTCACTTTCCGAAGTGTGGTAGAGACACAAGGCCTCAAAAAAGTCATAAGAATTTATTATGTCTCTTAAGTTGAAGGAGTGCCGTTTAGCAGCTCTAGAGAGATCTAAAGAGGGGTTGGAAACTGAATTGAAGAGGCATTGTTAATGGTACAAACTAAAACAATAAAGTGACTATGCGGATCAATTATTTGGTGAGAGATAGTGATTGCTAAATCATCCCTGAAAGCTATTAGTACACCTTGTTTCTTCTTTTCAAAAGAGAAAGATACAATTGTGGGAAATTTCCTGTGGCGGATAACAGGTGGATTAGCTGAGGAGATATGTGTTTCTTGTAAGCACAATAGTGATATGTCCCGCTTCTCCACTTCACGCCACAAGAAATTTCTATTTTTGAGGGCTATTAAGGCCGTTAACGTTTATGAAAAGAATGTTAAGATTCATGGTAGATACAGTGAGGAGCAATCAAATATACAGGGACCAAAGAAGGGTTAAAATTTCGACTGGACACTCAGTGACTCAGACGAGGATGCCACAATAGGAGCCTGAGGCAGGACAAATCTAGGTCAGACAGGTGTAAGTTAGATGGGGAATTAAAAACTCAACTGGACTGAAATATCACAGATGAGGATGTCACACTGGGGTCTTTGTCTCTACGCTTTTAGCTGTAATACACTAGGCTGACACTGCAGGAGAAACCCTACTTGGTTCTAAGAACCACAGGTGGGGATGTCACATTAAAGGAATCACAGAAACAATAGTATGCACAGTATGCCCAAGCAGTAGATGTAGGTTACCTGCTACATGAAAAGTTAAACACTGAAAAGAAAAAGAAAAGAACAAGATAAGGCAACAATAAAGGTGCAGGTGCACAGAACTACCGGTGTGAAGATTAAGTAGTTAACACTGAGTCAGCGGGTGTGGGTGAATAGAGTTTCGAACTGGTCAAAGGTTTCGCTGAAAGCTTTTACATCGGGAAAGACAATACTGGACAGGGTCCATTAATGTTCGCTGTGTTATCACTCTGGATGTCTTTTGATCGGCGAACTGGAAAGTGGAGAGGTGGAACCGTTTCCTTCAGGGATCATGCCCCATTCTCATAATACAGAAAGTCCCTCCTCTGCAGTAAGTAAAGTGTGAATTGCACCTTTTCGGTTAATCAGGATCTTGGTTGGAAAGCCCCAGGGATATGGGACCCCTAAGTTGTGGAGAGTATCCGCAAGTAGACCAAAACTACATCTCGCTTGTAGAATAGCTGCAGAAAGATCCATGTATGTGTTAATATGCTCATACGGCTCAGGCAGAACAGGGTGCTTGCGAGAATATTGTAGAAGCAGGTCTTTGGCCTGAAAAAATTTAAATCTGGCCAATACATCTCGGGGTAGGTCTTCTGGAAGAAAACGTGGCTTGGGCACTATCCACACTGTACTCATAGGCCTCAAGGTTAGAGGGATACTTTTTAGTGAGTTGTTTCACAAACCAGACTAGTTTGGAGCAAGAGATATTCTCCAGGATGCCCCAAAATTTCACATTGTTCTGCCTGTTGTGGTCCTCAGAGACCACCATCTTGGAGCAAATACACTTTACCATCTTTGGCAAAAGAGACCAGCTTCGTCTGAGACATTTTTCGCTCCAGCAGAGATGTAGAGGAGTGCAGGGGTTTTAGTAGTCTGGTGAAGTCTGCCTGCAGGGAGCTGCGTAGCATAACTAGCATATATTTATGCATGGTGTCAGATTCTGTCTCTGCAGCTTTTCCATTTCCTGCCGCCATGACTGGGCTCCAGTGTGGCGGTATATCAAAGGAGAGAGTCGAGTGGAGGGTAAATTCTGGTAAGGGCTCACTCTGTTGTCAGCGCGGTTCTCCTTTCCAGGCTGCTCAGACTTATTTTGGCCCATAGGAGTCTGGTTTGCCAGTGCTGCGGCGCCATCTTGGAAGGACTTGGGGGCTGGGTCTCCGAAGTGAAAAAAGTAGCTGCTGGGAATCACCGTTTTTAACGTTTTTTTTTCCTGCCGGAGGTCGCCATGAGGGTTGATACAGCTCAGGGTCAAGCTGAGAGTTGCTGGCAGATAGCTAAATGCTCTTTTCTCGGCTTTAAAGCAGGAGCTCTTTCTCTATGCGGCCATTCAGCCCGGCAACCAAACCACCCCCCCTTTTTTTCCTTTTTCAAATCCTGCACAACCTCTTCACATAGTTAAAGGGTATTCCAGGCCAAAACTTTTTTATATATATATCAACTGGCTCCGGAAAGTTAAACAGATTTGTAAACTACTTCTATTAAAAAATCTTAATCCTTCCAATAGTTATTAGCTTCTGAATTTTAGTTTTTGTTTTCTGTCTAACTGCTCTCTGATGACTCACATCCCGGGAGCTGTGCAGTTCCTATGGGGATATTCTCCCATCATGCACAGCTCCCGGGACGTGATGTCATCATTGAGCAGTTAGACAGAAAACTTCAGAAGCTAATAACTATTGGAAGGATTAAGATTTTTTAATAGAAGTCATTTACAAATCTGTTTAACTTTCCGGAGCCAGTTGATCTATATATATATATATATATATATATTTTAAAAAAAGGTTTTGCCTTGAATACCCCTTTAATATTTTGGTCAGTATTTTAGTTACATTAGTACAGATCTACTTAGCGTAAGTCATTACATTCATCTAGATTTAGTTCCAAATGACTTTTTTTACATTTATAAATATTGCATTTTCTGACCAATTAGGTCAACACTGTCAGCTCCATCACAATGTTACTTCTAGAGATGAGCGAATTTTTGAAAAATTCGATTTGGCCCATTCGCTGAATTTTTCAAAAAAAATTTACTCAAAATGTTTATTAGTAGTGTATTTTACTCATGTGTTTAACATAGTGTGAGTGTGTGTTTCACTTTTTTTCTCTATTTGTTATTTTTCAGGTAGTACTACTACTCCCAGCATCCAACAGACAGATAGATCGCCCCGGGAGTCACTCCTGACACCCACTGTGATCGTCCTGTAAAATGTGCTGAAGTGGGCGGCTTTCTCGCATCTCGGATGATCACATGAGGTGTCAGGAGTGTCCTCAACTGCAAGTACTACTGCTCCCAACATAAGGCACACTCTGCTCCATGCTGGGAGCTGTAGAACCTGCATAAATAGACAGATCGCAGCGGGTGTCACATCTGACACCTGTTGCGATCTGTATATGTAGTATATGCCGCATATATACCTATTATTCACATTTCCCGCAGAGAGCTGTGATTGGTTGGAACCATCTGGCCAATCACAGTGCTTTGCGGTAAATATGAATAAGTGATGTGAATTCTATTTACATCACTGGCCGGCCAAAGTATAGTGCAGAGATGCGAGTGTAGGAGAAAGCCGCTCCATCTCTGCAATAGAAAGGACAATCGCATCGGGTGTCAGGAGTGACACCCAGGGCAATCTGTCTATTAGTACAGGTACTACAGCTCCCATCATGGAACAGTCTGTTCCATGCTGGGAGTTGTAGTACTACCTAAAAAAAATGTTAAAAAAAATTGGGGAAAAAAGTGAAACACACACACACACACACACTTTATTAAACACAATATTAAAATACATTACTAATAAAAAAAAATATTATAAAAAATATATTATTTTTACATTTAAATTGCCCCTTTCTACATTTTTATTATTGTGGGCTACATTTTTTAGGTCCCTGCCCAACCTCATAAATTGATCCCTGTTTAAAAATTAACATTAACATTTTTTTTTTTTGGAGTGCATTTCATAATTTTTTTTCTCTAGTTTTCGTTCTAAATCATATTTTTTTTCTATTTTCACTTTACTTTTTTAGCCGCATTTATTTTATTTTATATTTTCAGGCATTTAGATGTGCTGCCATGAATAATTGCGGGGGTCAGAGACAAGACAAGGACAGGGACATCAGTGATATGTATAATACAGTAGGCAAAAAAAGCATGGAGGTCTTCTATCAGAAATCAAAGATACTTCGAAATTGTAATTTGGGGTGGCAGATAACCGGGACAATAATGTATGTGTAACACTCACGTTTCTGAAGATAGGAAGGATGGGTGGATGTGGATACGCTGGACCTGTGTGGTAGTTGACTCGGACCGTACCAGTGAGCGTAGTCTAAGGTGCCACTGGTTTTCACCAGAGCCCACTGCAAAGCGTGATAGACTTGCTGCTGCAGGTGACACCCAGGTCGCTATCCCTGGCACGGCTTGACCACACAGGTGGCTGAGGAGATGCGAGGCACAGGAGGGATAAGGCAGCTCATAGTCTGGATAGCAGAAGGTCAGGGCAGGTGGCATAGTAGCGTAGTCTAGACGTAGCTGGAGGTCAGTAGTCAAGCGGCAGAGGAGCAAGGTCGATCAGATACATGGCAAGGCAATAACAGGAATGCTTTCTTTCAGGCTCAAAGCTACAAAGATCTGGCAGAAAACGGAGGAGGGTGGAGGAATTTATATATGAGCCACAGGTGAATTACATTAATGAGCATACTGGCCCTTTAAATCTTAGAGCTCCGGCGCGTGCGTGCCCTAGGGGACAGGGACACGCACACAGGAGCAGAGAAGCAGAGGCAGGACAAATACCCGGAGAGTGACGGACTAGGGCTACAGCAGGTAAGGGGACCATGCGCTCACGGCCAGCGTGTGCGGCTGGAGTGCATAACGTAACAGTACCCCCCCTTTGGACTCCCCCTCCTTTTACAAGAGAGAAAACTCCTGAGAAGGTCACAGTCCAGGATATTCTCCTCAGGCTCCCAAGATCTCTCCTCAGGACCGTAACCCTCCCAGTTGACCAAAAAAAAATTGTTTACCTCTCACAGTTTCTGTAGCAATAATCTCTTTAACTCTAAAGATGTCAGAAGAGCCGGAGAAAGGTGTGGGGACAAGATTCTTCTGAGAGAACCGGTTTATGACAAATAGGCTTGAAGAGAGAGACGTTGAAGGAATTGGGAATATGTAACATATTGTATACAAAGAACTGCTCGATAGTGAGGGTCCAGCAGGAAGACGTAACATAGCAGGTAGACGGAGTTTGTAGGAGACAGGATTGATCTTTTGTAGAATCTGGAAGGGACCAAGGTAGCAGGGACCAAGCTTGTAACAGGGGATCTTGAAGCGGATGTGCTTGGATGAAAGCCACACCATGTCACCAGGAGAGAAGGACGGAGAAGGTTTTCTACTTTTATCCGCTTGCGCCTTTATGTGTGAAGAAGCCTGGGATAATGACTGTCTGGTCTGTTGCCAGATGGTGGAGAAGTCACAGACCAGCTCATCAACAGCAGGCACACTGGAGATGACTGGGAGAGGAAGAGGAGAACGGAGATGGGGTCTGTAGACAACAAAAAAGGGGAACACCCTCGTGGACTCGGAATCCTTATGATTATAGAAGAATTCAGCCCAGGGAAGAAGGTCAACCCAATCATCTTGGCGAGCTGAAACTAAATGCCGACGATAAGTCTGATGGATTTGATTAACCCTCTCCACCTGACCATTGGACTGAGGGTGGTAGGCTGAGGAGAAGTCCAGATTGATGTCCAGACGGTTACAAAGGGCTTGCCAGAACTTAGAGACAAACTGCACACCTCGATCCAAAACGATATGCTGAGGAAGACCATGTAAACGAAAGACATGCAACAAGAAGTACTTCGCCAGCTGCGGGGCAGAAGGAAGACCTGGTATAGTAATGAAATGAGCCATCTTGGAAAACCAATCTACAATGACCCAGATGACAGTATTATTATGAGATGGTGGCAAATCGGTGATTAAATCCATGGCAATATGGGACCAGGGAGTCTATGGAATGGGTAAAGGCTGTAAGAGTCCTGCAGGTCTCTATCGAGGAGTTTTGCCATGGGCACATGTCTCACAGGACCGAACAAAATTAGAAACATCACGTTCAAGATGGGGACACCAGTAGTGCCGGGAAATAAGAAGTAGAGTCTTGCGTATTCCAAGATGTCCTGCTGTCACGGAAGAATGACCCCATTTCAGGACCTTGCGTCTCAATCTGGAGAGCACAAAGGATTTTCCCGGAGAAACTTCCTGAATCTCGGCAGGAGCGGCAGGAATCAAATGGTCAGGAGGAATAATATGCCTAGGCGTGGAGTCCAAACCAATGACGTCAGAGGACCTGGAGAGAGCATCAGCCCTGATGTTCTTGTCTGCTGGACAGAAGTGAATGAAGAAGTTGAACCTAGAAAAGAACAGTGACCACCTTGCCTGTCGGGGGTTCAAACGCTGACCAGTCTGAAGGTATAGAAGATTCCTATGGTCGGAGTAGATGCTGACCAGATGAGAGGAACCTTCCAATAAATGTCGCCATTCCTCCAAAGCTAGCTTGTAGTGTTGAGCGGCATAGGCCATATTCGAATTCGCGAATATTCACGAATATATGGATGAATATTCGTCATATATTCGCGAATATTCGCACATTCTCATTTTATTTTCGCATATGCGAAAATTTGCGTATGCGAAAATTAACATATGCGAAAATTAGCATATACAAAAAATTAACATAAGCTAAAATTCGCATATGCGAAAAGTAGCATATGCAAATTTTCGCATATGCGAAAATTCGCACACCAGTCTCACATACTGTATTAGAGCCTTCTTTACACCACACAAGCTGGAAGCAGAGAGGGATGATCACTGTGATGTGTACTGTGAAAAAAAAAAAAAGAATATTCGTAATTACGAATATATAGTGCTACATTCGCGAATATGCGATATTCGCGAATAAAATTTGCATTGCGAATATTCGCGAACAACACTACTAGCTTGGTAGCGAGGAGTTCCCGACCTCCAATGAAGTAATTCCTCTCAGCAGGAGAGAATGTCTTGGAGAAAAACCCATAAGTTACACTCTTGCCCTTGGCGTTTTTCTGAGTGAGAACGGCACCTGCTCCAATAGATGAGCCCAAATAGATGAGGCATCAACCTCCAAAGCAAATGGCCTCTCCGGATCAGGTCTTGTAAGCACAGGAGCAGAGGCAAATGCAGACTTTAAACAGTAGAAGACCTCTTCAGCCTCTTGAGGCCAAGATTTAGGATTAGATGCCTTCTTAGTGAGAACCACAATAGGAGCAACCAAGGATGAAAAATGTGGGATAAACTGAGCCAAGAAAGGTAAGACTAGATTTCTCGAATAGGCATTTCTTCAGTTTGGGGTAGAAGTGATTCTTCCGTAGTCGCTGGAGAACCAGACGAACATGAGTACAATGCTCCTCTAGGTTGGAAGAGAAGATCAGGATGTCATCTAGGTATACGACAACACATTGACAAACTCTTGAAAAATGTCTGGAGCATTGCAGAGACCAAAAGGCATTACAAGATACTTTAAATGTCTGTCACGAGTATTGAAGGCCGTTTTCCATTCATCTCCCTTGCGGATACGAATGAGGTTATACGCACCGCGTAGGTTCAATTTAGAGAAGGCCTTGGCACCACGTAGATGGTCAAAACGTTCTGAGATAAAAGGTTTAGGATAACGGTTTTTGGCCATGATTTGTTGTGTCCCTTGTAGTCAATGCATGAACTGAGTGAGCCATCCTTCTTCCCTACAAAGAAGAAACCTACTCCAGCAGGAGAAGAGGACTTACGGATAAATCCCTTTTGGAGATTCTCCTGGATATACTCAGCCATGGCTTTGGTCTCAGGAACTGATAGAGGGTATATCCTTCCACGAGGAGGAGTGGTACCAGGCAGAAGATCAATAGTGCAGTCGTAAGGATGATGTGGAGGCAGAGAGACTCCACCTGTTTCTCGCAGAAAACTTCAGAGAAATCTTGGTAAGGTGGCGGCAGGCCAGGTAAAGGAGGAAGACAAGAAACAACTTAACGCAGAACAGGTTGGAGGCAAAAATTTTGACAGCAAATTATTTCTCCAGTTCTCCAATCCAGTTGCGGGAAATGCCGTTGCAGCCGAGGAAGACCAAGAAGAATCTCAAAAGTACAGTGTGGAAGAACAAAGAATTCAATCTTTTCTTTATGCGATATTCTCACTTGCATGACGAGAGATTCAGTATGGAAGTGAACCTTACAGTCCAGATTTTGTCCATTAACAGAGGAGATGAACAAGGGCTTGGCAAGCTTAGTAAGGGGAAGATGATACTTGTAGATTAAAGCCGCATCAATAAAGTCACCTGCAGATCCAGAATCCAAAAATGCTGTAGCACTGAAGGAAGACTTGGCTGAAGCGAATACATGTACAGAAATAGTTAAGCTTGGAGAGGTAGTATTCACACCCAGGGATGCCTCTCCCACGTACCCTACGTGCGGGCGAACTGTACAGTCCTTGAGAAAGTGCTCCAGGCTAGCACAATACAAGCACAAATTCTCATTGCGTCGTCATGATCTCTCCAGTTGCGTAAGACGAGACCGATCTCCTTGTGTAACCTCTTTGGCAAGAGGCGCAGGAAACTGAAGAGGTGGACCTTGAAACACGGGTGTCAAGCGGGCAGGTTCCCTCTCTAAGCGCAATTCCTCCTGTCGCTCAGCAAACCCCACATCAATGCGTGTGGTCAAGTGGATAAGTTCTGTCAAAGAAGATGGAGGATCACTTTCTGCAAGGACATCTTTAATCCTGCTTGACAGTCCTTTTTTGAATGTGGCACACAAGGCCTCATCATTCCAGACAAGTTCAGAGGACAGAATGCGGAATTGAACCGCGTAGTCACCAATGGTAGAATTCCCTTGACAGCGGTTCAGCACCGCCATCTCAGCTGAAGAGCAGTAAATGGAGGAAAAAAGCAGAGGTAGCGCCGGGTGCGGTGTAGGTCTTTAGCCGGTATAGGTGGGTACTCAGGTAGGGGTAGCGTATTCGATGCCGGTGATGGTAGCTTGGTATGCAGGCCATCAGCGTGAGGACGGAGCCCAGAGGAGAGTCCGTAGAGAAATGCAGAAGTATAGGAGAAAAAAGCTGCGATGGTGCTCCCAAGGAAGTAACCCAAGTCGTGGGTATTGATGCAAATTAATTTATTCTTACAGCAAGAAAACAAAGAAAATAATAAATAAATATAAAGCAAGACGCGTTTCGGGAGTCACAGCTCCCTTTTTCAATTGCAGGTGGTTGCTGTATGGCAAGGTAACAGGCATACGTGTTTAAATACATGAAAAAATGGTGCCAAAACCAGGTAAGCTGGTGATGTCATGTGGGGTAGATGCCGGGGCAAGGTAAGGGCCGGGCATTAAAGACCTAAATAATAAAACATATTCAAAGAAGGGGCATGAAAACCACATAAAACATGTAAAAAAGCATAGGTATAGTCTTTTACAGAAGTATTTGGAAGTTCAAACTGAACCGCGAGAAATGTCCGTTGTGGCGACCAATCAGGAAGCTGCCGGCATCCGTGGGACCAATCAGGAAGCAGTAGGAGGAGGCTGTCATCGCTGTGCAGGGTTGCCGCTGTAGGGAATGGATGGAGACGAGCCTCTTGAAGCTGATTGGCCGCTTGCTGCGAGAGGTGAAGAGGTGGCCAATCAGGAGCGAGCCGTACTAGGCTGTGTACAGTTACGGTGTTATAGGGGAACATAGGTCATATAGGGCTTAAAGTCCAAAGATGTATAAGGGGATAGTGGGCGGGATGCTGATTGGCTGTCCTAGATCTTAGATGAGCCAATCAGAGGGGGGACGTATAAATCCGGGTTGCAAGTCTTTGTCACTGGTGGCGGTAGAATAAAGTTAAAAAATGTCAGCCAATCGCTGTTGGACTGGTCCGGGTGGCGGCCAATCAGAATGAAGACGTGTATATCCTCTACGGGACATTCCTA
The DNA here is from genome assembly GCF_029499605.1 of Hyla sarda. Lineage (NCBI taxonomy): Eukaryota > Metazoa > Chordata > Amphibia > Anura > Hylidae > Hyla > Hyla sarda. The sequence goes on from NC_079189.1 coordinate 347,463,213, forward strand.
GAGGCATCGGCGGCAAATCCATTTTGAATAATACGACCAATAGCTGCTGGGCAGGTCCCGGCGGTGACCAATCATGAAGAGGGATGTGTTGTAGTGCTGTCAGGATGCCGGTGTCAGACTTTATCATCGTCCGGGCGGGCTGTCATCTAATCTGGAGGTCATCGAAGTCTGGAGCACACTCGGAACTTGTCATGGAGGAGCTGGAAATCTGTAAAGGAGTAAAGAGGTGGAAGGGGAGGGGAGAGACAGGAGGTATTGGCGGCGGCTTGCTGTCAGCTTGTCCCGCAGTGAGGAGGCATCTGGTGCGGCTGTCATAGAAGGCCAGAACACACTCGGAACTTGTCTCAATACTGTGGAAACGTGAACATTTCTGGATCTTCACCCTCAAAACTTTGACACCCTCTGGTCTGAATGAATACATCGAAACCATCACGTAATACATACCCCCGGTCCACCCACTGATGCCAGATAATGGCAGCACAAGGTCCCGATCACATCATGACAGCCACACCAGATGCCTCCTCACTGCGGGACAAGCTGACAGCAAGCCGCCGCCAAAACCACCTGTCTCTCCCCTCCCCTTCTACGTCTTTACACCCTTATAGGTTTACAGCTCCTCCATGACAAGTTCAGAGTGTGCTCTGGACTTCGATGACCTCCAGATTAGATGACAGCCCGCCTGTACGATGATAAAGTCTGACACCGGCATCCTGACAGCGTTACAACACATACCTCTTTATGAGTGGTCGCCGCCGGGACCTGCCCAGCAGCTATTGGTTGTATTATTCAAAATGGATTTGCCGCCGATGCCTCTAGGAATCTCCCGTAGAGGATATACACGTCTTCATTCTGATTGGCCACCACCTGGACCGGTCTAACAGCGAATGGCTGACATTTTTGAACTTTATTCTACCGCCACCAGCGACAAAGACTTGCAACCCGGATTTATACGTCCCCCCTCTGATTGGCTCATCTAAGATCTCGGACAGCCAATCAGCATCCCGCCCACTATCCCCTTATACATGTTTGGACTATATCCCCATACAGGCTATGTTCCCCTATGACATCGTAACTGTACACAGCCTAGTATGGCTCACTCCTGATTGGCCACCTCTTCACCTCTCGCAGCAAGGGGCCAATCAGCTTCAAGAGGCTCGTCTCCATTCATTCCCTACAGCGACAACCCTGCACAGCGATGACAGTCTCCTCCCACTGCCTTCTGATTGGTCCCACGGACGCAGGCAGCTTCCTGATTGGTCGCCACCACGGACATTTCTCGCGGTTCAGTTTGAACTTCCAAATACTCCTGTAAAAGACTATACCTATAATTTTTTACATGTTTTATGTGGTTTTCATGCCCCTTCTTTGAATATGTTTTATTATTTAGGTATTTAATGCCCGGCCCTTACCTGGCCCCGGCATCTACCCCACATGACGTCACCAGTTTACCTGGTTTTGGCACAATTTTTTCATGTATTTAAACACGTATACCTGTTACCTTGCCATACAGCAACCACCTGCAATTGAAAAAGGGAGCTGTGACTCCCGAAACGCGTCTTGCTTTATATTTGTTTATTATTTTCTTTGTTTTCTTATGCTGTAAGAATAAATTAATTTGCATCAATACCCACAACTTGGGTTACTTCCTTGGGAGCGCCATCGCAGCTTTTTTCTCCTATACTTCTGCATCTCAGCTGAAGAGGCATGTGCAGGTTCCTCAAAGGCACTGCAAAATTCTACCAAGAAAGCCAACAAATTGGAGGATACTGGATTGCCACTGTCCCAAAAGGGTGTAGCCCAAGCAAGGGATTTTCCAGACAGTAGACTAATGACAAAGGCCACCTTAATATGTCCCGTCGGAAACCGTTCAGACATGAGCTCAAAGTGCATGGAGCACTGTGTAACAAAGCCTCTGCACGACTTGGATTCCCCATCGTACCTGGGAGGCAAAGGCAAGCATAGCTGGTAGCCAGAAGACACTGCAGGAGCTGGAGGTGGGAGTGGGCCAGAATGTGGTACCTTCTGCTGTTGTAAGGCCAAAAGCTGTTGCATCATGGCTGAAAGTTGGGAAAATTGCTGCACCTTTCGGGCCAATTGCTGTGACTGATCACAACGGAGGGAAGATCCGAAACTTCAGGCAGGGGTACCTCAACGGGATCCATGGCCGGATCTTACTGTAACACTCACGTTTCTGAAGACAGGAACCCCGGTGGATGCGGATCCGCTGGACCTGTGTGGCAGATGACTCGGACTGTACCAGGCAGTGGAGTCTAAGGTGCCGCTGGTTTTCACCAGAGCCCGTCGCAAAGCGGGGTGGACATGCTGCTGCAGGCGACACCCAGGTCACTACCCATGGCACGGCTTGACCACACAGGCGGCTGAGGAGATGTAAGGCACAGGAGGGATAAGGCAGCTCGTAGTCTGGATAGCAGAAGGTCAGGGCAGGTAGCACAGTAGCGTAGTCTAGACATAGCAGGAGGTCAGTAGGCAGGCGGCAGAGGAGCAAGGTCGATTCACAAAGCAAGAGATCAGATATACAGCAAGGCAATAACAGGAATGCTTTCTCAGGCTCAAGGCGACAAAGTTCCGCAGTAAACTGAGGAGGGTGAAGGAATTTAAAAAAGAGCCACAGGTGGATTACACTAATGAGCGTACTGGCCCTTTAAATCTTAAAGCTCCGGCGCGTGCGCACCATAGGGGACGGGGAAACGCGTGCCAGAGCAGAGAAGCAGAGACGGAGGCAGAAGAAACACCAGGAGAGTGAGGGACTAGGGCTACAGCAGGTAAGGGGACCATGCGCTTACGGCCAGCGTGGGCAGCCGGAGCGCAAAATGTAACAGTATGTAGGTATCTAATTTAATTGTGAAGGACGATGTCATTGTAATTATACAATATGAGCTGGTTTTAAATGACAAATTACTGCAAAACTCTTCTTGTAATTCCAATGTCTCTGCATATGCAGTAAGACATGAATGGGAGCTATAATTTCAGTAGGATGGAAAGAATTTTTTAATTGCTGTAAGCTGTAGAAGGGAATATGTAACCATGGATGTGGGATGCGGAATTACCTTTTTAAATATGTGAAAAATCTTTACATTTTTAAGTAGGGGATGTAGGTAGTTGTAATTCTTTAATTCCAGTTGTCCCCGCTTGCAATCACAGTGGTTTCAGCAGGGACCGGCAGGGAGTCACTGGGGCCATATGAATGGAAGAAATAAACTTTTGAAATATACAGTAGTTTCTCTAATTAAAGCAAATTAAGGCTGATTGAATAATGAGACCACAGCCAATTAAGGTCAAATAGGTAATAGAACATCAAAGGAATGTATGTCAAGTGGTTTGACCTTAATTGGCTGTGGTTTCATTATTTAATTAAGGTCTTTCCCTCCTATATCCTGTTCTTCATTCAATATTAATACATATACAGATGTATGGTTTATCTCTCTCTCTCTCTCTCTCTCTCGCTCTACACATACACATATATATATATATATATATATATATATATATCCTCAAAAAAGTGGAAGCGGTACTCCAAGATCACATCAAAATAGTGGTTTATTCACTCATCTGTGTAAGCGACGTTTCGGCTTATCAATAAAGCCTTTCTCAAGCATGAATCAACAGTGCAAGAATGGTGTATATATACCCACCCCCCGATTGCACATGCAACAGGGAGGGGGCGTGTGCTCACAACACAATAACAATACTAGTAAAACAGATCAGAGACCACAATCGGTCATACATAACAATATAAACAGTGAAGGGTGGTGACCCCATATACAGTATTAAGTCCACAAACGTGCGTTCATGTGTAGTACAATCAAGTAGTGTGCATAATATCTTATAATTGATGTCTTGGTCCGGCATCAAGGGCGGCGCTCACCTGTTGACATGAACCTCTTCAGCCAATGGAAGCTCCGCTGTTCTTCTCGTGGGTCTCGCTTGTAAACAAAGCTTGTGCGCATGTATCGGATCGTCACATCCGCTTTCAACCGGAAGTTGTGGGCGATCATATGTTCGCTTAGAGACGTAATGAGAAACGCCCCCAGCGCATGCGTATGGCTCCGACTTGACTAGATTTTCGCCATCTTTGACATTGGTATATATACCGGTAATCACCATCATCTCTTATGGCAAAATATTTAAATAAGGTAAGTATGTTGCATCGGATGACCATCCTAATTAATCAAACTCAGAGGCAGATCAGAATCATTACACTTAATAAGAATACATAATGCTATACTAATCATATTACTAAAGATTGTGTATGGTATGCTCATCGGCAGGTCCCATATCTGTGGGGCTATAATCATTGCATTGTCCTGACAGTTTTAGTGCTGTGGTATGAATCTATTATGGCAGGCGCCTTGCAAGCTTAAGGGGATCACCTACGCCCTACTGTCATCATCCCTATCCAGGGTTATGTGACACTATTGGGCCTCTTGTGGTGTTCCCCAATAATATCGGTTTGCACTATCAAGCCAGGACATATATCACCCCCTGGGGACAGAAAACCTGCTCCCACACACAATCAATTTTTAAATAATAGATACTGCCTGTCAAAATCATACCCTAATCTAGGTCATCCAGTGCAACATGTAATACCTGGAAAGTAAAGATGGAAACACGGGGCCAGCAAAAAAAACGAAAAAGAGACCTTTAAATGAGTATCCTCTAGTGTATCCATGGCTTGATATATGTTCATTGTGTCAACGGTGAGTCGCCTTCTTGTGTCCGGACAGAATAATAAAGATCTGAAAGTAATAGAAATAATATCCATTAATAAAGTAAATGTTTAAAAGTATTATAAAAATATATACATGGAAAGAAAAATACCCTACTACGGGATTGCTAACATCCACCAACTGGGTGCGCCAAGCTGGGCGACTTTGACCTGTATGTATCTCAAAGCGTCATCTAATTAAATACACGGACTGGAAAATCCATGTTTAATCCACCTGGGTACAGTGAACCGAGTTTGTGTATCCACATGACCTCTTTTTGTTTAAGAAGTTTAATCCTATTGCCCCCTCGTCTGGGCATCGGAACCTGTTCTAGAATGGAAAACCTTAGCTGATTGATGGCATGTTTTGTTTCAATAAAGTGTCTAGGAATCGGGAATTCAGTTTTTTGTGTTCTAATAGAAGATTTATGGTTGTTCAATCTTGTTTTACATTCCGTGCTGGTCTCTCCCACATATAGTAATTTACACGGACATGTAATGACATATATATAACATGGTCTGACCTACATGTGACATGTTGTCTAATTTTAAATTTTTGAAGTGTTTGTGGATGAACAAAGAATTCACCTTTGTTCATGAGGTTACAGTTGTCACAGCCCAGGCAGGGGTAGCAACCTTGTTTGCCATAAGAGATGCCATAAATATTTTGCCATAAGAGATGATGGTGATTACCGGTATATATACCAATGTCAAAGATGGCGAAAATCTAGTCAAGTCGGAGCCATACGCATGCGCTGGGGGCGTTTCTCATTACGTCTCTAAGCGAACATATGATCGCCCACAACTTCCGGTTGAAAGCGGATGTGACGATCCGATACATGCGCACAAGCTTTGTTTACAAGCGAGACCCACGAGAAGAACAGCGGAGCTTCCATTGGCTGAAGAGGTTCATGTCAACAGGTGAGCGCCGCCCTTGATGCCGGACCAAGACATCAATTATAAGATATTATGCACACTACTTGATTGTACTACACATGAACGCACGTTTGTGGACTTAATACTGTATATGGGGTCACCACCCTTCACTGTTTATATTGTTATGTATGACCGATTGTGGTCTCTGATCTGTTTTACTAGTATTGTTATTGTGTTGTGAGCACACGCCCCCTCCCTGTTGCATGTGCAATCGGGGGGTGGGTATATATACACCATTCTTGCACTGTTGATTCATGCTTGAGAAAGGCTTTATTGATAAGCCGAAACGTCGCTTACACAGATGAGTGAATAAACCACTATTTTGATGTGATCTTGGAGTGCCGCTTCCACTTTTTTGAGGATATTACGTTGGGGGTCGGTCTGCCCCTGAAGCTGAGCACCCAGACGGATCTAGAATCCTGTACCACGGTGCTTCTTCTTTGTTTTCCTTTTATATATATATATATATATATATATATATATCCAAACAGAAGGCAGCACATCAAGGAAAGGCAATAGTAGGTGCGTCGTTTTGGTGTTCTCACACCATTATCAAGCCAAATAATAGTGACCACTGCAAAGTATTTATAGGAATATATCAATATCAAATCATCAAACAATACAAATAAATTTAAAATAAATAATAAAGTGCATGTGCTAATACATAGTGCAAGTTAAGGGACATCACAATATGTCCAGAGGCAGTGTACGTGATGTTAAAAACAGGTTTTATAAACATATTATGCGATAATGGCTCATTATGAGCATGTAATAGGATCAATCTAAATTATTCTGCATAGTCACAGTAAACAGATAGCCAGCACACTGAAAGAAGATAGCCAGCACACTGAATAAACATTGGGGCCTTTTACAGGGATGCTTCCCTAACATACCTGAATTTAGAGACACACCATTAACCTGTTGGGGACGAAGGGCGTATGCATACGCCCTTGCGTCCTGGTACTTAAGGAATTTCGGTCCCCACCGCGCGCCGGGCGGGGACCGGACCGGGGTGACTGCTGATATCTATCAGCAGGCACCCCGTGCAAATGCCCAGGGGGGTCATTAGGCCCCCCATGTCGGCGATCGGTGCAAATCATCGGTGCAAATGAATTCACACTTGCGATTTGCGCCGATTCCGGGTCATTACGGGTCTATGGTCTATTACGGGTCTATGGTCTAAGACACCAACGATCCCCCTAAAGCGATAGGAGTGAGGTGGCACGGGTGCCACCCCTCCTATCCCTGCTATTGGTGGTCTAGACGCGACCACCAATAGCAGATCGGGGGCGGGGGGGTTTACTTTCGTTTTCCCTGTCCTGCCCACCCACAATAGGCGGGCCAGAATGGGGAAAACGAAGAGGAGCGGCGCCGGAGTCCACTTACAGGCAGCGGAGCGATGGCGATCGTCGGGCGACGACGGCGTGTGGCAGAAGAGGACGGCTCCCTGGATACGACGGAAGCCAGTGAGTTGCCTAGCAACATCTAGAGGGCTACAGTCTGAGACCACTATAGTGGTCTCTAGACTGTAGCCCTCCAGATGTTGCAAAACTACAACTCCAAGCATGCCCAGACAGCTGTTTGCTTTGTGGGCATGCTGGAATTTGTAGTTTTGCAACAGCTGGAGATCTACAGTTTAGAGACCACTGCACAGTGATCTCTATACTGCTTTCTAGATCTTGCAAAACTACAACTCCTAGCATGCCCACACAGCTGTTTGCTGTTTGGGCATGCTGGGAGTTGTAGTTTTGCAACATCTGGAGGTCCACAGTTTGGAGATCACTGTTCAGTGGTCTCTAAATTGTTGCACTCCAGATGTTGCAAAACTACAAATTCCAGTATGCCCACACAGCAAATAGCTGTCTCGGCATGCTGGGAGTTGTAGTTGCGTACCTCCAGCTGTTGCATAACTACATCTTCCAGCATGCCATTCTGTGATCAGTACATGCTGGGAATTGTAGTTTTGCAACAGCTGGAGGCACACTGGTCGGAAAATACTGAGTTAGGTAATAGAACCTAACTGAAGGTTTTCCAACCAGTGTGCCTCCAGCTGTTGAGAAACTACAACTCCCAGCATGTACTGACAGACCGTGCATGCTGGGAGTTGTAGTTTTGCAACAGCTGGAGGCACACTGGTTGGAAAATGCTGAGTTAGGTAACAGAACCTAACTGAAGGTTTTCCAACCAGTGTGCCTCCAGCTGTTGCAAAACTACAACTCCCAGCATGCACGGTCTGTCAGTACATGCTGGGAGTTGTAGTTTTGCAACAGCTGGAGGCACACTGGTTGGGAAATACTCAGTTAGGTAACAGGCGGGTTTACAGTAAGTTTCCTGCTTCAAGTATGAGCTGTGGCAAATTTTTTGCCGCAGTGCAAATTCCTAGCTGGAAACTCACCATAACCCGCAAGGGTGAATGTACCCTAAAAACACTACACTACACTAACACCTGATAAAGAGTAAAACACTACATATACACCCCCTTACACTGTCCCCCCCAATAAAAAGGAAAAACGTATTGTACGGCAGTGTTTCCAAAACGGAGCCTCCAGCTGTTGCAAAACAACAACTCCCAGCATTTCCGGACAGCCACTGACTGTCCAGGCATGCTGGGAGTTTAGCAACATCTGGAGGCACCCTGTTTGGGAATCACTGGCGTAGAATACCCCTATGTCCACCCCTATGCAAATACCTAATTTAGTCCTCAAATGCGTATGGCGCTCTCTCACTTCGGAGCCCTGTCGTATTTCAAGGAAACAGTTTAGGGCCACATATGGGGTATCTCCGTACTCGGGAGAAATTACACTACAAATTTTGGGGGGCTTTTTCTCCTTTTACCCCTTATGAAAAGGAAAAGTTGTGGGCTACACCAGCCTGTTAGTGTAAAAAACAAAACATTTTTACTCTAACATGCTGGTGTTGCCCTTTACTTTTTATTTTCACAAGAGGTAAAAGGAAAAAAAGACCCCCAAAATTTGTAACGCAATTTCTCCTGAGTACGGAAATACCCCATATGTGGGCGTAAAATGCTCTGCGGGCGCACAACAAGGCTCAGGAGTGAGAGCGCACTATGTACATTTGAGGCCTAAATTGGTGATTTGCACAGGGGTGGCTGATTTTACAGCGGTTCTGACATAAACCCAAAAAAATAAATACCCACATGTGACCCCATTTTGGAAACTACACCCCTCACGGAATGTAATAAGGGGTACAGTGAGCATTTACGCCCCACAAGTGTCTGACAGATTTTTTGAACAGTGGTCAGTGAAAATGAAAAATGAAATTGTTTTGTTTGCACAGCCCACTGTTCCAAATATCTGTCAAACGCCAGTAGGGTGTAAATGCTCACTGTACACCTTATTACATTCCGTGAGGGGTGTATTTTCCAAAATGGGGTCACATGTGGGGGGGGTCCACTGTTCTGGCACCACGAGGGGCTTTGTAAATGCACATGGCCCCCGACTTCCATTCCAAACAAATTATCTCTCTAAAAGCTCAATGGTGCTCCTTCTCTTCTGAGCATTGTAGTTCGCTCGCAGTGCACTTGATGTCCAAACATGGGGTATTTCCATACTCAGAAGAGATCGGGTTACAAATTGTGGGGGGCATTTTCTCCTATTACCCCTTGTAAAAAAAAAAATTTAAAATTTGGGGAAAAAACAGCCTTTTAGTGAAAACTTTTTTTTTTTTATTTACACATCCGACTTTAACAAAAAGTTGTCAAACACCTGGGGGTGTTAAGGCTCACTGTACCCCTTCTTATGTTCCTTGAGGGGTGTAGTTTCCATAATAGTGTGGCATGTGGGGGGGGGGTTGCTGTCCTGGCACCATAAGGACTTCCTAAATGGGACATGCCCCCCAAAAGCCATTTCAGAAAAACTCACTCTCCTAAATCCCATTGTCGCTCCTTGCCTTCTGAGCCCTCTAGTGCACCCGCCGAACACTTGACATACACATATGAGGTATTTTCTTACTCGAGAGAAATTGGGTTACAAATTTTGAGAGGATTTTTTTTCCTTTTATCCCTTGTAAAAATTCAAAAACTGGGTCTACAAGAACATGCGAGTGTAAAAAATGAAGATACACAATAAAAGAGTTTTCTTTTTTTCACATACACGTTTTTTAGTGTGAGTATGTGTTGGACCAAACATGCTCATGAGATTTTTGCCAAGACACGCTTTCAATCTTAATTTATTTGTTATTATTTCTATTCTTATTTATTTTAATTTCATTATTTTTTTTTTATTATGTTTATATTTATATTATTTATTTTCATTTCTATTTTATATATTTTTTTATTTTAATATTTTTTATTTTTATTTTATTTATAATAGTACAATTTTTCATTATTGCCATTGCCACAACCTCATTGAATTGCCCCGTGTATGATTGTTCTCTATGTATGTGGCACCCTCGTTCACTGCAGGTGTAAACCTATTAATCACTGGCTCCCTTCTGTGTGAGTGGTGCAGGACTATTGTAGTTCTACATCATAGCGCAGTATCTCGGTTGTGCTCTCAACAATGGGATGGACTGCTGAGGGGGATACCAGTTAGGGGTGGGGCAATAGTGCCATTGATTGCGTGCAGCATGCCTGTGATTGGGGCTTGCACATTTGTGCGCTTTTATAGATATTACTCTTACATAATGGGTTGTTGGCCAAAATAGGTGGTCTAATTAATTATAAATTTTTCATTTTTTCCTCTTTTTATTTTGTTTTTTTACTCCTTTCTCTTTTTTGTTATTCCCTGCTCTAAGATGGAGTCTAGTAATTCAGACACCCAATATACGCATGCGTACGCTGGTGAGCTCTGCTCCGATCACGTGACCTAGGAGTTTCCGGTCAGGTGACGATCAGCAGCAAGAGCGTGATTGGCCAACACATTTGATCCCATCACTGCAATCGCTGCACAGTCACAGTATAAATGCTCCCAATGATAGCCGGCACCATGATTATGTATACACATATAGGGTCATTCTAGCCATCTTTCCACCATGTTTACTGTAATTATGCAGATCAACCTTGGGGACCGAGCCCATTTTGACCTTAAGGACCAGAGCATTTTTTGCAACTCTGACTACTTTAAGCATTAATAACTCTGGGATGCTTTTACCTTTAATTCTGATTCCGAGATTGCTTTTTGTGACATATTCTACTTTAACATAGTGGTACATTTTCGTCGTTATTTGCATCCTTTTTTTGTGAAAAAAAACCAAAATGTCATGAAAATTTTGAAAATGTAGCATTTTTCTAACTTTGAAACTCTCTGCTTGTATGGAAAATGGATATTCCAAATAAATTATATATTGATTTACAAATACAAATATGTCTACTTTATGTTGACATCATAAAGTTGCCATGTTTTTACTTTTTGAAGACATTAGGGGGCTTCAAAGTATAGAAGCAATTTTCAAAATGTTCATGAAAATTTCAAAATCTGAATTTTTCAGGGACCAGTTAAGTTTGAAGTGGATTTGAGGGGCCTTTCTGTGAGAAATACTCCATAAATTACCCCATTATAGAAACTGCACCCCTCAAAGTATTCAAAATGACATTCAGAAATGTTTTTAACCCTTTAGGTGTTTCACAAGAATAGCAGCAAATTTGAGGAGGAAAATCAAAATTAGCATTTTTTACACTAACATGTTCTTGTAGAGGATTTTAAAGAGCGCATTTTGCCGAAATGGTTTTTCAGGGGCATGTCGCATTTAGGAAACCCCCATGGTGCCAGAACAGCTAATAATACCCCACATGGCATACTATTTTGTAAACTATACACCTCAAGGAACGTAACAAGGGGTACAGTGAGCCTTAAAACCCCACAGGTGTTTGACGAATTTTCAATAAAGTTGGACATGAAAATGAAAACTTAATTTTTTTTTCCCTAAAATGCTGATGTTACCCTAAATTTTTCTTTTTCACAAGGGGTAATAGGTGAAAATGTCCCCCAAAATTTGAAACCCCATTTCTCTCAAGTAAGGAAATACCTCATATTTGAATGTAAAGTGTTCTGCAGGTGCACTAGGGGTCTCAGAAAGGAAGGAGTGACATAGGGCTTTTGGAAAGCAAATTTAGCTGAAATGGTTTTTCCTGGGCATGTCACCTTTAGGAAGCCCCTTTGGTGCCAGAACAGCGAAAAACACACCACATGGCAACTATTTGGGAAACAAGACCCCCTCAAGGAACATAACAAGGGGTACAGTGAGCCTTAACACCCCACAGGTGTTTGACGACTTTGCATTGGATGTGAAAAAAAAAAAAAAAAAAACATTTTTACTAAAATGTTAATGTTACTCCAAATTTTTCATTTTCACAAGGAGTAATAGGTGAAAATGTCCCCCAAAATTTGATATCCCAGTAAGGAAATCGAGTAAGGAAATACCTCATATAAGGATGTAAAGTGATCTGATCTGCGGGTGCATTAGAGGGCTCAGAAGGAAAGGAGCGACATTGGGCTTTTGAAAAGCGAATTTTGCTGAAATGGTTTTTGGGAGGCATGTCTCATTTAGGAAGCCCCCATGGTGCCAGAACAGCTAGAAACACCCCAAATGGCACACTATTTGGAAAACTACACCCCTCAAGGAACGTAACATGGGGTACAGTGAGCATTTATACCCCACTGGCGTTTGACAGATCTTTAACAGTGGGCTGTCCAAATGAAAAATTACATTCTTCATTTTCACAGACCTCTGTTTCAAAAATATGTCAAACACCTGTGGGGTGTTATGGCTCACTATACCCCTTCTTACGTTCTGTGAGGGATGTAGTTTCCGAAATGTGGTCACATGTGGGTGTTAATTTTTTTCCGTTTATGTCAAAACTGCTGAAACCAGCAGCCACCCCTGTGCAAATCACCAGTTTAGGCCTCAAATGTACATGGTGCGCTCTCACTCCTGAGCCCTGTTGTGCGCCCGCAGAGCATTTTATGCCCACATATGGGGTATTTCCGTACTTGTTATACTAACATTCTAGTGTAGACCCCAACGAGTACGGAAATACCCCATATGTGGCCCTAAACTGTTGCCTTGAAATATGACAAGGCTCTGAAGTGAGAGAGCGCTATGCACATTTGAGGCCTAAATTAGGGATTTTCATAGGGGTGGACCCGGATGCAAGCGTTACACTTGCCCCCGCCACCAAAAATACTGTATGTCAGTTTTCCTTAAACAGGGTGCCTCCAGCTGTTGCAATACTCCCAACATTCCTGGACAGTCAATGGCTGTCCGGCAATACTGGGAGTTGTTATTTTGCAACTGCTAGAGGCTCCGTTTTGGAAAAACTGACGTACAAGCCGTTTTTTGCATTTTTATTGTGGGGGGGGGGGCGACATTGTAAGAGTGTAGTGAATATGTAGTGTTTTACTCTTTATTTAGGGTTAGTGTAGTTTAGTGCTTGTAGAGTACCTTCATATTGTCGGAGGTTTACAGTGTGTTTCCCACTGCAGCGGAAAATTTGCCGCATCTCAAACTTGAAGCAGGAAACTTGCTGTAAACCCCCGCCCATGTGAATGTACCCTGTACATTCACTTGGGTGGGGGGGGGGGGTCAAAACTACAACTCCCACCATGCACTGACAGACCGTGAAAGCTGGGAGTTGTAGTTATGCAACAGCTGGAGGCACACTGGTTGGGATTGGGAAACACTGAGTTAGGTAACAGACTACCGCAGTGTTTCCGCCCCACTGTCTGTTTCCTAACTCAGTATTTCCCAACCTGTGTTCCTCCAGCTGTTGCAAGACTACAACTCCAAGCATGCATGGTCTGTTAGTGGAGATACAACTCCCAGCATGCCCAGACAGCCGAAGGACATGTTGGGAGTTGTAGTTATGCAACAACTGGAGGAGAACAGTTTGGAGACCACTGTGTAGTGGTCTCCAAACTGCAGCCCTCCAGATGTTGCAAAACTTCAACTCCAAGCATGCTCAGACTGTCCAGGCATGCCGGGAGCTGTAGTTCGGCAACATCTGAAGGGCCAGATGTTGCTGAACTATCACTCCCAGCATGCATGGACAGTTTTGGCATGCTTTGAATTGACATCTGGAGCGCTACAGTTTAGACACCACTGTATAGTGGTCTCCAAACTGTGCCCTCTCAGATGTTGCAAAACACAACTCCCAGCATGCTGAGACTGTCAAGGCATGCTGGGAGTTGTAGTTCTGCAACATCTGAAGGTCCAAATGTTACAGAACTACAACTCCCAGCATGCCTGGACTGTCTGGGCATGCTGAGAGTCGTAGTTTTGCAACATCTGTAAGGACACAGTTTGGAGACCACTGCACAATGGTCTCCAAACTGTGGCACTCCAGCTGTTGCAAAACTACAACTCCCAGCATGCCCAGACAGCCAAAGGCTGTCTGGGCATGCTGGAAGTTATAGTTTTGAAACTCCTAGGAGCTGCAGTGAAGATCACTTTACGGCAAACTTCACTGCAGCATTTGACACCGCTGCCGCACCACTTGCCTGCTGCCGGTCCTGGTCCCCGTGTGACTGCCGCCGGTCCCCAGGTAACGGCCCCCAGTCCCCGCCACATCCACGGCCCCCGCACCTTGCTGCCATCTTCCCCCATTCTGCCCTGACATCAGTCCGCCGATTTGCCAATCGTAGTGGATAGGAGTAGGTGGCAACCTGCCACCTCGTTCCTATCCTCTAGGATGATCGGGGATGTCTCTGACAGCTCTGATCATCCCTATTTTCCGGGCTATCGGGTCAACAGAGACCCGATCATCCCGGAATAAACCGCAAGTCGCTGATCTCAGGACCCCCCCAGGCATTTGCATGGGATGCCTGCTGAATGATTTCAGCAGGCATCCCGGTCCAGTCCCCACCCACGGTGCGGCGGGGACCGAAATTCCCACGGGCATACAGGTACGCCCTTGGTCCTTAAGTATGCCCTTCGTCCCCAACAGGTTAATTTAGATTGATTCTATTATGTGCTCATAATGATCCATTCTCGCATAATATGTATATGAAACATGTATTTAACATTACGTTCACTGCCTCTGGACATATTGTGATGTCCCTTAACTTGTACTATGTATTAGTACATGCACTTTATTATGAATTTTAAATGTATTTGTTTTGTTTGATGATTTGATAATACCTGCATTAATAGACAATTCGCAACAGGTGTCAGAAGTGACACCGGCTGCAATCTGTCTATTAAGGCAGGTACAACAGCTCCCAGCATGGAGCAGAGTGTGGGAGCAGTAGTACCTGCAGTTGAGGACGAATCACAGCGGGTGTCACTCCTGACTCCTGCGATCGTCCTGTCTATTGCAGAGATGCGAGCAGAGGAGAAAGCTGCTCACATCTATACATAATACAGGACAATTGTAGCGGGTGTCGTTATTGAGAAAATTTGTTATTTCGAATTGAGTCAAAGTACGGATTCGGTCCAAAATCAAATTTCTCTTGAAATTCGGAACGAGTTTGACTTCGTCCTATTCGATTCGCTCATCTCTAGTTACTTCCTTGACACATAGAAAACTTACATTGAGTAAGCATTATTTTGTAAGAGCCTTCTAAAAATGTTTACAGGATGCCTTAATGTTTGCAGCTGTGTACATTTTATGATGGCTTATTACTGTAATGATTAAATTATTGTTTTAAGGCCACAAAGCATTACAGTTAACAACTAATATGATTTGCATTGGAAATGCCAGGCAGCTTATTCTTTTTAATCTTGTCTCAGTTTCAACTGTGCTAGAAAATATTACATTTTATTTTGCCAAGCGTTAACTAGTTTCTTACTGCCACCTAATGTTTCATGGATTATTTGTGACATTTATGAACACAAGTAATTTCCTTTTTTTATTTTAAATGTAACACTGCCCGATATGATGCTAATGTAATCTTATAAATTTATTAACCCCTTAGTGCACCATGATGTAAGTGGAACGTGCAATTTTGGAGGTGGAAACCATTTTTCAAACATTGACAGAAGGAAGTGGTTCCCCCTGTTGCCCATAAACAACGCCACAATGTGATTGTGGGGTCCCGACAAATACCATGGCAACAGGAAGCCAAATCATAGCCTCAGAGTCTGCCAAGTATGGTAGCATGTGAGGCACAGCTGTAAGCTGGGTCTCACAGGCTGTCAGTGCAGAGCTGACAGGTATAGTGTACAGCAGTTCAAATGTACTTCCTTGCATGATACTTGCAATCAGATGATTGCGGATTCAAGTCTGCTAAAGGGACAAAAAAATATGTTTTAGAAAGAATAACTTTAGGAAAGAACAAAAAAATGCACTTTTCCAAACGAGACCTACATCATAAGATAAAAAAATATGCATAATAGGCATTACAGTGTTCACAATTGTCTTTTTCAAATGTTTTTTCTGGCTTTTTTTTTTCTAGAATTTTTACCATTGGATAAGGAATGGCAGTGGAGGTAAGTAGGGATGCTATGCAATATTGGTGGTTTTTATTTTTAGTTACGACTTTTAGTTAAAGTTGGATGTGTAAATGATTTATTTTTTCACTAAAATGCTGATTTTTCAACAAATTTTACATTTCTGCAAGGGGTAATAGGAGAAAATGCCCCCCAAAATTTGTAACCTCATTTCTTCTGAGTATGGAAATACTCCATGGGGGAGATTTATCAAAGGATTTAGACTGGTTTTTCTTGTCTAAATTTGTCGCACAGAAAGTCGCAGTCTAAATATGTGCGACTTTTCTGCGACTTTTGCTCTAGAGGATTTTTACAACATGATGCATGCAAGTCTATTTTAGACTGAAATGCATTGAAAAATGCATTGGTGCTGAATTTATCAAAAGCGACTTTTCAGCGACAAGTCGCATAGGCTGAAAGTACGCCGAAATGTCAGACCATGTTGGAGCAGGTTTAAATATAGACTAAAGCATAGATCACTAAGTCTGTGCACAGAATTTATCAAGAGCTGTGCGCCATTTGATAAATTAGGTGTACAATAGACCAGACTAACCCTCTGTAGTTTGGTCTATATTGATGCGGGACATAGACAACTATGATAAATATCCCCCCATGTGTGGACGTCAAGTGCTCTGCTGGTGCACTACAATGCTCAGAAGAGAAGGAGCGCCATTGAGATTATGGAGAGAGAATTTGGTTGGAATAGAAGGCGGGGGCCTTGTGCATTTAACCCCCCCCCCCCCCCCTGTGGTTCCAGAACAGTGGACCCCCCACATGTGACCCCATTTTGGAAACTACACCACGATTTCCCTGATTTTCCGGGTCACCGGACACCGATGTGACCCGGATCCGCCGAAAATCTCGATCGCCAACATGGGGGGGGGGGGGGGGGGGGGGACGCCCTGCGTCCTGAAGATGTTAATGTTATTAATCTTGCATGGTGTATGGCATAAAAAAAACACAAAAACCTAGAAACCTTGCAAGAATTTTGGTCATATAAAAAAAAAATATATCAAATGTTCCTATGTACCTCGCAATAGTATTACTAAAAACTACAGTTTGATAAGCAGTAAGCCTGTTAAGACTGTATTTGAGTGAAGGGCGTGGGGTTTAATGCCCCCACACCTCCAGGTGTGGCTATATAACTCTAACTGTACCTGTAGGTGGGGTGCACGTTTTTTGTGGAGTTGGTGGTGTTCTGTGTGCAAGTCTCTTGCCACTGTTTGGCACTCTGGAAAGCCAGTCATTGTAGCAGAGCCCCGCAACTCGGAAGGTTATGTCAGTTGGTGCTGTCAGTGAGTGGCCCTGCAGGCGGCCTCATAGTTGCATACTCAGCCAACCACCACCTGCGGGGGTTAAGTGTTTTTAGTGCACTGCTGCGGCTGTCTCGCAGGCTGAGGACCTTTCCCTGACTGCTGCACGCCCTTTTGGTGGTCGGGCAGGCACTACAGGGGAGAGCGTTTGGTGAGTGTGTGTTGTGCTGGCCTACGGTTGCTTCTGCTGTGGCTGAGGTAATCTGTAGGAGTATATAGGTATGTACAGGCTGTATACTATGGTGTAATCTGTAGGAGTATATAGGTATGTACAGGCTGTATACTATGATATGTAGCCCTATCTCCCTTCTCAGGCACAGTTGTCTTTGATGTATAATTGGCATTCTCCTCAGCTGCTCGCAGCCTGTTTTGCTTTTGCTCAGCTGGTGTATCTAATCCTCTCTTGTGAGGCAGCCTGCACAGCCAAGGTATCTAAGCTTAAAGGGGTACTCCGGTGGAAAACTATTTTTTTTTTTTTTTTTTTATCAACTGGGGCCAGAAAGTTAAACAGATTTGTAAATGAGTTCTATTATTTTTTTTTTTTTTTTATCCTTCTAGTACTTATTAGCTGCTGAATAATACAGTGGAAATTGTTTTCTTTTTGAAACACAGAGCTCTCTGCTGACATCATGAGCAAAGTGCTCTCTGCTGACATCTCTGTCCATTTTATGAACTGTCCAGAATAGACGAAAATCCCCATAGCAAACATATGCTGCTCTGGACAGTTCCTTAAATGGACAGAGATGTCAGCAGAGAGCACTGTGGTGATGATGTCAGCAGAGCTCTGTGTTCCAAAAAGAAAATAATTTCCTCTGTAGTATTCAGCAGCTAAAAAGTACTGGAAGGATTAAGATGTTTTAATAGAAGTAATTTACAAATCTGTTTAACTTTCTGGCACCAGTTGATTTAAAAAAAAAATAAAAAATAAAGTTTGCCACCGGATTACCCCTTTAACATGTGTTTTAGCTGTATATTTTTCTTTTTTACTTATTTTTCATTAAATAGGCACTGTCAGATTCAAAAACTTTTGATATGTTGCAAAGCATGCAAAACTAATAGGTTTTGCAATTGCTTTCATTGGAAAATTTTCAGTATTTCTTACTGAAAAAAAGCCAGTATAACAACAGTATAACAAACAATAGTATTCACCGGCTGGTGTTTTACAAAAATAAAAAAATTTTTCTGCGTATAGATGCGCATATTACTGCCCTCATCAGTGCATACCGCATACCTACATCCAAGTATTGTACCATTTGTACCTGTTAATCTGTCATGGGGCTACATACTGTCAAAGTTCAAATAATAGTACTCACTGGCTGGTGTTTTTAAAAAATACAGAGTTTTTTCTGCGTATAGTTGTGCATATTGCTGCCCTCATCAGTGCATACCGCATACGTACATCCAAATATTGTACCATTTTGTACCTGTTAATCTGTCAAGGGGCTACATACTGTGAAAGTCCAAACAACAGTACTCACTGGCTGGTGTTTTACAAAAAAATAGACTTTCTTCTGCGTATTGTTGCGCATATTTCTGCCCTCATCAGTGCATACCGCACACGTACCTCCAAGTATTGTACAATTTTATACCTGTTAATCTGTCAAGGGGCTACATACTGTGAAAGGACAGCCATAAGTAATCACCTGCTGCTGTTCCAGACAAATACTGTTTAAAGAGTAGTGTAGCGTATTGTAATACCCTCATATATGCACTAAGTATGTCAGGCAGAGAAGTGCCAGGATGTGCACAGAGAAGTGGCAGAGGCCTAAATACTTCAGGCAGAGTTGGCAGCAGACTAGGGGCGAGTGGCAGCAAGAGTCGCAGCGAGAGGCCTGAGCGAAATCCCGTTATCAGCCAGCGGTCGTGTCTTGACCAGCAACCCATCTGCCATCGTCGATTGGTTAACAGGCTCATCCACATCACCACAAGTGCCATCTGACACCCCCAGTCAACAGTAGGTGGGTTTCTCAAACACAACGCTCAGTTGGCATGGTCGGGGAGCAGTCCCAGCCCTCCCATTGCCTTTGTCCTATGCTATTCCCTCTCCTAGAGAAGTATCTTATGCTGTGGGTTCAGCTCCACTATTCACTGAGGACGATCTAATAGAGGACAGCCAGCAGCTAGTGCCCAGCCAAGAAGGGGAGGAGACATGCGCCGCTTGCTCCGCTAAACGGACAAATAATGATGCAGAGAGTGACGTGGGAGGTGGTGTTGCAAGGGTTCAGGGTGCTAAAGCAGACACTGTTGGGGAACCTGAGGAGGACATCAGTGACGTGCACACACCTGTTGATGATGATGAAGCCGATCACAATTGGGAGCCGGGTGCAGAAGAGGATTCATAAGCATCAGCAGAGGAGAGAGTTGCAGGTTGCCCTTGAGGCAGCAAGGCAGTATCATGGTTGGCAGTCAGCTTGCTGGCAGGAGTTGAAATTCAGGAGCCAAACATGCCCGGGGGAGACCACCTGCTTCGCGGCAGCCTACCTTTCCGGAAGGAAGTGGAACAGGGGTTCCTGGAGACGGCGCCAGTAGCAGTCAATTAGTGCGGACTGCGGGTGGGAAAATCAGCTACTCAGCGGTGTGGAAGTTTTTCATCAGGCATCCGGAGGAGGTTCACGTAGCCACATGCAACATCTGTCGGCAGAAGGTGAAGCGTGGCCAGGGTCCCAATGTCGGTACCACGGCCCTGCCTCAACACATGCTTCGCCACCATAAAGTGGCCTGGGAGAACCGTGGATCCTATGTAGTGGTCCAGCCTGCTGCATCACCCAGTGGCCATCTGCTCCCTAATTCATCCAGCCAAGGCTCCACCACCTCAGCCGAAGGGAGCTGTGTGTCAAACCCTCCTTCTGTTGCTCCTGCTTCTCCCGCTTTTAGTCAGCCATTCCGCCAACAATCCATCGACGAAGCCATGTCCAAGAGACAACAGTATGCGCCCAATCATCCAACGGCGCAGAAGTTGAATGTGCTCCTGTCCAAGTTGCTGGTGTTGCAGTCCTTCCCTTTTCAAGTGGTGGACTCTGCACCTTTCAGAGAATTGATGGCTTGTGCCGAGCCGAGGTGGAGAGTCCCAAGCCGTCATTTCTTTGCGAAGAAGGCAGTACCAGCCCTGCATAAGTTTGTACAAGAGAAGGTGGGCCAGTCCTTGAGCCTGTCGGTGTGTTCAAAAGTGCATGGCAGCGCCAACGCGTGGAGCTGTAACTACGGACAGGGACAATACTTGTCTTTTAAGGCCCACTGGGTAAATGTGGTTCCTGCACAGCCACAACAGCAACTTGGACAGGTCACATCGCTTCCTCCTCCACGCTCTAGCTCCCAGGCAGTTTGTTTTGTTACAGCATGCGACGCCGCCTCCTCATCCTCCACCGTGTCCTCGGCCTCCACTGCACGTCCAAATCTTGGTGCCCCTTCATCGTACCATGTGAGTAGGGCACGGCGGTGTCAAGCTGTTCTTCACATGGTTTGCCTTGGCGAACGGAGTCACACAGGGGAGGAACTGCTAAAGTTCATTCGTAAAGAAATCCGAGTATGGCTTACTCCACAAAATCTGGAAATGGGAACCATGGTGACCGACAACGGGAAGAACATTGTGTCCGCGCTGCGACAACGAAGTGTGAAACATGCGCCCTGCATGGCACACGTGTTGAATCTGGTTGTCAAGCACTTCCTCAAGTCTTCACCCCATTTGCAAAACATCCTGAAAATGGCAAGGAAACTGTGCATTCACTTCAGCCACTCTTACACCGCCAAGCACACCTTCCTTGAGCTGCAGCGTCAGAACGGTATCCCACAACATAGTCTTATTTGTGACATTGCCACACGTTGGAATTCCACCCTCCATATGTTGGACAGACTATACGAAAGGACAGGAGAGGAGGAGCAGGAGGAGCTGGAGGGTTATGAGGAAGTTGAGACAGAGGACCCAGACACACCGTGGCAGTATGCAGTGGAGATGGAGGCAGGTAGTTCTTCCGAGTCACTGGCGCAAATGGCACGATGCATGCTCAGTTGCTTGCGTAGTGACCCCCAAATTGTCAAAATTCGTCAGCGGGATGACTTCTGGATCTCCACCTTATTAGACCCTCGCTACCGTCCCAAAATGGGGGCCTTTTTTACACCCACTTAGAGGGAGGACAAACTGACCTACTACAGAGAGATTCTACGTAGTCAGTATGCTGATGCCTGTTGGCCACATGGTCCATCCACTCACAGGTCTGACTCGGGGGGCCCTCTACGTTCACCTTCCACTGCCATGGCTGCTGGGGAGGGGAGGGGTGGCAGGAGCAGTACCAGCTCAATCAGCAGCAGCCTGAGTCTACAGTTGCTGATGAGTAGCTTTCTTCACACACATAGTGAAGCAACTCATCAGCAGCAGGTAGAAATGGAGCAGGACCTGAACCAGCAGGTGATGGCATACCTTGATATGGCCATGCCAACAACCATTGAAGATCCGCTGGACTTCTGGGCAGCCAAACTTGATTTATGGCCCCAACTAGCAGAGTTTGCCCTGGAAAAGCTGTCCTGCCCGGCCAGTAGTGTGCCATCAGGTGTTTAGTGCGCCTGGGGCCATAGTCACCCCAAGGCGAACTCGTCTGTCCACTAAAAATGTGAAGAGACTGACGTTTGTCAAGATGAATCAGGGATGGATCAGCCTTTATTTCCAGCCACCAATGCCAGATGCCTCACAGTAGATTGACCATGCTGCTACACCAACATTTCCCAATTATGGTTGGTTATGAAACCCTTTTGGGTTATCAATTAGGGTTATGAAACCCTCTTTGGTACTGCGAATGCCTGCTCCATACTCATTCTGTGTCTTTCAGGAACTACTTGCCTCCCTGCCCTCAGGCCTTGGGCCTTCAATTTTCGGATGTTTAGCAGTAGCGAAATACATGCTTAATGCAAATTTCAACATTCATCTTTAAATGTAAGGGGATGGTTGTGAAACCCTCTTGGGTACTGCAAATGACTGCTCCTGACTCATTCTGTGTCTTTAAGGAACTACTTGCCTCTCCGATGCCTCAGGCCTTGGGCCTTAAATTTTTGGAAGTTTAGCAGTAGCTAATACATGCTTAATGCAAATTTCAACTATGATCTTTAAATTCTCTGCGCTCTGCTAGAGCCTTCTCTTACCTCGCCGGGGCCGATCCGAGGATCTCACTAAACCATCCAATCGGTAGAGGAGACATGCGGTGTGTACAGGGCAGGGACTTAATGAACCCGAGCTTATGACCCGCGCTTAGTTGTGATTCTTCTTTCCTGGCAAATAATTGTAATCCCTGATCCCTATCGTGAACGGGGTTACCCGCACCTGTCGGTGAAAGATAGACACACGTTGGTCCGTTCAGTGTAGCGCGCGTGCAGCTCCGGACATCCGGTAAGGGGTTATTAAAGTCTCTTGGGTACTGCTGATGCCTACTCCTGACTACTCCTGTGTCTTTCAGGAACTACTTGACTTCATGATGCTTCTGGGCTTGGGCCTTTAATTTTAGGATTTTTGAAATACATACATACATGCTTAATTTAAATTTCAACATTTATGGTGCAATTTATGGGGTTATTAAACACTCTTGGGTAGTGTTTTTTTTTTTTACATTTTCTGATAATTATCACAGTAATAAACTTGAAGTTTCCACAATAATAACCAATACACCATTGAACGATTGTTGCGTGTGATTTTTTAAGTAAAATTTTCAAATAAAATACGCAGAGGGATGAACTCTGCTTCTTTATTTCATAAAAAAATTATTTTATAGAAGAATGTCTTTTGGTTGTCCACCGTCCTGCATTATCGAGTCTTCTGGACTCTTGGATATGCGCTTGTTCTTAAATAAAGGTACAAAAAACAAAAATGGCCGGTCAGGGTTATGGAGACATTGCGCCTACATCTTACGGCCACATGAGCCCTGTGGGTGCTTGTGAGATTAGGTCCTTTGTACCCACACGGCTAGGTCCGGGACACAAATTTTGATTTAAATTTCAAATAAAAAAATCACACATTTCAATGATCTCCTCATGCATCAGCCAACTCCAAGCTGTGTCATTCAGGCAATATGTAGGTAGCACCCGCTGTCCTAAATATTCTTAAAATTATTTTAAAAATGTTTGTTTTTTCTTTGGGATTCTGAAGCAGTGGTGTGTACTCAATGGTGCTTCCTGCTACACTCTGTCAGCCAGTTGGTCCTGCGGCCAGTGTGCTACTCCGCCTCCACATCCTCTACTGCGTCTTAAGCCTCCAGTGCCCGAACAAGTCTCAGTGGCCCTTCAGCATACCATGTGTGCAGGTCACAGTGGTGTCATGTTGTTCTTCACATAGTTTGCCTTGGCGAGAAGTCTTGGAATCAATGGCCGGTCAGGGCAATGGAGACGTTTCGCCTAAATCTCACGGCCACATGAGCCCTGTGGGGGCTTGTTGGATTTGGTCCTTCATACCCACACGCTAGGGTCCGGGACACGCAAAGGTTGTTTTAAATTTCAAATAAAAAAAATGATGGCGCTGCTGGGCCTGGGTCTGGGAATTTTAAATTTTCTCATTGGTAGCACCCGCTATCCAAAATCTTTTTCCCAAAATTCTAAAATTGTGGTGTTTTTTGGGGGAGGATTGTGAAGCCCTGGTGTGAACTCGTGCATCAGCCAACTCTAGGCTGTGTCATTCAGGCAATATATGGGTTACTGATGCCGCTGTGGGGCCTGGGTCTGGTAATTTCAAATTTTCTCTTGGGTAGCACCCGCTATCCAAAATCTTTTTCAAACATTTCTAAAATTGTGGTGTTTTCTGGGGGGGGATTGTGAAGCCCTGGTGCGAACTCGTACATCAGCCAATTCCAGGCTGTGTCATTCAGGCAATATATGGGTTACTGATGCCGCTGTTGGGCCTGGGTCTGGTAATTTAAAATTTTCCCATAGGTAGCACCAGCTACCCATAGGTAGCACCCGCTATCCAAAATCTTTTTCAAAAATTTCAAAAATTGTGGTGTTTTTGGGGGGGAATTGTGGAGCCCTGCTGTGTACTCGTGAATCAGCCAACTCCAGGCTGTCATATTCAGGCAATATATGCTTTACCGATGTTGCTGTGGGGGCTTGTTGAATTTGGTCCTTCGTACCCACACGTTGGGGTCCGGGACACTCAAAGTTTGTTTTAATTTTCAAATAAAAAAAATGATGGCGCTGCTGGGCCTGGGTCTGGGAATTTCAAATTTTGTCATTGGTAGCACCCGCTATCCAAAATCTTTTTCAAAAGTTTTTAAAATTGTGGTGTTTTTTTGGGGGTGGGATTGGGAGGCCCTGGTGTGTACGCGTGCATCAGCCAACTCCAGGCTGTGTCATTCAGGCAATATATGGGTTACTGATGCCGCTGTTGGGCCTGGGTCTGGGAATTTCAAATATTCTCATAGGTAGCACCCGCTATCCAAAATCTTCGGTTTAAATTTCTTAATTCATCTTTTAATCTTAGGGATTGTGAAGGCCTAGTGCCTACTCATGCTGCTAGCAACTCCGGGCTGTGCCATTCATCCACTATATGGTCTCCTCATGCTGCCAACACCTCCATGCTGTGTCATTCAGCCACTATATGGTCTCCTCATGCTGACAACATGTCCATGCTGTGTCATTCAGCCACTATATGGTGTCCTCATGCTGCCAACACCTCCACGCTGTGTCATTCAGCCACTATATAGTCTCCTGACACTGATGCCACCACCAGTCTCTGTAATTGTGCTGCTGTGCGGCAGTGATTCTAAAAGCGATGCCAGTAATCTGCATGTTATTCTGAATAACAGTATTATTTCACTAACCCAGCACACTCCATATGCGTTTTAGAACACAGCAAAGTGTTCTATACCCCTATAGAGGCTGTATGTAGGCTAGAAATAGCCTTTTTTAATATAGATTCGCCGTGAAAAAATTTGGAACGAAACAAACTTTATTGAAAAATGTTGCCAATATTTGAAAAGTTCGCTCATCTCTAATAATTTTCTCAGTAATAAGCTTGAATTTTCCAGAATAATAACCATTACACCATTGAACGCTTGTTGTGTGTGATTTTTTAATTATAATTATCAAAAATAATACGGAGATTGATGAACTCTGCTTCTTTATTTCGGAAAACATTACTTTAGAGAAGAATGTCTTTTTGTAGTCCACCGTCATGCATTATAGAGTCTTCTGGACTCTTGGATATGCACTTGTTCTTAAACAAAGGTACAAAAACAAAAAAAAGGGCCAGTCAGGGCAATGGAGACGTTGCGCCTACATCTCACGGCCACATGAGCCCTGTGGGGGCTTGTTGGATTTGGTCCTTTGTACCCACATGATGGGGTGCAGGCCCCTCAAAGTTTGATTTCAATTTCAAATAAAAAATATCAAACATTTCAATGGTCTCCTCATGCATCAGCCAACTCCAGGCAGTGTAATTCAGGCAATATATGGTTTACTGATGCCGCTGTGGGGCCTGGGTCTGGGAATTTCAATTTTTCTCATAGGTAGCACCCGCTTTCCAAAATCTTTTTAAAAAATTTCTCAAATTGTTTTTTTTTGTTTTTTTTTTGGGGGGGGGGAGGGCGGATTGTGAAGCCCTGCTGTGTACTCGTGCATCAGCCAACTCCAGGCTGTGTCATTCGGGCAATATATAGTTTACTGAATCCGCTGCTGGGCCTGGGTCTGGGAAATTCAAATGTTATCATAGGTAGCACCAGCTATCCAAAATCTTCGGTTTCAATTTCTGAATTCATCTTTTAATCTTAGGGATTGTGAAGGCCTAGTGCCTACTCATGCTGCTGGCAACTCCGGGCTGTGCCATTCATCCACTATATGGTCTCCTCATGCTGCCAACACCTCCACGCTGTTTCATTCAGCCACTATATGGTCTCCTTATGCTTCAGCCTCATCCAAGCTGTGTCATTCAGCCACTATATGGTGTCCTCATGCTGCCAACACCTCCATGCTGTGCCATTCAGCCACTATATGGTCTCCTCATGTTGCCAACACCTCCACGCTGTGTCAATCAGTCACTATATGGTCTCCTGACACTGATGCCACCACCGGGCTCTGTCATTGTGCTGCTGTGCGGCAGTGATTCTAAAAGCGATGCCGGTAATAATGTTATTCTGAATAACAGTATTATTTCACTACCCCAGCACACTCCATATGCGTTTTAGAACACAGCAAAGTGTTCTATACCCCTATTGAGGCTGTATTTAGGCTAGAAATAGCCTTTTTTAATATAGATTCACCGCAAAAAAAATTCGGATCGAAACAAACTTTTTGGGAAAATTCTGTGAATCGGCCGAATCAAATTTTTCTAAAGTTTGCTCATCTCTACTAAATACTATTGCTGAAAGGATCATATGCCAGGGTATATTATTTCCTGATTGTTCCCTTTTTATTTGTCTGTTTTTATTTACTTGCATTCACGTCTTTTGTATACATTTTGATATAGCAGCACTGTGACCTTATTTACGTGGAACAAATATTTCTCTTGTCATATAAGCTTAAATTAGCCCAGGTATAGTCTGTGTATCTTGCATTTCTACTATTAATTCTACGGATATCTTTAGAGGGATAGCCTATTGTTGTGGAGGGTAACCTAAGACAGTGTTTCTCAAGCACAGTCCTTAAGTTCCCCCAACAGGTCATGTTTTCTAGTTTTCTTTAGTCTTTCACAGGTGATATAATTATGGTTAGTGAATTCAGCATCACCACAGTTACATTGCCTGTGAAAGACTTAGGAAATCCTGAAAATGTCATCATTAAACCGAGCCCAAAGTAGGGCTCGCACAGTGAATTGTTCCCTGAAATCAACAAAAACTTGGGTGGCCTCCCACCAGCCCAGAGTGAGGTTCGCATAACTGGGGGCACAGGGGCTCCACACAGCAGTCCCTCTGAGCTGGTGGAAGAATTTCCCGTTAAATAAAAAATTATTGTGTATAAGTGTGAAGTGCAGCAGTTCGAGAATAAGGTCATTATGTGCTTTAAACTGATTGCCCCTGAATCCCCCAAAAATAGGCCACTGCTCCTAATCCTATCTCGTGTGGTATGGAGGAATACAGTGCCTCCAGATCAATGCTTGTTAAAAGGGTGTAAGGCTCAACTTTTATTCCATCCAACTTTTGAAGAAGATCGGTGGAGTCCCTTGTGTATGAAGGAAGAGCCTGTACATATTCTCTCAAAATGTGGTCAATGTAAATTCCAACGTTTTGAGCCACACCTCCTATCCCTGCCACTATTGGGCGTCCCTTCAGGGGGGAAACCCCTTTGTTGACTTTGGGCAGGGCATAGAAGGTGGGAATAATAGGATTTTTTGGGAGAAGAAATTCACATCCTTGGTCACTATAAAGTTTTCTCGACCTGGCTTGAGCCACAATAGACTGGAGCTCTTTTTTTATGTGCAACAGTGGGATCACAGGATAAAATCTCGTATGTTTGTTTATCATTAACTTCATAAACTGCAGTACTAGGGGAGTTATCTATATGGCCATCTGTCCATGTTCCAAGAAATATATAGGGAAGACTTTTTGAGAATATAAAAAACGTATCCTCGAGCACATGGGAGATGTTAGACATGACCGTGACACCTCCATAGCTCGTCATATGAACCAATGCCACAGGGACTCTCTATACAATATTAAATTCTTCGGACTTGAAAAAGTAAACCCCCCCGCAAAGGGGAGGCAACTTTGATCAGATTTTGTTACGTAAGGAGTGTCAATGGATATATGAGCTGAGAACCATTGCCCCGGAGGGACTGAATGATTTACTTAATTATGCGTGTTTCCTATGAAAAGACTGTTCCCTATTGGTGATTACAGGTAGTTAGAGGAGGCCCTAGTGGGTCTCTTAAGTTAGTATCACCAAGACTACAACATAAGGGTTAAGAATAGGCCAAGTAGGAGGAACGAGAGCGGGATCACCCTTATCAGGGCGTCAATTCTGCCTAGGGATAGGGATTGAGTTAGTGTAGGGTGAGTGAAGTTACCCTAGGGCCCCAATATACTCCCTCCCTGTTTAAATAGGTCTACCCAATATATAAAGGATAGAGATCTTTTCAATTGGTAGCAACACACTAAAATTTATCCCCGGAGGCAATGAGATTCATAAAATACATTTTCAGATTACACATTTTTTTATAATTTTTGAATTTAGGTATATACTTTAAATATCATAGCCTCAATCTTTGTGCCATACGTAATAAATCCTCCTTGGGTCCAAAACACCCATGATGTCATCCAGCCATTCTCTTTTATGTTTATTATGAGTGTGTTTTGATCTTGGGAATATTCATTTGATGGGGGATGAGAGAGGTCCAGCATATCTGAGATCGCGGGACCCAGTACCTGTCTGATGTTACAATAGGTAGCCTATGCTGAGTCCTCTCTCCCCCCGCATAAATCCAATATCTAAACACCCATACATACAGATAATATATCAACACTCATTCTTAAATTCTATTCATACTTGTTTCTAAAACACTCTATTGAGTACATCAATATTCAGACAGACAGCGCTGAGCAGCCGTCAGAACTAGACGGCTCCCTGCCAATGCAGGTAATAGCGCATCCACCTGAGAACGGTAAACCGGACGTGTGTCTAGGGGAGTGTGAGTAGATCTGCTGGTGCGATGCGCACTGTTTGCTTTTTAGGTTCCGGATTTTCCCATATTGATTGGGACTCTATACATTTATTACAGGCATTCTGGAATACCATGGGACATTGTGAATGGTTGTCTTTCTTCTAGGTATTTATACAGAGAAACAAATGTTCAGCAATTAGTGAATGTGAACAGCTATTGAATTTCTTTTTCCCATGTTTTTGTTTTATTCCCAGGTTCTCTACAGGGATGACTCTACCTCCTG
Organism: Hyla sarda; assembly: GCF_029499605.1. Classification (NCBI taxonomy): domain Eukaryota; kingdom Metazoa; phylum Chordata; class Amphibia; order Anura; family Hylidae; genus Hyla; species Hyla sarda. Next base: position 347,492,420 of record NC_079189.1, read on the forward strand.
TATAAAGTGCCACACTTGTTATAAGAGGGGATTAGACACTAAGTATTGGGTGTCTCCCTCATCAATATTAATAATTTACACCGTTCTCTATAATTATTATATTTTATACTCTGACAATTTGTTGTATAGCAGTAAACAGCTCTATTGCGCATTGAATTTAAATATTCCCCTGAGGAAGCCACGCAGCGGCAGAAACGCGTTGGGTGATATTCCAAGCAATAGTTAGACTAAATATCTGTAAATCCACATGAAAATGTGGTAACTGCTCTGTTTGTTAACTTTTGAGTTGGTGCTGGGGATTACAGCACTTTATCACTGGGTTTGGTGTAATTTTTAGCTAAAACTAAATAAAGGTTATGTTTTAATAGGTTTTTCCCCCTATCAGCTTGGAGAGGGGATCAAATCCCCCTTCTCATGGCTGATTCAGTTGCTAATCAATACCGGGAAATTGGGCCCCTTGCAGGCTGTAATATATAGCTTTCTTTATGCAATCACTTTAACAGGAACTTTTACTATACAAAATCCCTGTTTAGTTGTGTATGCATATACATACCCTCAAAAGGAAATGCAAATCCATGTTCAGTGAATTAAATGACAAAATATTATAGAATTCTGTGCCACGACCATGAAGCAAACCCAAAAATACTTCTTCTCCTGGTTTCCATATATGACCACCATTTGCTTGTTTCCTTATGAAAAATGTGATTTAACTCAGTAGAGCGTTCATTTTGGATGCTTGTACTGAGAGTAAAGTATAAATGAATTAAATTAAATTACAATTGAAAGTGTAGGCAGATCATTACTGTCACTATAAAATAGGCATAATGCTTGAATATATTGAATTCTACAGATAATTGATTGATGAGAGAACAATCTGCATGACAATTCTACTGACTTCATCACTAGAGGGAATCTGATAGAGACATGTTTTTACATAATGCACAAAGCTACCAAAATCATATGATGAATTTGAAGTGTAATGTAAATGACAGAACAATTTACGTTCATTCACTCAGAACTGGTAATGCATTTAACCAAACCAGCTTCAAATAACCTTATTACGTTCAGCTGCCATTTGTCAGAACGTCACATTAAGCAACAGAATAAACAGCTTTTAAGAGTCATTGGGAAGTATTTAAAAAACTATAACAAATATTTGCAGTGTTATACATTTTTGGAGTCTCTCAAGCCTAAAAAAATAACTACAGATAAGGAAAACATAATTATAAAATTATTTTCTTTTTCTTTCAAATACTTTACACTTCTTGTTCAGCCTAATACAGTAAGTTAGGTAATCATGTAAAGTAGCAGTAGTTTCCTGTTTGGGTTGTTTATTTCACTACTACTATTACTTACTACTACCACACTAACACTACCACCACCACCACTGATGATAAGCTGCAAAGTTTATTACATTTGTGTATTTTTACAACAATTCCAATGTAGGGTAGGATCACACGTAATGGATCCACAGTGTATATTACACTGAGGCTCTGCCCATGAACCGACCCTCTAGTGTGCCTCCAGCTATTGCCCACCCAACCATAGATGGTGCCAGCCAATCACAACTTTCAGAATCAGTGATGTGAATTTCATAGCAGAGGACTGGTGCGCTGCAGAGTGCCGCCCGCTACTCTGGATTATAAATCCGGATCGCAACGGTTCTCAAGAGTGAGACCCAGAGCGATTTGTCCTCTAGTGCAGGTACTACAGCTCTCAGCATGGAACAGACTCTGTTCCATGCTGGGAGCAGTAGTAGAACCACAATCATGTACGCACATATAGTTGGGAAATAATATTATAGTGTATTGTTCAAAACTACTTAAAAGGGGTACTCAGGTGAAAAAAGTTTTTCCTTTTTTCTTAAATCAACTGGTGCCAGAAAGTTAAACAGATTTGTAAATTAGCAAAATGAAGAAATGTAGACGGCACTCACCCAGATGGAAGCTTCAAAATATTCTTTATTGAGCAGACAGAGTGGCGGTGTCAGACAGGTGAAGAGACAGGAACGCCGAGAACCTCAGCGTGCAAGTAACAGCTGTGTAGTACTTCCGTACTTTGTCACAGATTTGTAAATTACTTCTACTACAAAATCTTAATCCTTCCAGTACTTATTAGCTGAATTCTACAGAGGAAATTCTTTTCTTTTTGGAACACAGAGCTCTCTGCTGACAACACGACCACAGTGCTCTTTACTGACATATCTGTCCATTTTAAGAACTGTCCGGAGTAGGAGAAAACCCCATAGTAAACATATGCTGCTCTGGACAGTTCCTAAAATGGACAGAGATTTCAGTAGAGAGCACTGTGATCGAGATGTCACCAGATAGCACTGTGTTCAAAAAAGAAAATAATTTCCTCTGTAGTATTCAGCAGCAAATAAGTACTGGAAGGATTAAGATTTTTTAAAGAAGTAATTTACAAATCTGTTTAACTTTCTGGCAACGGTTGATTTAAAAAGTACCCCTTTAAAGGAAGAAAATATATTAAAAATAAATAAAAATTTCTTACATTGTCCGCTGCATTTTTAGTTCCCTGCCAGCTCACATAATTCCTTCCCTGATAGAAAATTAAATAAAAATTTTTACAAAAAAAGATAACATTTGTTCCCTACAATTTTTCCAATCCCTACTGTTTCATTTTTTTTATATTTTTTTTTTAATGGTAACCTATGCAATTTATAAAAAAAAAAAGCTAACTTTATGCCTTTAGAAAAATAAATAAATAAAAAAGCCCACAAAAACGCCAATGGTAAAACCCACATGGCATTTTAATGCCTTTTTTGTTACTCCCGTAAACTTCTATGGGAGAAAAACGCAGCAATTTTCCAGAAAAACACCATAGTCTCAACATGCAGTTATTTCTGAAAAATTGCCACTGAAGTCCATAAAATCGTGGAAAATTTGTGTCAACTTGTGTTCTATGTCAGTCTATAGAAAAGTGGTTGTCAGTGAATGATAGAATTTTTAAAATGAATTCTCCTCTAAACAAATATAAACTATGAACTTTTCAGGATAGTGCCATTCTCAATTTTCAAAACATGTTTCACTTATGCTAAACTATTACTAAACTGATATGTATCTAACAGCAATGAGCTAATTTTTTATTTATAAATTTTTTTAAATTACCCTATATGCTCATGTACGCCCCGAATATAAGCCGAGGCCTCTCATTTCACCACAAAAACCTGGAAAAACTTATTGACTCGAAGTAAAAGCCTAGGGTGTGACATAAATCATCCCCCCTGTCATCATCCCACCCCTGTCATCATCCCCTCCCCCCGTCATTATCACCCCTTGTCAACACCCCCCCTGTCATTATCCCCCTGTCAACACCCCCCTCCCTGTCATCATCCCCTGGCATCATCACCCCCTGTCAACCCCTCCCTGTCATCATTTAGAATCCCCTCCTCTGTCATCATACAGACCCCCTCTCGTTGTCTATTCACCTCCCCAGCTCTCTCGGTCCTTTTGCCTAGTAGCTGCATGGACTGTCCATATACTGGTGGGTAGGGTGAGCCTGTCTGTGCTGTCCATCTTCACCGGAAGGCCCTCTTCTCCGCTCCGGGAGAGCCCCAGACTAGTGACGCTGCATTAACACCGCCATGCAGGGACATCTGTGCGTAGAAGACATCCGTGATGTCAGGGACGTCCTTGTGCACAGACTTCTGCTGCACACAGATGTTCCTGCACGGTGGGGTCAATGCAGCATCACTAGTCCGGGGCTGGCCTGGAGTGGAGAAGAGGGCCTCCCAGTGAAGATGGATGCCCGGCCAACCCCCCACTGGTATGCCTGAAGTGACTTTCTTTTTTTTTGTTCACTTGAGTATAAGCCGAGGGGGGGGGGGGGGGGTCGCGTTTTCAGCATGAAAAATAGTGCTGAAAAACTCAGCTTATACTTGAGTATATATGGTAAAATACTTCAGCTACAGTCAATACATCTTAGAACATCCATTGCAAATAACTACCATACTATAAGGGTAGGGTCACACAATATGTATATGCTGTGTATTTCACGATGAACAGTGGGAAATATGCTGTGTATTCTCCTATGAGCAAACACACATGGCTTTCCCGTGGCAGTCCTATGGATGCAGCGAGGCTTGGAGGCGGGCCAGCATGTCAGTCATATTGTCGCGCTGACCCGGTCTCCAAACCTCACTCTGCACATAGGGAAAGCCCTATGTGTTTGCTTATAGGAGAATATACAGCGTATGTCATGGCCGTAATTGTTGGCACCCCAGAAATTTTTCAATAAAACAAAGTATTTCCCACAGACAAGGATTGCAGTAACACATGTTTTGCTATACACATTTATTTTCTTTGTGTGTTTTGGAACTAAACTAAAAGAGGGAACGAGAAAAGCAAATTGGACATAATGTCCCACCAAACTTCAAAAATGGGCTGGACAAAATTATTGGCACCCTTTCAAAATTGTGGAGAAATAAGATTGTTTGCCTTCGTCCACAGTGCGCAACATTATCAAGAAGTTTGCAATCCATGGCACTGTAGCTAATATCCCTGGGCATGGACGGAAGAGTTAAATTGATGAAAGGTGTCAATGCAGGATAGTCCAGACGGTGGATAAGCAGCCCTAAACAAGTTCCAAAGATATTCAAGCTGTCCTGCAGGCTCAGGGAGCATCAATGTCAGCGCGAACTATCCGTCGACATTTAAAAGAAATGAAACGCTGTGGCAGGAAGCCCAGGAGGACGCCACTGCTGACACAGAGGCATAAAAAAGCAAGACTAAATGTTGCCAAAATGAACTTGAGTAAGCCAAAATCCTTCTGGGAAAACGTCTTGTGGACAGATGAGACCAAGATAGAGCTTTTTGGTAAAGCACATCATTCTACTGTTTACCGAAAACAGAATGAAGACTACAAAGAACACTGTACCTACAGTGAAATATGGTGGACATTCAATGATGTTTTGGGGTTGTTTTGCTGCCTCTGGCACTGGCTGCCTCTGGCACTGCCTTGAATGTGCGCAAAGCATCATGAAATCTGAGCATTACCAACGGATTTTGGGTCACACCGTACAGCCCAGTGTCAGAAAGCTGGGTTTGCATCCAAGATTTTGGGTCTTCCAGCAGGACAATGACCCCAAAATCCTTCTGGGAAAACGTCTTGTGGACAGATGAGACCAAGATAGAGCTTTTTGGTAAAGCACATCATTCTACTGTTTACCGAAAACAGAATGAAGACTACAAAGAACACAGTACCTACAGTGAAATATGGTGGACGTTCAATGATGTTTTGGGGTTGTTTACCGAAAACAGAATGAAGACTACAAAGAACACAGTACCTACAGTGAAATATGGTGGACGTTCAATGATGTTTTTGGGCTGTTTTGCTGCCTCTGGAACTGGGTGCCTTGAATGTGCGCAATGCTTCATGTAATTTTTAGCATTACCAATGGATTTTGGGTCACACTGTACAGCCCATTGTCAGAAAGCTGGGTTTGCATCCAAGATTTTGGGTCTTCCAGCAGGGCAATGACCCCAAATGTTTAACAAAAAGCACCCAGAAATGGATGGCAACAAAGCGCTGGAGAATTATGTGGCCAGCAATGAGTCCAGATCTAAATCCCATTGAACACCTGTGGAGAGATCTTAACCTGTTAAGGACCCAGGGCGTACCGGTATGTTCTGAGTCCACTCCCGTTCTATAAATAGCGCGTCGGACTCGTGGCAAATAGCGTGCAGCACTGATCGCGGTAACCCTTTTGACGCAGCGTTCAAAGTTGAACGCCACGTCTAAAGTGAAATTAAAACCATGCCGGTTAGCTCAGGGAGCTGTTCGGGATCGCCACAGCGAAATCACGGCATCCTGAACAGCTTACATGACAGCCGGAGGATCCCTACCTGCCTCCATGCTGTCCGATCGCCGAATGACTGCTCAGTGCCTGAGATCAAGGCATGAACTGTCAAGCGGCAAAATCATCGATCGGTGTTTTCCTATGAGAAACCACTGATCAATGTAAAAGATCAGTGTGTGCAGTGTTATAGGTCCCTATGGGAGCTATAACATTGCAAAAAAAAAAGTGAACAAAGATAATTTAACCCCTTCCCTAATAAAAGTTTGAATCACCCCCCTTTTCCCATAAAAAAAAAAAAAACTGTGTAAATAAAAATAAACATATGCGGTATCGCCGCTTGCGGAAATGTCCGAATTATAAAAATATATTGCTAATTAAACCGCACGGTCAATGGCATACATGCAAAAAAATTCCAAAAAGTCCAAAATAGTGCATTATTGGTCAATTTTTATATCATGAAAAAATGAATGAAAAGTGATCAATAAGTCCTATCAATGCAAAAAATGGTACCGCTAAAAACTTCAGATCATGGCACAAAAAATGAGCCCTCAAACCACCCCATACGCGGAAAATTTTTAAAGTTATAGGGATCAGAAGATGACAATTTTAAACATATACATTTTCCTGCATGAAGTTATGATTTTTTCTAGAAGTACAACAAAATCAAACCCAAATAACTAGGGTATCATTTTAATCGTATGGACCTACAGAATAAAGAGAAGGTGTCATTTTTACCGAAAAATTTACTGTGTAGAGACGGAAGCCCCCAAAAGTTACAAAATGGGTTTTTTTTCCAATTTTTTCTCACAATGATTTTTTTTCAGTTTCGCCATAGATTTTTGGGTAAAATGACTGACGTCATTACAAAGTAGAATTGGTGTCTCAAAAAATAAGCCATCATATGGATTTTTAGGTGCATAATTGAAAGAGTAATGCTTTTTTAAAGGTAAGGAGGAAAAAACGAAAATGTAAGAACGGAAATACCCCGGGTCCTTAAGGGGTTAAAATTGCTGTTGGGAAAAGGCGCCTTCCAATAACAGAGACCTGGAGCAGTATGCAAAGGAAGAGTGGTCTAACATTCCAGCTGAGAGGTGTAAGAAGCTTATTGATGGTTATAGGAAGCGACTGATTTCAGTTATATTTTCCAAAGGGTGTGCAACCAAATATTAAACTCTTAAGGACCCAGGACGTACGTGGACGTCCCCGCACCCTGGGCCTTAAGGACCCAGGACGTCCCCGTATGTCCTGGCGTTTTCCGGTCTCTGCCGCTCGCCGGGCAGAGATCGGAACCGGATGCCTGCTGAAATGCTTCAGCAGGCATCCAGGGCAAACGCCGAGGGGGGCCATGTAGGCCCCCCATGTGGGCGATCGCCGCAAATCTGCGGCGATACCGGGCTGATCGGGTCTCTGGGACCCGACCGCCCGGTAATTTCGCATGATCCCGGCTGTCACAGACAGCCAGGACCATGCTAACGTATAGGAGCGAGGTGGCAAGCCTGCCACCTCCTCCTATACCCTGCGATCTGTCGGTTAGTTAACCGACCAATCGCAGGAGGGGGGGCGGTTACTTCCTCCCGTCCTGCCCGGCCCCTGAAAGTCCGGAGAGGACGGGAGGAAGACCGGAGGACGCGGCAGGGGACGGGGGAGTGCTGGGGACCAGCCCCGGTACTTACCTCGTCCCCGAAGACCCGGATCCCAGCGAAGAAGATGGCGGCGGCGGCGACAGGTGAGTATATCTTCAGCCGCGGTCGGGCCCTTTACAGCAATGCACGTCGCCGTAAAGCGACATGCATTGCTGTAATAGGACCCTGTAAACTACAACTCCCAGCATGCCCAGACAGCCCTTGGCGTCTGGGCATGCTGGGAGTTGCAGTTTTGCAACATCTGGAGGTCCGCAGTTTTGGGACCACTGTGCCCTTCCAGATGTTGCAAAACTACACATCCTCAGCATGCCCTTACTGTCCAGGCATGCTGGGAGTTGTAGTTCTGTAACATCTGGCCCTTCAGATGTTGCAGAACTACAACTCCCAGCATGCCTGGACAGTTTTGGCATACTGGAGGTTGTAGTTTTGCAACTTCTGGAAGGGCACAGATTGGGAACCACTGTATTAGTGGTCTGCAAACTGTAGTCCTCCAGATGTTGCAAAACTACAACTCCAAGCATGCTGGGAGTTGTAGTTCGGCAACATCTGGCTCTAAAGATGTTGCCGAACTACTACTCCCAGCATGCCTGAGAATGTTTGGGAGTTGTGGTTTTGCAACAGCTGGAGGCACACTGGTTGGGAAACATTGTTTCCTAACTCAGTGTTTCCCAACCCGTGTGCCTCCAGCTGTTACAAAACCACAACTCCCAAACATTCTCAGGCATGCTGGGAGTAGTAGTTTTGCAACAGCTGGAGGCCCCCCCCCCCCCCCCTGTGAATGTACAGGGTACATTCACATGGGCAGGGGGCTTACAGTGAGTATCGGGCTGCAAGTTTGCAATGCAGCAAATTTTGCGCGGCAGCTCAAACTCGCTGTAATCCCCCGCCCGTGTGACTGTACCCTAAAAACACTACACTACACTAACACAAAATAAAATAAAAAGTTAAAAACACTACATATACACATACCCCTACACAGCCCCCCTCCCTCCCCAATAAAAAAGAAAAACGCCTGGTACGCCACTGTTTCCAAAATGGAGCCTCCAGCTGTTGCAAAACAACAACTCCCAGTATTGCTGGACATCCGTTGACTGTCCAGGCATGCTGGGAGTTTTGCAACAGCTGGAGGCACCCTGTTTGGGAATCACTGGCGTAGAATACCCCTATGTCCACCCCTATGCAAATCCCTAAATCAGGCCTCAAATGCACATGGCGCTCTCACTTTGGAGCCCTGTCGTATTTCAAGGCAACAGTTTAGGGTCACATATGGGGTATCGCCGTACTCGGGAGAAATTGACTAACAAATTTTGGGGGGCTTTTTCTCCTTTCACCTCTTATGAAAAGGTGAAGTTGGGGTCTACACCAGCATGTTAGTGTAAAAAAATAAACTTTTTACACTAACATGCTGGTGTTGCCCTATACTTTTCATTTTGACAAGAGGTAAAGGGGAAAACGCCCCCCAAAATTTGTAACGCAATTTCTCCCGAGTACGGAGATACCCCATATGTGGGCGCAAAGTGCTCTGGGGGCGCACAACAAGGCCCAGAAGGGAGAGTGCACCATGTACATTTGAGGTGATTTTCACAGGGGTGGCTGATTGTTACAGCGGTTTTGACAAACGCAAAAAAAACAAAACCCCACATGTGACCCCATTTCGGAAACAACACCCCTCACGGAATGTAATGAGGGGTGCAGTGAGAATTTACACCCCACTGGTGTCTGACAGATCTTTGGAAGAGTGGGCTGTGCAACTTAAAAATGTTGTACAGCCCACTGTTCCAAAGATATGACAGACACCAGTGGGGGGGGTAAATGCTCACTTTACGCCTTCTTACATTCCTCAAGGGGTCTAGTTTCCAAAATGGTATGCCATGTGGGGGTTATTTTGCTGTCCTGGCACCATATGGGCTTCCTAAATGTGACATGCCCCCCGAGCAAAATTTGCTCTCAAAAAGCCAAATATGACTCCTTCTCTTCTGAGCATTGTAGTTCGCCCGTAGTGCACTTCAGGTCCACTTATGGGGTACCTCCATACTCAGAAGAGATGTGGTTACAAATTTTGGGGGGTATTGCCTGCTATTAACCCTTGCAAAAATGTGAAATTTGGGGGGGAGACACACCTTTTAGTGATTTATTTTTTTTTTTTACGTATGCAAAAGTCGTGAAACCCCTGTGGGGTATTAAGGCTCACTTTATTTCTTGTTACGTTCCACAAGGGGTCTAGTTTCCAAAATGGTATGCCATGTGTTTTTTTTTTTGCTGTCCTGGCACCATAGGGGCTTCCTAAATGCGACATGCCCCCGAGCAAAATTTGCTCTCAAAAAGCCAAATATGACTCCTTCTCTTCTGAGCATTGTAGTTCACCCATAGTACACCTCAGGTCAACTTATGGGGTACCTTAATATTCAGAAGAGATGGGGTTACAATGTTTGGGGGGTATTTTCTGCTATTAACCCTTGCAAAAATGTGAAATTTGGGGGGAAACACACATTTTAGTGACATTTTATTTTTATTTTTTTACATATGCAAAAGTCGTTAAACTCCTATGGGGTATTAAGGCTCACTTTATTCCTTATTACGTACCTCAAGGGGTCTAGTTTCCAAAATGATATGCCATGTGGGGGATTTTTGATGTTCTGGCACCATAGGGCCTTCCTAAATGCAACATGCCCCCCAAAAACCATTTAAAAAAAACGTACTCTCCAAAATCCCCTTGTCGCTCCTTCGCTTCTGAGCCCTCTACTGCGCCCGCCGAACACTTTACATAGACATATGAGGTATGTGCTTACTCGAGAGAAATTGGGCTACAAATATAAGTAAACATTTTCTCCTTTTTCCCCTTGTAAAAATTAAAAAATTGGGTCTACAAGAACATGCGAGTGTAAAAAATGGAGATTGTGAATTTTCTCCTTCACTTTGCTGTTATTCCTGTGAAACACCTAAAGGGTTAAAACGCGGACTGAATGTCATTTTGAATACTTTGGGGGGTGCAGTTTTTATAATGGGGTCATTTGTGGGGTATTTCTAATATGAAGACCCTTCAAATCCACTTCAAACCTGAACTGGTCCATGAAAAATTGTGAGTTTGGAAATTTTGTGAAAAATTGGAAAATTGCTGCTGAACTTTGAAGCCCTCTGGTGTCTTCCAAAAGTAAAAACTCATCAATTTTATTATGCAAACATAAAGTGGACATATTGTATATGTGAATAAAAAAAAATATATTTGGAATATCCATTTTCCTTACAAGCAGAGAGCTTCAAAGTTAGAAAAATGCTAAATTTTCAAATTTTTCCACAAATTTTGGGATTTTTCACCAAGAAAGGATGCAAGTTAGCAAAAAATTTTACCACTATGTTAAAGTAGAATATGTCATGAAAAAACAATCTCGGAATCAGAATGATAACTAAAAGCATTCCAGAGTTATTAATGTTTAAAGTGACAGTGGTCAGATGTGCAAAAAATGGCCGGGTCCTGAGGTGTAAAATGGCTGGGTCCTTAAGGGGTTAAGGGTGCCAACAATAGCCCATTTTTGCAGTTTGGTGTGGCATTATGTCCAATTAGCTTTTTTTCCTCCCTTTTTTGGTTTAGTTCCAATACACACAAAGGGAATAAACGTGTATAGCAAAACATGTTACTGCAATCCTTTTCTGTGAGAAATACTTCATTTTCTTGAAAAATTTCAGGGGTCCCAACATTTACGGCCATGACTGTGTGTGTGTATATATATATATATATATATATATATATATATATATATACATATATATATATATGTGTGAGTGTGTGTGTGTGTGTGTATATATATATATATATATATATATATATAATATTCTCAATATTGTGTGTGTGTTCCAGCATCACTTCCAAATGGCTAAGGATATTGGGGGAGATTTATCAAAACCTGTCCAGAGGAAAATTTGCTGAGTTGCCGATAGCAACCAATCAGATTGCTTCTTTCATTTATGAAAAGGCCTCCGAAAAATGAAAGAAGCAATCTGGTTGCTATGGGCAACTCAGCAATTCTCCCCCATTAACATGAAACTTGGCACACATGTTACTTACACGTCAACTAAAAACATACGATAGGTAAATTAGCCCTTACCCACCCCCATTTGCGAGGTCTGGGTTTTTGTTTAAAGCCCCATACAAGTCTATTTGAAATATATGTTACTGCATAACTTCCAGAAAGCTGGAGATATTTCGACAATACTTGGTCACATGTTACTTCTATGTCAAATAAAAATATAGGATAGTTAAATTAACCTTTACCTACCACTTTATATGAAGAATGGTGTTTTTGTGTAAAGTCCCATGCAAGAATATGGGACTTCTTGTACCTTACTCCACATGCTCCGCTCTGCATCCTCTGGTGAAGGCTCCAGTCAGGCTGGCAAGCCACACCCTCCCTGCATGCCATACCCCATCTTGCATAGGATATAAGGATTAGATATGAGGACAGAATATGAGGTCTGGATATGTGGATGGGATATAAGGACAGGATATGAGATCGGGATATGAGGTCAGAATATGAGGATGGGATATGTGGACGGGATATGAGGATAGGATATGAGGTTGGGATATGAGAACAAACTATGAGGAAGGAAAATGAGGTCGGGATATGAGGACAGGATATGAAGTCGAAATATGAGGAGGGAATTTGGGGTCGGGATATTTGGACAAAAGCTTCCTCCTTTTGTTGCTTTTCCTCCCTCAAAAGGATTAGGTAGGAAAAATTGGGAAACGCCGGATATTAAGCTAGTACACCTATGAGCAAAATATTTAATCATGGGCTAAAATATAATTGGCAAAGACTAGCCAGAACGGCAGCCCGGTATGTTCAATGAGGTTTGGAGGCGGGGCCACAAGGCCGCCGGGTAGCCCTGTGTGTGAGCCAACAGAAAGATTTGCAGCATATAACCCGCTGTGCAGTGGATTTTGCACAGCATGAAATATGCTGCATGTACGTTGTATGTCCCTACCCTTAAAGTGGGGAGATGAATCATCTTAACATCCACTCATATTCAGAACTGCTATTATGCTTGACATTCCAACTTCAGCCTTAGATTGAATATACTCTTTCAGGATAATTCAGTTATGTCCTTTTTTAAACTTAATTAAATTTACTTTATCTCAATAAGAGGAAAGGAGTAAACACATTTTATTTTTAAAATACAATTTAAAACTTTCCTTCAAAAAGAGTAATAGTTTACACATTTGCCTTCATTAATCTAGTTATTCTCTTGTGCAAGATATGAATGTCCTTGAAAAATCTTTTAACTCTATGAAGAGGTCCTTGAAGACAACTCATGGAAAAATAACCCTGGATTGATTTTCCTATCATGATTTGAAATAGCATTAATATTGATTATTTAGCCAAGATAGAAGGGAGGGGGGGGGGGGGGGGGGGGAGACAGACAATACTACAAAAGCTATTATTTGCATTATCAATTGCATCCCTCTAACACACTAACAGACTAGATTTAAAGAACTGCATAGATGTGACTGTTTTGTTGACTATACTGTGAAAAAAATAAATAAATATATATATATATATATATATATATATATATACACACAGTTTAAATGTAGTTTTACTTTACATTCATGTTGCCTCAGATATTGGCTTGTGAGTGGTTGATGTAGTTTATTATTCCAGATTACTTTTCAACATTGGCAGTAATAATAGCAAAAGGAATGAGGAACATATGGGGTTTTGGCGCCATGGCCATCTAAGAACCAGTTATATATCACTTCTGGGTTTAATCAAACATAGTATTTCTACCTGGTGAGTGATAAATCACTTCATAAACATAACAATAACCTTTAAATATTTTTCAATAAAAAAAAAAAAAGTCTGCTAAATGAATTATTGGGTGGGGTAGACTACAGAGCACCCCTGCTATGTCCTCTGCCTATAAGAATGCCTGTGGCAGTACCAGCTCCAGTATAGATAGCAGTAGCAGAAGCCAGGTGCCTGGTGGTAGTAGTAGTAGCAACCAAATAAGCAAACTAAAGTTCTCACTGTCTCCCAGTGGTTGTGTGGTTTCAGAGGATAGTATGGCCCTTGTAGACTGGTTGCTGGCATGACATTGAGTCATGTGTCAGTGGATTTCTCATTGTCTACAGTTACATGGCACAGTGGAAATTTCCATTCTAGAGGGTATACAGTGGTCCCTCAACATACGATGGTAATCCGTTCCAAACGGACCATCGTTTGTTGAAACCATCACATGCTGAGGAATCCGTGCAATGTAAAGTATAGGACAGTGGTCTACAACCTGCGGACCTCCAGATGTTGCAAAACTACAACACCCAGCATGCCCGGACAGCCAACGGCTGTCCGGGCATGCTGGGAGTTGTAGTTTTGCAACATCTGGAGGTCCGCAGGTTGAAGACCACTGTTAGAGGAAGTTGTACTCACATGTCCCCGCCGCTCTGGACCGTCACCGCTCGTCACCGCTGCCCGGGATTTCGCCGTCCGACGCTACGGCAAGGCCTCTGCTTCCCCGGCATCTTTGCTCTCCGTCACCGCCATCACGTTGCTACGCACGCCGCTCCTATTGGATGACGGGACGGCGTGCGCAGTGACGTGATGACGTCGATGGAGAGCGCCAACGATGCAGGGGATCCCGAAGTGGAAGCGCCGGAGCCCCGAGGACAGGTAAGAGATCGTCATCGGAGCACACGGGACACCGTAAATGGCTATCCGGTGGCAGCTGAAGCAGTCAGCGCTGCCTGATAGCCGTTTATGCGATGGCCCCGACATACAAAAGCATCGTATGTTGATGCTGCCTTCAACATGCGATGGCCTCCGAGAGGCCATTGCATGTTGAAATGATCATATGTCAGGGCCATCGTAGGTTGAGGGGTCACTGTAATCCAATATCTCTGTCTTTGCTCCCCCTCTCTAGTGCTAAGCAGAAGGATAGCATTGGCCACAAGGAGGAGTTTTGTGAGGACAGTAAGCCTTTGTAGGATAGCAGAGGAGGTGGAAGCAGTGTCCGAGCATAGCAATAGTGGGACCTGTATTGGTAGGCATGGTGGTGAGATTGTAAGGCATCATGGTGGATATATCTCAGGAAAAGAAAAACGGTGAACGACGCAGGAAGTATATTTACGTCCTGTGCCGGCTCCCGCGATATAACGTCATACAGTAACATCTAACGGTAGCCCGGACCCATGGCTAATACCAGATATCACCAATCGCGGTGATGTCTGGTATTAATCTTTGATCGCCGTGTCTAAAGTAAAAAAAAAAAAAAAGCATTCCCGGCAGCTCAGTCGGGCTGATCAGGACCACCACGGTGTAGGCAATCAGTAAAATACATGTTATAGTCCCCTATGGAGGCTATAACATTGAAAAAAAAAGTTAACCCTTTCCCTAATAAAAATTTGAATCACCCCCCTTTTCCCATTAAAAAAACAAACTGTTTAAATAAAAAATAATATAAACATATGTGTTATCTTGCATGCGTAAATGTCCGAACCATAAAAATGTATAATTCATTAAACTGCACGTTCAAAAGCGTACACGTAAAAAAAAATCAAAACTCCAAAATAGCATATTTTTGATCATTTCTTAAACCATTAAAACCATTAAAAATGTTTCATGAAAAGTGATCAAAAAGTCCAATCCAAACAAAAATGGTGCCGATAAAAACTTCAAATCACGGCGCAAAATGATACATGGAAAAATAAAGAAGTTATAGGGATCAGAAGAAGGGGTACTCCGGTGAAAACCTTTTTTATTTTAAATCAACTGGTGGCAGAAAGTTAAATATATTTGTAAATTACTTCTATTAAAATTTTTTAATCCTTCCTGTACTTATTAGCTGCTGTTAGGCCGAGTGCTCCGGGTCCCCGCTCCTCCCCGGAGCGCTCGCAGCGTCCTCTCATTTGCAGCGCCCCGATCAGACCTGCTGACCGGGTGCACTGCGATATTACTCCCAGCCGGGATGCGATTTGCGACGCGGGACGCGCCCGCTCGCGATGCGCATACCGGCTCCCGTACCTGACCCGTTCCCCGTCTGTGTTGTCCCGGCGCGCGCGGCCCCTCTCCTTAGGGCGCGCGCGCGCTGGGTCTCTGCGATTTAAAGGGCCACTGCGCCACTGATTGGCGCAGCAGGCCTAATCAGTATCATCACCTGTGCACTCCCTACTTATACCTCACTTCCCCTGCACTCCCTCGCCGGATCTTGTTGCCATTGTGCCAGTGAAAGCATTTCCTTGTGTGTTCCAGACCTCCTGCCGTTGCCCCTGACTACGATCCTTGCTGCCTGCCCTGACCTTCTACTCCCTTGTACCGTGCTTATCTCAGCAGTCAGAGAGGTTGAGCCGTTGCTGGTGGATACGACCTGGTTGCTACCACCGCTTAATCAAACATAGTATTTCTACCTGGTGAGTGATAAATCACTTCATAAACATAACAATAACCTTTAAATATTTTTCAATAAAAAAAAAAAAGTCTGCTAAATGAATTATTGGGTGGGGTAGACTACAGAGCACCCCTGCTATGTCCTCTGCCTATAAGAATGCCTGTGGCAGTACCAGCTCCAGTATAGATAACAGTAGCAGAAGCCAGGTGCCTGGTGGTAGTAGTAGTAGCAACCAAATAAGCAAACTAAAGTTCTCACTGTCTCCCAGTGGTTGTGTGGTTTCAGAGGATAGTATGGCCCTTGTAGACTGGTTGCTGGCATGACATTGAGTCATGTGTCAGTGGATTTCTCATTGTCTACAGTTACATGGCACAGTGGAAATTTCCATTCTAGAGGGTATACAGTGGTCCCTCAACATACGATGGTAATCCGTTCCAAACGGACCATCGTTTGTTGAAACCATCACATGCTGAGGAATCCGTGCAATGTAAAGTATAGGACAGTGGTCTACAACCTGCGGACCTCCAGATGTTGCAAAACTACAACACCCAGCATGCCCGGACAGCCAACGGCTGTCCGGGCATGCTGGGAGTTGTAGTTTTGCAACATCTGGAGGTCCGCAGGTTGAAGACCACTGTTAGAGGAAGTTGTACTCACATGTCCCCGCCGCTCTGGACCGTCACCGCTCGTCACCGCTGCCCGGGATTTCGCCGTCCGATGCTACGGCAAGGCCTCTGCTTCCCCGGCATCTTTGCTCTCCGTCACCGCCATCACGTTGCTACGCACGCCGCTCCTATTGGATGACGGGACGGCGTGCGCAGTGACGTGATGACGTCGATGGAGAGCGCCAACGATGCAGGGGATCCCGAAGAGGAAGCGCCGGAGCCCCGAGGACAGGTAAGAGATCGTCATCGGAGCACACGGGACACCGTAAATGGCTATCCGGTGGCAGCTGAAGCAGTCAGCGCTGCCTGATAGCCGTTTATTCGATGGCCCCGACATACAAAAGCATCGTATGTTGATGCTGCCTTCAACATGCAATGGCCTCCGAGAGGCCATTGCATGTCGAAATGATCATATGTCAGGGCCATCGTAGGTTGAGGGGTCACTGTAATCCAATATCTCTGTCTTTGCTCCCCCTCTCCAGTGCTAAGCAGAAGGATAGCATTGGCCACAAGGAGGAGTTTTGTGAGGACAGTAAGCCTTTGTAGGATAGCAGAGGAGGTGGAAGCAGTGTCCGAGCATAGCAATAGTGGGACCTGTATTGGTAGGCATGGTGGTGAGATTGTAAGGCATCATGGTGGATATATCTCAGGAAAAGAAAAACGGTGAACGACGCAGGAAGTATATTTACGTCCTGTGCCGGCTCCCGCGATATAACGTCATACAGTAACATCTAACGGTAGCCCGGACCCATGGCTAATACCAGACATCACCAATCGCGGTGATGTCTGGTATTAACCTTTGATCGCCGTGTCTAAAGTAAAAAAAAAAAAAAAGCATTCCCGGCAGCTCAGTCGGGCTGATCAGGACCACCACGGTGTAGGCAATCAGTAAAATACATGTTATAGTCCCCTATGGAGGCTATAACATTGAAAAAAAAAGTTAACCCTTTCCCTAATAAAAATTTTAATCACCCCCCTTTTCCCATTAAAAAAACAAACTGTTTAAATAAAAAATAATATAAACATATGTGTTATCTTGCATGCGTAAATGTCCGAACCATAAAAATGTATAATTCATTAAACTGCACGTTCAAAAGCGTACACGTAAAAAAAAATCAAAAGTCCAAAATAGCATATTTTTGATCATTTCTTAAACCATTAAAACCATTAAAAATGTTTTATGAAAAGTGATCAAAAAGTCCAATCCAAACAAAAATGGTGCCGATAAAAACTTCAAATCACGGCGCAAAATGATACATGGAAAAATAAAGAAGTTATAGGGATCAGAAGAAGGGGTACTCCGGTGAAAACCTTTTTTATTTTAAATCAACTGGTGGCAGAAAGTTAAATATATTTGTAAATTACTTCTATTAAAATTTTTTAATCCTTCCTGTACTTATTAGCTGCTGTTACGCCGAGTGCTCCGGGTCCCCGCTCCTCCCCGGAGCGCTCGCAGCGTCCTCTCATTCGCAGCGCCCCGGTCAGACCTGCTGACCGGGTGCACTGCGATATTACTCCCAGCCGGGATGCGATTTGCGACGCGGGACGCGCCCGCTCGCGATGCGCATACCGGCTCCCGTACCTGACCCGTTCCCTGTCTGTGTTGTCCCGGCGCGCGCGGCCCCTCTCCTTAGGGCGCGCGCGCGCGCTGGGTCTCTGCGATTTAAAGGGCCACTGCGCCACTGATTGGCGCAGCAGGCCTAATCAGTATCATCACCTGTGCACTCCCTACTTATACCTCACTTCCCCTGCACTCCCTCGCCGGATCTTGTTGCCATTGTGCCAGTGAAAGCATTTCCTTGTGTGTTCCAGACCTCCTGCCGTTGCCCCTGACTACGATCCTTGCTGCCTGCCCTGACCTTCTACTCCCTTGTACCGTGCTTATCTCAGCAGTCAGAGAGGTTGAGCCGTTGCTGGTGGATACGACCTGGTTGCTACCGCCGCTGCAAGACCATCCCGCTTTGCGGCGGGCTCTGGTGAATACCAGTAGCAACTTAGAACCGGTCCACGCCAATCCCTCTCTGGCACAGAGGATCCACCTCCAGCCAGCCGAATCGTGACAGCTGCTGAATACTACAGAGGAAATTCTTTTCTTTTTGGAATGCTCTCTGATGACATCACGAGCACAGTTCTCTCTGCTGACGTTATTATAATAATAATTATGCTTTATTTATTGTTGTCCTTAGTGGGAATTGAACCTAAGTCCCCAGCACTGCAAGGCAGCAGTGCTAACCACTGAGCCACCATGCTGCCCTTAGCATACATCTGCTATGCATCTGCTATGCATGGTTGCTAAAATGGACATGGTTCCAAAAAGAAAGGAATTTCCTCTGTAGCATTCAGCAGCTAATAAGTACTGGAAGGATTAATATTTTTTAATAGAAGTAATTTACAAATAGGTTTAACTTTCTGCCACCAGTTGATTTAAAAAAAAAAAAGATTTTCACTGGAGTACCCCTTTAATGTTAAAAAATGGATACAAAATCCACCAGTGCAGTGTGTTTTTAAACAAGCTGTTAGTTACTATGGGTTACTGTTATTGCCGAAACTTTGCCATAAACTTTGCCTTAAAACCACTTTTAGGGTAGGGTCACAGATAGCGCATCCGCAGCACATTTCACGCTGCAGATGTTCCAACGACAGTTACAAGAGTGTGCTCTCTGCTTTGGCTGCATGGCTCTGTGTGTACACTTGTAGCGGCAGATTTCCCGCATGCTCGTAGCAGATGTGCATCTGGAAATCCGCCGATACAAGCAGACACACAGAGCAACCTAGCCACAGGGAACTTGCTCTTGTGAATATTACTACTACTTGAATTCATTCCTAGGTGACCCTAGCAGTGTTATTCAGGGCTTTAGAGCTTTTAACCCCTTAAGGACCGGGGTTTTTTCCGTTTTTGCATTTTCGTTTTTTGCTCCTTGCCTTTAAAAAATCATAACTCTTTCAATTTTGCACCTAAAAATCCATATGATTGCTTATTTTTTGCACCAATAATTCTACTTTGTAAGGACTTCAGTCATTTTGCCCAAAAATCTACGGTGAAATGGAAAAAAAAATCATTGTGCGACAAAATTGGAAAAAAAACGCTGTTTTGTAACTTTTGGGGGCTTCCGTTTCTACGTAGTACATTTTTCGGTAAAAATGACACCTGATATTTATTCTGTAGGTCCATACGATTAAAATTATACCCTACTTATATAGGTTTGATTTTGTCGTACTTCTGGAAAAAATCATAACTACATGCAGGAAAATTAATACGTTTAAAATTGTCATCTTCTGACCCCTATAACTTTTTTTTTATTTTTCCGTTTATGGGGCAGTATGAGGGCTCATTTTTTGCGCCGTGATCTGAAGTTTTTAACGGTACCATTTTTGCATTGATAGGACTTATTGATCGCTTTTTATTCATTTTTAAATGATATAAAAAGTGACCAAAAATGCACTATTTTGGACTTTGGAATTTTTTTGCGCGCACGCCATTGACCGAGCGGTTTAATTAATGATATATTTTTATAATTTGGACATTTCCGCATGCGGTGATACCATATATGTTTATTTTTATTTTTATTTGCACTGTGTTTTTTTTTTTTTTTAATGGGAAAAGGGGGGTGATTCAAACTTTTAATAGGGGAGGGGTTAAATGATATTCATTCACTTTTTTTTTCACATTTTTTTGCAGTGTTATAGCTCCCATAGGGACCTATAACACTGCACACACTGATCTTTATCATTAATCACTCGTTTCTCATAGGAAACCAGTGATCAATTATTCTGCCGCATGACTGCTCATGCCTGGATCTCAGGCACTGAGCAGTCATTCGGCGATCGGACAGCGAGGAAGCAGGTAGGGGCCCTCCCGCTGTCCTGTAAGCTGTTCGGGATGCCGCGATTTCGCCGCGGCTATCCCGAACAGTCCACTGAGTTAACCAGCAGCTTTCACTTTCGCTTTTAGCAGCGGCTAAAGGGTTAATAGCGCGCGGCGCCGCGATCGGCGCTGCGTGCTATTAGCGGCGGGTCCCGGCTTCACTCTGATGCTGGGCCCGCCGTGATATGATGCAGGGTTACCGTGTAACCCCGCGTTACATCACAGGAGCAGGACCAAGGACGTACCAGTACGTCCTTGGTCCTTAAGGGGTTAAGCAGTGTAACACACAAGTTTTAAGGGTTATTGAATTGCGGGTTAGAACCTTTTGGAAAACCAAATTTTTCATAAGTTTTGTCTACTCCAAAATATGAAATTCTGATTAAATTCAAGCTTAATTTGTACTTATTATTAAGACATATTTTGTTAAAAAAAAAAAAAATTTAAAACATATATATTAAAGGATATACAGATATGTCCCCCGAAACAAAGAACAAAGTTTTTCAGCTTAAAGGGGTATTCCAGGAAA
Source organism: Hyla sarda (assembly GCF_029499605.1). NCBI lineage: Eukaryota > Metazoa > Chordata > Amphibia > Anura > Hylidae > Hyla > Hyla sarda. The sequence continues at coordinate 347,513,313 of NC_079189.1, forward strand.
AAACTTTTTTATATATATCAACTGACTCCAGAAAGTTAAACAGATTTGTAAATTACTTCTATTAAAAAATCTTAATCCTTTCAGTACTTATGAGCTTCTGAATTTAAGGTTGTTCTTTTCTGTCTAAGTCCTCTCTGATGACACGTGTCTCGGGAAACGCCCAGTTTAGAATCAAATCCCCATAGCAAACCTCTTCTAAACTGGGCATTTCTCAAGACACGTGTCATCAGAGAGCACTTAGACAGAAAAGAACAACCTTAACTTCAAAAGCTCATAAGTACTGAAAGGATTAAGATTTTTTAATAGAAGTAATTTACAAATCTGTTTAACATTCTGGAGCCAGTTGATATATATAAAAACGTTTTTTTTTCTGGAATACCCCTTTAACTCTCAAATCTTCAATCTCATTTTCAAGTTGAAGCAGGATTAATGCTCTTCATGCCCTGGAACAAGGTCTACTCCAGACTTTACTTGTCAACCCCTTCATCACCTCAATGTGTTTTTGATGTGGTACTGAAATTTGCACATTCATATTTTCTGGGATTGTCCTGTGCTGATCAGGTGTCTAGCCTAAAACATTTGGGGTTGAATTTCTAGAATTAAGAGTTTTTGGCCTATAAGTGAAATAGACCTTGCTCCGTCCATTCTGCACTTTGCATTTTGAGATCTATACTGCTCTTTCAACAAGTGACTCATGGATTTTTATTGAAGAATTTGGGGGGGAGGGGGGGTGCCAGAAAACATGCAAAAAAAAACATTGCATCTTTTCCCCCATAGATGTCCCACAGTTGAAAAAAAAAGTCATGTGGTGTTTCATTTTTTCATGTTGACACCCAGATAACATCTGGCAATAGTGTTGACCCCCCCAAAAAAAAAAAAAAAAAAATGCCCAAAAAACATCATACTTATTGCATGGAATAAAAATTTTGGGCCAAAAACACTGTTACCAGATGTTAGCTGGGAGTCATGGGGGAAATATGAAAAGCCAAGTGTACCCCCAGCCTAAAGTTATCTTTTAAGTTGATCTAATACGTAATTTGGACATTATATAATTGAAGATTACATTTCCCAGCCAAAATGTCAATAATGTTTTGCACAAAACAGTAAACTGGGAATTTGATAATTTATTAAATTCTTTCAGTAATTGAAGTAAAACCTTTCCTTGCTTACTGCCTTCTCAAAGTAAGGAAAAAATAGGAAATTTGGTTAGGCCAAAAGATCATAATCTAAACAACATGAAATAATTTAATGAAAATAAATGATACTTATAACTTAATAAGTGATGAATCAGTCAAATGTCATTTGGTGCTGAAGACATGACATGTTCTTGACAAATAAACCTGATACTTGGAAGTGACTGACGAAGACTGGATGATTTGTGAATGTAAAACAGTTAGCTATTTTTAAAACAAATACAGCAAAGCAGTTTAAAAAGTTTAGCTCCCTACTATATACTCAAATATGCATCTAACTAAATGTTTAACCCTCTTTCTGACCCATGAAATACATGTATGTCATGGTTCGTGTGAGCGGACATGACGGGGGCCCGTGGGTTAGGTCTGCGTCATGATTGCTACTATCAGCAGCTGACATCGGCCAGTAATGACGGACATCAAAGATCGCTCAGATGTCCATCATTTAACTTGCTTAATACTGTGAACTGTACAGAACACGGCATTTAAACATTAAGGGAAAGGGTATGGAGCCGGAAGAAGCACATCACGTGTGAAACGAACTTTGCTCGTTTGTGTTTGTATGTTGCCTGCACCATCACTGTATCCCACGATTGAAGAACAAAACTGCCTGTTTTTGCTACTGAACTGGTAAGCTTCAGCATGTCCCTTCTTGTGTTGCAAAACATTAAGAGTACGTTCACACAGGTGGATTACCTGCGGAATTTCCGCAGCGTATTTGGTACAGAAAATCTGCAGCAGATTGTGCTACCATTGACCTCAATGGGTCCAAAGGAAAATCTGCAAATCTGATTCTACTGTGGATTTTCTGCTGACCCATTAACGTCAATGGTAGCAAAATCCACAGCGGATTTTCCGCAGCAAATACGCTGCACAAAATCCTGCCATTCCCTGGTGTCTAGTGGTTCCATAGACCCCCCTGCAATCTAATTGGGGGGGGGGGGACGGTGGCTATGGGTTGCTAATGATGGCTTATGATAACCCAGGGGCCAAAAAGTGTGTAGAAAAAAAAAAGTAAAAAAAATGTTTTTGAAAATATAAAATAATTCCTCCCCTAATAAAAATTAAAATTACCTCTGTTTTCTCTCTTTTTTTTAAAATAAAACACTGTACAAACAAGAAAAAATACACACATTTGGTATTTCCACATGTGTAATTGTCCAAACTATTAAATTATAATGTTTCTGATCTTGCACAGTGTACCAAGTAAACGCTTAAAAATTCTAAACACCAAAATTGCTGATTTTTGGTTACATTACATCCCAACAAAAAAGAATAAGTGATCAAAAAGCCAGAACTACACAAAAGGGGTACAAAAAAAAGTTATAGGGGTAAGAAAATGGTAATGAACAAAGTATTTTTTTTTTCAAGGTTTAAATTTGTTTTAGTTTTTTTTTACCATAAAACGAAACAAAAATGATTCAAGTTTGGTATCACTGGAATCGTACTGACCCCTAGATAAAAGATAGAATGTCAGATTTACCGTATTTTGAACTCTGGAATAATTAATGCCCTACAAAATTGTGAAATTCCATTTTTTTTTATTTTTTTGCAATTTTGCCCTACATATAATTTTTTTTCTGGCTTTGCAATATATTTTATTATAAAAAAAAGGGTATCATTCAAAAGTACAACTCCCCACACAGAAAATAAGCCCTAATACAACTTTGTCAGTCAAAAAATAAAAATAAATTATGGGTCTTAGTTATGAGCTAGAAAAAAAAATTAAATAAATTAGACCAGGTCATGAAGGGGTTAAGAATGATGGACATTACATTTTCCTTTTTCTAACTCTTCACTGACCAGGAAAATGTTGGTCCAGGGCCAGGAAAATGTTGATATTTTCATCTTCTCATCCACGCCTTTAAAGAGGCATATTGGCCCACATTTATCATTAGCTGTCTACCTCCGTGTTTTTGTTGCGTCTTTTTAAACCCCGCATATTTCCCGTCCTTGCGCCTTTTTTATTAAAAAGGCGCACGCATCTTGATGATTTTGGCGCAAGCACATTAATACCCTCAAACCTCTATCTTACACCTTTCTCTTACACAGGTTTTTGTGATAGCGCAGTGGACACGTAGAAGGATTTCCTACACCACCTTGAGCTTGGTGTAAATTTTTGCCGTATTTCTGGTCTTTGCGCCTTTTTATGCGCCTTTTTATAAAAGGCAGAATTGATAAAACACGTCCATATCATGCGTACTGCCCAAATCAGTGGATCGTAACTCAAAAGCAGCAGATTCTAAACCAAAGGCGCAAAAAAAGGCGCAAAAAACATACTTTGCGCCAAATTAGCGCCAAATATAGAAGGAAAAAATGGTGTAAACACATTGATAAATGTGGGCCATTGTCTTTCATTTTTCCATCAACGGAGCCATAGGGGGACTTGTTTTTTGAGTTACCAGTTGTAATTTCCAATGACATCCTTCATTTGAATATAAATACAAAAATTATAAGAAACAAAAATACAAAAACTATTTCTGAAAGAAAAACACAATTCTTAAAATGTTGAGAGGTTTTGTTTGTATGTTGTTCACTGTGTGGTAAGACTGAAATGTTACGACTGTTATCTTTAGGAAATGTTCACATGGTGGAATTTCCACAATTCAGCAAAAATTGTATTCAGCAAAGCATACTCAACAGAATTGCGTAATTCTGACAATGTGGCGGAATTTCTGTGTTCTCAGAACATAGAATTCCACCAAAATTCAAGCTCCATTGGCTTCAATGGGATTCTGCCACAGAATTACACAAAATATTAGACTGGTCTTCTATTTTTGCAGAATGCAGAAAGTAGAATTTCAGTGGGGGTTGTTATTACCGCCATTGACTGTGCAGATTCATGAATGCTATCATGTTATGTTTGTTTTAGGCTGTGTTCACATGCTGCAGCCATTTAGCAGTACCACAGTTAATTACCACATGCATTTTTTGCTGTGAATGATTAAAATCGCTACAAAAATGGCACATTTTACTATAATGTGCATAATCATGGTGAAACACACAATTTTTACCATGATATTTTTTATTTAGTGCAAAAATCCATGTAGTAATTAGCTGCAGTACCGCTAATTAGTTGCAAACTAAGTTTCCACTTGGATTTTTTTTTTATCAGCAAAAATTACAGTAAAAATGCTAGAAAAACATTTTTTCACTGCCTTCAGGGTACCACTCCGTAGGCCAGATGCAGGTTACCCAGCCCACAGAGTGTAAGGAGGTAAGTAGGGATGCAAAGAAGTACTCCATCTAGCGTGGCTGAGCTGTGCATGCATCGTATACTGTATACATCGTATATTTCCTGCCCAGCATGAATTTACAGTGAAACAGTGATGTTTTTACATCGCTGCATTACTATAACCTCTTGTTGGTCTGAGTGCTATGTGCCAGCCCAGCAAGGAAAAGGTTACCTCCCACTGCTGAACAGTGCTGGTTAAGTCTTTGTGCGGTATCCAGTATATACAGCCATCTATAGATTGCTGTATAAACTGGATACAGTAGCCAGACATCCATTTACCCCATCCTAAATATAGCCTTACTGGTACAGAGAATGGGAGTCCTGTAATAATTGCCCATTACATTGAAAGAGAAACATTCAAGCATGTTAAATAAGCTGTTCCCATATTGCCTCTGTGATCGGAAACAGAGTGCTTACTCATACTGTTATCTCTTTTCTGCAAAATGGTACACATCTTTGGCATATTGTATTAATATGCTATAGTTTTTGTAGGGAGAGAGACAGAAACAACAATGATAAAGTAATGCAATATGCATAAGCAAATATCTCTTAATATTGGCGCACTTATCGGTGTTTTGAGAATGCTTATAGCTTTTTTTGCTGTGAGAGGTCTATGACTTTTCATAGTACAGAGAGATGTCAATGTTTGAGTCTCTGAAGCATATAGCATAGAAAAAGCTTTCAGATGCTTTAGGTTTTCAGACCTTGATGTTATTGGGATTTATTACACCACATGTGTATTTCAGACAATATGTCTGAATGCTCGAAGCTCAGAGAACTTAAGATGGTGGTTTTAATTTATTTCTCTTTATAGATTACAGTATTATTTTACACTATATCTCACTGATATAGTCAAAGTGCACATACCGGATCACCTCACAACAGTTATATTCTGGTAATATAAATCCAAATAATAATTCATTGATAAATGACAACTGTCCAAATCGGCATCTGTGGAACTGCTTCCCACATATACATTACTATTTTTAAGGATAAGCCTTAAATATAAATATAAAGATAAGCCATGGAAACATTTTTTAGGGTAGGGTCACATGTAGCATACAGTATACATGCAGCTTATTTCACACTGTGTAAAATATGCTGCATATTCTCCTATGACCAGACACACAAAGCTTACCGTGGCCATCCACATGCGGGCCTACCTCCAAACATCATTGAGCACACAGGGCTGCAGCCAGGTAGCTTTGTGTGTCTGCTCATGAAAATATTCAGCATTTTTTCCACTGTGCAGCATGAAATATGTTGTGTATAGGCGTAGTGTGACCTTGCCCTTAATAGGCATTTCCTTCCAATCATCTAAGGCCCCAGTCACACCATGTTTTATAGGCACATGTCTAGATTACATTGGGATACTAACATAGTGGCATGCCAACATGTACTGTGGTGTAAACATTGACTTTAACCCCTTAAGGACTCAGGGTTTTTCAGTTTTTGCACTTTCGTTTTTTCCTCCTTACCTTTTAAAAATCATAACCCTTTCAATTTTCCACCTAAAAATCCATATTATGGCTTATTTTTTGCATCGCCAATTCTACTTTGCAGTGAAAAAAAATCGAAGAAAAAACGCCATTTTGTAACTTTTGGGGGCTTCCGTTTCTACGCAGTGCATATTTTGGTAAAAATTACACCTTATCATTATTCTGTAGGTCCATATGGTTAAAATGATACCCTACTTATATAGGTTGAATATTGTCGTACTTCTTGAAAAAATCATTACTACATGCAGGAAAATGTATACGTTTAAAAATATCATCTTCGGACCCCAATAGTTTTTTTATTTTTCCACGTACAGGGCGGTATGAGGACTTATTTTTTGTGCCGTGATTTGAAGTTTTTATCGGTATGATTTTTGTTTTGATCTGACTTTTTTTTATCATTTTTCATTCATTTTTTAATGGTATAAAAAGTGAACAAAATACGCTTTTTTGGACTTTGGAATTTTTTTGCGTGTACTCCATTGACCGTGCGGTTTAATTAATAATATATTTTTATAGTTCGGACATTTACACACGCGGCGATACTAAATATGTTTATTTTTATTTTTTTACACTGTTTTATTTTTTTTTATGGGAAAAGGGGGGTGATTCAAACTTTTATTAGGGAAGGGGTTAAATGACCATTATTAACACTTTTTTTTAACTTTTTTTTTGCAGTGTTATAGGTCCCATAGGGACCTATAACACTGTAAACACTGATCTTTTACACAGATCACAGGCGTGTATTAACACGCCTGTGATCAGTGTTATCGGCGCTTGACTGCTCCTGCCTGGATCTCAGGCACAGAGCAGTCATTCGCCGATCGGACACCGAAGAGGCAGGTAAGGGCCCTCCCGGTGTTCTACAAGCTGTTTGGGATGCCGCTATTTCACCGCGGCGGTCCCGAACAGCCCGACTGAGCAGCCGGGTCACTTTCTCTTTCACTTTAGAAGCGGCGGTCAGCTTTGACCGCCGCTTCTAAAGGGTTAATACCGCACATCGCCGTGATCGGCGATGTGTGGTATTAGCCGCGGGTCCCGGCCGTTGATGAGCGCCGGGACTGACGCGATATGATGCGGGATCACGGCGCGATCCCGCTTCATATCGCGGTAGCCGGCGCAGGTTGTAAATATACGTCCTGCGTCGTTAAGGGGTTAATAGACCAAACATAGTCTACTACTCTCAAACATGCAGATGTGCCAGGGTATGCCCACACTTACATGACCTCGAAGGATTCTTATTTCATCTCAGTGAAGCTCAGGGGAGTGCAGCTGAGTGAATCCTGGCCGCAGGAGTGTTCCCCCCTCAGCCTGTGATTGGCTGAGCGGCAATTTCCCATATTGGGCCCAAGCACCATGAAGAAGAACACAGCTGAGGCTCAATACATCACATTGCCACTTAGCCAATCACTAGCTGAGGCGGGACAGCCCTGGGGCCATTGATTTGTTGAGCTGTGTTGTGATGTGGATGTTCCAGGCAGGGAAGCTGCTAGGTCTTCAAAAGACCTGGGTCTAGAGCCCATAGACCAAGCCACGCCCCTAACCACATCCTCATTCATGCCCAATCACACACAGTTTCCTCCTTCAATAAACTCCCTACTACCAGCACAGGTGTACATTGCTCATTTTGTGTGTTACCAATAGAGGCAAATAATACCACCATTACCACTGACTAATAACACTATATTGTTACTGAATTAAATCAACTATACAAAAGACCAACATTCTCACATACATTTACCATATAGAGGTAGATACCAGCTGTGCACAGTATCTGTATACCATATAAGTGATTAAAAGTATATTCACTTGTGTGTATTTTCTTCTGAAGATTTACTGTAGCAGATTTTGGTACCCTTAGGACTTTACACTGCGTTTTTTTCTTTCTTTCTCAACTTCTAAAAATCATAACGCTTCAGTTTTCCCCAAACAGACCCATATGAGGGCTTTTTTTATGTAATGACATCAACCATTTCACAACAAAATCTATGGTGAAACCCAAAAGAAAAAACTTATTTGTAGGACAAAATTGAAATTTACAGTGGCTTTGGTTTCCACGCAGTGCTCTATTTGGTAAAAATGACACCTTCTCTTTATTCTGTAAGTTCATACGATTAAAATGATACCCTACTTATATAGACTTTATTTTGTTTTATAGAAAACGAAGAGTAGAATCCAGCTCTTAGTGCAAATAAAATCCACTTTATTCGATAAAGACAGACACAGGAACACAGGAAGTTATGCGTTTCAAGTGCAGATCGCTCTTAGTCATGCCAAGAGCTGGATTCTACTCTTTGTTTTCAATGTGCTTCGATTTTGTCCAGCACCTGGATCCATGCTCCATCTGCCCGGGCGGGGTGAGTTGGTTGTGCTTTTTCCTGATTGTTTTACTTCTGTTAAAAAAATTATAACTTTGTGCACAAAAATTTGTACATTTAAAATTGTCCTCTTCTGATCCCTATAACTTTTTTATTTTTCCACATACGGGGATGTGTGCGGGCTCATTTTATGTGCCATGATCACCGGGATTTTTGTTTTGATGGGACTTTTTAATCGCTTTTTATACTTTTCTTTTTCAGGGTATACAAAAATTACCAAAAATAAGCAATTTTGGACTTTGGTCATTTTTTATGTATTTGCTAGAGATGAGCAAATTGAATCTGACGATTAGTAATGAATGCGAATATCGCCTTGATTCGAATTGCTTCATTAAACTCCATTCAGTGCAGTCCAGGCTCCAGGGGCCAGGCATCTAAAATGGCATATCCACATGTCAGGACATGGGACAAGGAATCCTGGGAAGGCGGGTAGGCGGGATGACCCATGATCACATGCAGCATGCAGCCTATCAGCAGCCAGCCACCCCTGTGATGTCACAGCCCTATATAATCGGCAGCCATCTTGCGGCCAGTCACACCAGCATTCTATTACAGAGAGAGGGACAGAGAGCAGTGTGTGTTGCACAGAAAAACATTTTTACAGCAGCGATTCACCACCCAGTCCCAACAGCACTCTATTGCAGAGAGAGAGAGAGAGGAAGAGAGAGCAGTGTGTTGAACAGAAAAGCTTTTTTACAGCAGGGATTCACGACAAGCCCAAATCCAGCCTAGAAGCACTGATAGGGAAGGGAGTGAGATTGAGAGAGAGAGTGCAATTTTGGGTGTAGTACACAGCGACTGTGTGCTGCAGCACTGGTGTGTACAACATCTGAAAAGCTGATAGTAGCCAGCCAGTTAGGGTGAACAGAGCAATGAAAGAGTACTGTCCTCTATTAAGTGTAACCTGTGCGTACATCTCAGTGGTGTACCATTTTGTTCCTGTTTAAAGTCTTAAGGGCCTAGATACTGTGAAAGGCCAGCCAAAAGTACACACCTGCTGGTGTTGTAGACAAATACTGTTTTAATAGTAGTGGAGCGTATTGTACTCCCCTCATATACACGCTAAGTATGTTAGGCAGAGAAGTGCCAGGACTTGCACAGGTAGTGGCAGAGGCCTAAATTCATCAGGCAGAGGTCGCAGCAAACTAGGGCCGAGTGGCAGCAGGAGTCGCAACAAGAGGCCTGAGCTCAAGGTATCAGCTAGCGGTCGTGTCTGGATCAGCAACCAATCTGCCGACATCAATTGTTTTACATGGTCAACCACTTCATCACAAGTGACATCTGATACCCCCCAGACAAATCGGTGTGTTCCTCATACACAACCCTCAGTTGGCATGGCCAGTGAGCAGTCCGTGTCCTCTTATTGCCTCTGTCCTAAGCTGTTCATTCCCCCACAGAACTATCTTATGCTGTGTGTTCAGCTCCACTATTTCGTGGGGACGATCTACTAGAAGACAGTCAGCAGCTACTGCCCAGCCAAGAAGTGGAAGAGACATCCGCTGCTTTCTCCGCTAGGCGGTCAAGTAGTGATGAGGAGAGTCACGTGGGAGGTGGTGTTGCTAGCGTTCAGGCTTCTGAAGCAGACACTGTTGAGGAACCTGAGGAGGACATCAGTGAAGTGCAGACAGAACATCTTAATGATGAAGCCGATTGCACTTAGGAGCCAGGTGCAGAAGGACATTCATCATCATCATGAGAAGAGGGTTGCAGGTTACCCATGAGGCAGCAGCTGAGCCAGCAAGGTGGTAGCATGGTTGGCAGTCAGCATGGTGGCAGAAGTGGAAAGTATGCAGCCAAACATGCCCAGGGTAGACTGCCTGTTTCGCGGCAGCCTAGCTTCCCGGGAGGTAGTGGAAAAGTGGTTCTGTGAGTCGGCGGCAGTAGCAGTCAATCAGTGCAGACTGTTGGTGGGAAAATCAGCTACTCGGCGGTGGGGCAGTTTTTCATCAAGCATCCGGAGGATGTTTACCTGGCCACATGCAAGATGTGTTGGCAGAAGGTGAAGCGTGGCCAGGGTCCCAATGTTGGCACCACAGCCATGTCCACATCAACATATGCAGTGTCACAATAAAGCAGCCAGGGAGAACTGTGGCTCTGATGTGGGGGTCCAGCCTGCTTTATCACCCAGTGGCACGTCGATCCCTGTTTCTGCCAGCCAAGGCTCCACCACCTCAGCCGAAGGGGGCTGTGTGTCATACCCATCTTCTGTTGCACTGGATGCCCCTGCTTCTCCTACTTTTAGTCAGTTATTCCGCCAGCAATCCATCGACAAAGCCATGTCCAAGAGACAACAGAATGCGCCCACTCATCCAACGGCGCAGAAGCTGAATGTTCTCCTGTCCAAGTTGCTGGTGCTGCAGTCCCTCCCTTTTCAAGCGGTGCACTCTGCACCTTTCAGAGAACTGATGGCTTGTGCTGAGCTGAGGTGGAGAGTCCCAAGCCATCATGTCTTTGTGAAGAAGGCAGTACCAGCCCTGCACAATTTTGTGGAAGAGAAGGTGGGCCAGTCCTTGAGCCTGTTGGTGTGTACCAAAGTGCATGGCAGCGCCGACTTGTGGAGCTGTATCTATGGTCAGGGACAATATATGTCCTTTACGGCCCACTGGGAGAATGTGGTTCCTGTACAGCCACAACAGCAACTTGGACAGGTCCCGTCGCTTCTGCCTCCACACTCTCAGGTCCTGAGACAGTGTGTGACTTCACCTCCTCATCCTCCACTGTGTCCTCAGCCTCAACTGCACGGACAAGTCTCAGTGCCCCTCCAGCATACCATGTGTTGAGGGCACAGGGTTGTCACGCTGTTCTTCACATGGTTTGCTTTGGCGAAAAGAGTCACACGGGAGGAACTACTAAAAGTAATTAATCAAGAAATCAAATCATGGCTTACTCCACGAAAACTGGAAATGGGAACCATCTTGTCTGCACTGCTACTAGGAAATCTGAGCCATGCACCCTGCATGGCACACGTGTTCTGTCTGGTTGTCAAGTTGTACCTGAAGTGTTCCCTCCATCTTCAAGACATCCTAATAATGGGAAGGAAACTTTGCATGCACTTCAGCCACTCGTACACCGCAAAGCACACCCTCCTTGAGCTGCAGCATCAGAACGTATCCCCCAACATAGTCTGATTTACGACATTTCCACATGTTGGAATTCCACCCTCCATATGTTGGACCGACTATACGAACAGAGAAAAGCCATCACCGATTTCTTGCTGATCCATGCGGATAGGGGGACTCCCCCTGTGTTACTTCAATGTCAACCATTTGCAGCTCACACATGACACCTGCTGTTTGCTCAGACCCCTTGACCCCTTATAAGTCATTCGCCAGGATTATGGGATGATCAACGTCATGCCACTGCTTCATTTACTACAACACGTGTTGGAAACGATGGCTGGTCAGGGCGCTGGAGACGTGGCGCCTATATGTCATGGCCACAGGAGCCCTGTGTGGGCTAAACTGGAGGAGGAGGAGGGGGATGGGCACAGTGGAGCACAATTTTTAGGTTTCGCGAGATGGGCGGTTTTTTTAGTCATCTGACAGGAGATGAGGAGCAGGAGCAGCCAGAGGAGCTTCAAGGTTATGAGAAATGTGAGACACAGGACCCTGACACACCATGTCATTATGGTGTGGAGATGGAGGCAGGGAGTTCCTCCGAGTCACTTGCACAAATGGCACGATGCATGCTCAGTTGCTTTCATAGTGACCGGCAAATTTTCACCATTCTGCATCGGGATGACTTCTGGCTGTCCACCTTATTGGGCCCTCACTTACGGCACAAAATGGGCACCTTTTTTACACCCACAGAGAGGGAGAACAAACTTTCCTACAACAGAGACATCGTATGTAGTCAGTTGGCCAATGCCTATCCACGCCAACGTCCATCCTCTCGCATGTCTGACTATGGGGGCCATCTGCACTCACCTTCCACTGCCATGGTTTCTGGGGAGGGGTGGGGGGGCAGGAGCAGTACCAGCTCCATCAGCAGCAGACTACAATCACTGATGAGTACCTTTCTTCAACCTCATAGTGAAGCAACTCATCAGCAGCAGGTTGCCCTTGAGCAGGACCTGAACCAGCAGGTGATAGCATACCTTGACATGACAATGTCAACACACCTTGAAGATCTGCTGGACTTCACGGCAGCCAAACTTGATTTGTGGCCGCAACTAGCAGAGTTTGCCCTGGAAAAGCTGTCCTGCCTGGCCAGTAGTGTGCCATCAGAGTGGGTGTTTAGTGCAGCAGGGCCATAGTAACCCCAGGAGAACTCATATGTCCACGAAAAATGTGGAGAGACTGACCTTTTGTGAAAATAAATCAGGCATGGATCAGCCAGGATTTCCACCCACCAATGCCTGATGCATCAGAGTAGATTGACCATGGTGCCACACCAACACGTATATGGATAGTGCAAAACATATTTAAGGTCCTGCTCCCCAGTTACAGACATTCCTCCACATCAGACCCCAAGTAAGTATTGAGGATATTCATTAGCTAAAACTTAACTTTCCTTAGGATAAAATATATGTACCCAAAAATTTTTGAAAATCAAACAAAAGGAAAGGAGTGCAAAAAACATGTGCCACCTACACCACCAATTATGGATGTGATACAAAGACCTCCAAAAGGTGCAAGGGAGCAACGTATGGTCCATTGTAACTGGTGGGGGTAAATACTTCCCCTGTAAGGCCCTACTTTCGCATTATAAATTCCCTTCTAAGCAAGTGTTACTCACCCTAAAAAAGGTGGCCCCACACAGGAACCTCTCCCTATTTCCACCGACAAACACTACCATAGTTTCCTGTGTGGGGCTGCCCTTTTTAGGGCGAGTAACACTTGCCAAGAAGGGAATTAATAATGCGAGAGTAGGGCCTTACAGGGTAAGTTTTTACCCTCATCGGTTACAATGGACCATAAGTCTTTGCATCACATCAATACTTGGTGGTGTAGGTGACACATGTTGTTTTTTGCACACCTTTTCTTTTGTTTGATAAAAAAAAAATAATTGGGTACATATATTTTATCCTAAGAATATTATTGAAATTAAGTTTTATGTAATGCATATCCTCTATACTTACTAGTGCACACTGACATATTTTTTTTTTTACAAAAGAGACCATTTTCTTCTGCCTACCTGCCTCAGATACTACTCTGATCCTGCCACCCGTCTGATGTCACACATCTGATGCCAAGTTCTCCTGTTTTCACCCACCTTCTTCACCGGTACTGGAATTGCCACCCAATGCCCCACTATGTCACCAGGTCACTTTTAGGACTCCTTATGCAACCTCCAGGCTGTCTCATACTGCCACCATATGTTCTCCGCATGCTAACGCCACCTCCAGGCTTTGTCACTGTACCACCATGTGGTCTCCTCATGCTGCTGGCACATTAAATACATTTTTAGGTTCATCTATTTGAAATCTTCAATTTAAATATTAAAAAATATCTTTAATCTTTTCAATTGTGAGTCCCGATGGTCTCGCCAGGCTGTTGCCACCTCCAGGCTGGATCATTCAGCCACTATCTGGTTTCCTCATGCTGCCGCCACCTCCACACTGTGTCATTCAGGCACTATATGGTTTTCTCATGCTGCCGCCATCTCCATGCTGTGTCATTCAGCCACTATATGGTCTCCTCACACTGATGCCACCTCCAGGCTCTGTCATTGTGCTGCTCTGCGACAGTGATTCTAATAGCGATGCCTCTAATCTGCATGTTATACTGAATAACAGTATTACTTCACTAATCCAACTAATTACCTAACCCCAAGGCCGTAGCCTGGGTGCAAAACACCTCTAAATAGTACCCCCTAAAACATAACTTTTATTATGTATCCAGTTAAAATAAAATTAATGTAAACCCAGTGAGGTGAATATTAAAAATGGGATGTCAGGTAGGTTAGTGCTTATAAGATCTGAGCAACATTGCTCCACTGTCAAGGGTTCTGCAGTAGCCCTGTATGCCTACTCTGACACCAGCTAAAAACACTAGATTGCCGCCTCTGAGTTCGTAACATTTATGCACGTGGTAGTACCACATATGTTCTCTTTAGTTTTGTTTACATATTTTTTTGTGGAAAAGGGGGTGATTCAAACTTTTATTATGGAAGGGGTTAATTCACATTTATTGCCTTTTTTTTTTTTATTTATTTTATTTTTTTTACTTTTGTTACACCATTTTTTTAGTCCCCATAGGGCACAATTGCATGCAGTCCTTGGCTTGCATACACTATTCAATGCTATGCAATAGCATAACATTGATCAGTTATCAGTACTCGGTTGCTCCAGGCTGCAGAAGCTTCCTTGAGTATTAGAGCACCCATCGGACAGCGAGGAGGCAGGTAAGGGCCCTCCCGCCATGCCCTCAGCTGTTCGGGACACTGCCTTTGGCTGCCCGGGCATGCTGGGAGTTTAAGTTTTGCAACATCTGAAGGCTCACTGGTTGGGGAACACTGCCTTAGAAGCTACAGACGGAGTAAAGATGACAGTGAGGAGGTACAGGTATGCCTTGGTGCGTTAAGTCCCAGATGGCAAAGACATACCTGTACCTCCTCACTGCTATCTTTAAAATAGAGAGAGGGAGCTGTCCCAGCCATTGTTGTGTGTCTGTAATTTCTAAGGCAGTGTTTCCCAACCAATGTTTGGATGTACGGGCATGCTGGGAGTTGTAGTTTTGCTACATTTGGAGGCACAAAAAGGCAGTGTTTCCTTACCAATGTACCTCAAGCTGTTACATAACTACAACTCTCAGCCCTTGGCCATCTAGGCATGCTGAAATTTGTAGTTTTGCAATATCTATTTGTTTCTCAACCAGGGTGCCTTCAGATATTGCAAAATGACAACTCCCAGCATGCCCAGAAAGCCAAAGGCTGTCTGGGCATGCTGTAAGTTGTCATTTTGCAACAGCTACAGAGGTACAGAGAGAGAAAAGATGGGTGAAGGAGAAAAAATCGCAGTGAGGAGAAGGTAAGGAGGTGGGATCTTGATGTGGGGTCGTGAGGAACCTGCAGCTACCCAACAGCTGCTACCGGCAAGTACCTTTCTAAAGTCCTGAATGCTGCAGCCCACGAGATGGATGCTGCATGATGTGGCATTCCTTCAGGGCGAGCGCCAGACAGAGCTGGACTACACTGGGGGCGGGCCAGTGTTTTATGACGTGCTGCGCGCAACATGCCAATTCACATTAGCCAACGCTGTCTTAAAGCAGCCATGGCATTAATTGTAAAAATTAATGAGTGGTTACCCGGCGCTATTGACGGGACACCTGGGGCTATAGCCCCATTAGCTCCCCCATTTCAACCCCCCTGGTTCCACGCATGTATGCAGCATTGCAGCTGTTTACCCAAGGTAACCATTTCTGGTAACTTCACTATGAACAGTGTTCAGCTAATGCTTTGCAGTTTGAGACTTGGCTCATCTATAAATGGTAAGGTACCTATTTCCACTACACAGCGCTGCAGTTCCATCAAAAGGAACTGCTAAAAAAGTTTGTGAAAGTTGGTATCCTTGACTGCACATTGAAAGCCATTGCTCTGCTACAGTCACTTTGCCGCCTCAGTTTGTCTGAGTAGACGGCATCACTGTTGCTTGATTTTATATATCTGCTTGAAAGTCTTATCTGTTCAGTTACGTGTACATATAGATGAGGTGTTTCAAGTCCTAAGCAGAGCACTGAAAATTGCAGGATTGGAGAGAAAACCTAGGCATCAGCAGCCGAAGATACATTTCTAACTTACACCGTATAATTTATTAAATTGCCAGCATCAATTGCCTAGTATGTAACCATTAAAAATGAATACATTTAAGCAATGGTTATAGACTACAATAACTTAAAGTGTTGTGGCAGACGTAATGGTTGAACACCTAGAAAATGCATTGCTTTTCTAGAGAATAATTATGGTTTGTCATTTTATATGTCATTATGTCAAATTTGCTTTATGTTTAGCGGAAAATCATTCCTCTGTATCAAATGTTATGTGGCAGATACAATATAATGCAAAAACAGTGTATTGATTACATTTCTATGATTTAATATATAAGGTATAACATGGATAATTGTACATAATGTGTCAGCTAGTGCAATAGCTAATGAAAGAAATATCCAGCTTAGGGTGCATTCACATCATGATTTTGCTATACAGTTCCCGTGTACTATTTTGTATAGGAAAACCGTATACAACAAGATGCATATGGTTGTGCACGGTTTTGTGTCAATTTTTTTACCATACACAAAACTGCAGTCTACTACTTTTGTGTCCTGTTTAAAAACCGTATACAACATTGAAGTTAATGTCTACAGTGCAATACGTGTTTTTGGGATACATTTTTTTTCTTGTACATGCCAAACTACACCTACTTTCCTTGTAATTTCAATAAAACAATTGGAACTTTATTGTACTAAAGTGTTTACCAAAAAAAGTACAAGTTTTTTATTACAAAAACTGGTGCAACTGGACCTCTAAATGCAAACCGCATACGTTTAAAACTGTATGCAGTTTCATTTCAAAGCAAACGCTTTGCATACAGCATCGCACGGGTTAACCAGCAGAAGTCCCGCTGTTTCCAGCAGGGGACAACTTCTGCTTCACCCCCCAGGACCATCCATTGATGGTCCTGGTCAGCGATCACTGTGATTGGTCCCTGTGGACCAATCACAGTGACCTGGGGTGAAAGTTCAGATCCCCCACACTGCCCGCCCCTGGAAGTCGGGCAGAACGGGGGACAATGGCTGCGGGGGCTCAAGGGGACCTGCAGCATAGGGGGGGTGAACAGGAGGGGACCGGCGGCCTTACCCGGAGCAGCGGCGGGACCGAGGAGCAGCGCGGGACCGGCCACGTGGACGAGCAGCGACGGGACCGGCAGGTAAGTATATGGTCCTCAGAAGCAGCAGTGAAGATCTTCACTGCTGCTTCTAGAAGTCTGAAAACTACAACTCCCAGCATGCCTAGACATGCCTAGACAGCCTTTGGCTGTGACTGTACCCTAAAAACACTACACTACACTAACACAAAATAAAATAAAAAGTTAAAAACACTACATATACACATACCCCTACACAGCCCCCCTCCCCCAATAAGAACGTCCGGTACACCACTGTTTCCAAAGCAGAGCCTCCAGCTGTTGAAAAACAACAACTCCCAGTATTGCCGGACAGCCGTTGACTGTCCACACATGCTGGGAGTTTTGCAACAGCTGGAGGCACCCTGTTTGGGAATACCCCTATGTCCACCCCTATGCAAATCCCTAATTTAGGCCTCAAATGCACATGGCGCTCTCACTTTGGAGCCCTGTCGTATTTCAAGGCAACAGTTTAGGGACACATATGGGGTATCGCCGTACTCGGGAGAAATTGCGTTACAAGGTTTTTTTTTTTTCTTTAACCCTTCATGAAAAGGAAATGTTGGGGTCTACACCAGAATGTTAGTGTAAAAAAATTAAATTTTTTACACTAACATGCTGATGTTGCCCTATACTTTACATTTTCACAAGAGGTAAAAGGGAAAAAAGCCCCCCAAAATTTGTAACGCAATTTCTCCCGACTACGGAGATACCCCATATGTGGGCGCAAAGTGCTCTGGGGGCGCACAACAAGGCCCAGAAGGGAGAGTGCACCATGTACATTTGAGGTGATTTGCACAGGGGTGGCTGATTGTTACAGCGGTTTTGACAAAACCCCACATGTGACCCCATTTCGGAAACTACACCCCTCACGGAATGTAATGAGGGGTGCAGTGAGAATTTACACCCCACTGGTGTCTGACGGATCTTTGGAACAGTGGTCCGTGAAAATGAAAACTTGTACAGCCCACTGTTCCAAAGATCTGTCAGACACCAGTGGGGGGCAAATGCTCACTGTACCCCTTGTTACGTTCCTCAAGGGGTCTAGTTTCCAAAATAGTATGCCATGTGTTTTTTTTTTTGCTGTTCTGGCACCTTAGGGGCTTCCTAAATGCGACATGCTCCCCGAGCAAAATTTGCTCTCAAAAAGCCAAATATGACTCCTTCTCTTCTGAGCATTGTAGTTCTCCCATAGTGCACTTCAGGTCAACTTATGGTCAACCTCGATACTCAGAAGAGATGGGGTTACACATTTTGGGGGGTATTTTCTGCTATTAACCCTTGCAAAAATGTGAAATTTGGGGGGGAAAAACACATTTTAGTGGAATTTTTTTTTTTTTAACATATGCAAAAGTCGTGAAACACCTGTGGGGTATTAAGGCTCACTTTATTCCTTATTACGTTCCTCAAGGGGTCTAGTTTCCAAAATGGTATGCCATGTGTTTTTTTTTTCTGTTCTGGCACCATAGGGGCTTCCTAAATGCGACATGCCCCCGAGCAAAATTTGCTCTCAAAAAGCCAAATATGACTCCTTCTCTCCTGAGCATTGTAGTTCGCCCGTAGTGTACTTCAGGTCAACTTATGGGGTACCTCCATACTCAGAAGAGAAGGGGTTACACATATTGGGGGGTATTTCCTGCTATTAACCCTTGGAAAAATGTGAAATTTGGGGGGAAACACACATTTTTGTGAAAAAAAATATATATTTTTTTTACATATGCAAAAGTCGTGAAACACCTGTGGGGTATTAAGGCTCACTTTAATCCTTGTTACGTTCCTCAAGGGGTCTAGTTTCCAAAATGGTATGCCATGTGAGGGTTTTTTGCTGTTCTGGCACCATAGGGGCTTCCTAAATGCAACATGCCCTCCAAAAACCATTTCAGAGAAACGTACTCTCCAAAATCCCCTTGTCGCTCCTTCCCTTCTGAGCCCTCTACTGCGCCCGCCGAACACTTTAAATAGACATATGAGGTATGTGCTTACTCGAGAGAAATTGGGCTACAAATATAAGTATACATTTTCTCCTTTTACCCCTTGTAAAAATTAAAAAATTGGGTCTACAAGAACATGCGAGTGTAAAAAATGAAGATTGTGAATTTTCTCCTTCACTTTGCTTCTATTCCTGTGAAACACCTAAAGGGTTAAAATGATGTCTGAATGTAATTTTGAATACTTTGGGGGTGCAATTTTTATAATGGGGTCTTTTGTGGGGTATTTCTAATATGAAGACCCTTCAAATCCACTTCAAACCTGAACTGGTCCCTGAAAAATAGTGAGTTTGAAAATTTTGTGAAAAATTGGAAAATTGCTGCTGAACTTTGAAGCCCTCTGG
This sequence comes from Hyla sarda, assembly GCF_029499605.1. Taxonomy (NCBI): domain Eukaryota; kingdom Metazoa; phylum Chordata; class Amphibia; order Anura; family Hylidae; genus Hyla; species Hyla sarda. The sequence continues at coordinate 347,532,789 of NC_079189.1, forward strand.
TGTCTTCCAAAAGTAAAAACATGTCAAATTTATGATGCCAACATAAAGTAGACATATTGTATATGTGAATAAAAATTTTAGTTTATTTGTAATATACATTTTCCTTACAAGCAGAGAGCTTCAAATTTAGAAAAATGCTAAATTTTCTAATTTTTCATCAAATTTTAGAATTTTTCACAAGGAAAGGATGCAAGTTACCACAAAATTTTACCACCATGTTAAAGTAGAATATGTCACGAAAAAACAATTTCGGAATCAGAATGATAACTAAAAGCATTCCAGAGTTATTAATGTTTAAAGTGACAGTGGTCAGATGTGCAAAAACGCTCTGGTCCTTAAGGCCAAAATGGGCTTGGTCCTGAAAGGGTTAACCCTGGATCACCAAATCAATGCGAGGCTCCAGAGATGTCAGCAGATGCTGCATATAAAAACAGCCCTCATAACACATGCATGCAACTATATAGAGGAAGAACTATGATGGTCAAAAAAAGAAGTTTTTATTTAGAAGAATATTTTATTACATCATCTTGTTTTAGAGAAAATAGGCTAAATATTCTACTCGGAAATTGCGCTGCAGCAGAGTCCCATTGATTTCATTGGGATTCTGCTGCACTGTGCACACGGCGGAATTTCTGTGGCAGATGTTTCTGCTGCAGAAATCCAGATTCCAGTGTTCGCAAAATCAATGAACCTATTCAATGTTTTTGCAGATTCCTCTGGAATACATTGCTGTCTATAGAGACTGCTTATTTCCGAGCAGTCCTAGTACTGCCACATCAAGTAAATGTGTGGAATGTCTGTCGGTATTTTCTGGCAAAACGTCCGCACATTTTCATCCATGTTAACATGGCCTAACATAAAGAGAGTGACTGGAAGCAAGACAGGAATAACTTTGTTGTTGGACGAAAAAAATTGTCAGAAACACGAAAGTAAAACTAGGTCTATTTATTGTACAAAGATGCAACGTGTTTCACTTCATTTGGGAGAATCCTCCTGGTTATATACCCAAAGGGATTAACCCTTTAAGAGACAAATTTTCAGTGACATAGCAGCATCAATTGAGAACAAAGAAAAGAAAATATATAAATAGCATCACAAACATAAACACATACAGAACATTAAATATATATTAAAAAGCAACAAATTAATAACAACATAATATTATAATACTATCCAATCATGATCGCACACTGCATCTGAGATGCACAAAACACAGCTACACCTTATAACGCGCGACTCCAGTCGGACATCCCAGCATAAAGGCAAGCGATCATATGAGATGTTAACAAAAAATGACAATCCAATGCACCTTATAAAATACCTCAAATAGGTTGTTGGCAAGGGTAACTGCTAGAGATGAGCGAACTTTTCAAAAATTTGATTCGGCCGATTCGCTGAATTCTCCCAAAAAGTTTGTTTTGATACAAATTTTTTTTGTGGCAAATCTATATTAAAAAAGGCTATTTCTAGCCTATATAAAGCCTCTATAGGGGTATAGAACACTTTGCTGTATTCTAAAATGCATATGGAGTGTTCTAGGGTAGTAAAATAATACTGTTATTCAGAATAACATGCAGATTACCGGCATCGCTTTTAGAATCACTGCTGCACAGCAGCACAATGACAAAACCTGGTGGTGTCATCAGTGTCAGGAGACCATATAGTGCCATAGCGTGGAGGTGTTGGCAGCATGAGGAGACCATTTAGTGGCTGAATGGCACAGCGTGGAGGTGTTGGCAGCATGAGGACACCATATAGTGGCTGAATGACACAGCGTGGAGGTGTTGGCAGCATGAGGACACCATATAGTGGCTGAATGACACAGCGTGGAGGTGTTGGCAGCATGAGGACACCATATAGTGGCTGAATAACACAGCGTGGAGGTGTTGGTAGCATGAGGAGACCATATAGTGGCTGAATGACACAGCGTGGAGGTGTTGGTAGCATGAGGAGACCATATAGTGGCTGAATGACACAGCGTGGAGGTGTTGGCAGCATGAGGAGACCATATAGTGTCTGAATGGCACAGCGTGGAGGTGTTAGCAGCATGAGGACACCTTATAGTGGCTGAATGACACAGCATGGACATGGCAGCATGAGGAGATCATATAGTGGCTGAATGACACAGCATGGAGGTGTTGGCAGCATGAGGAGACCATATTGTGGCTGAATGGCACAGCGTGGAGATGTTGGCAGCGTGAGGAGACCATATAGTGGATGAATGGCACAGCCCAGAGTTGCCAGCAGCATGAGTAGGCACTAGGCCTTCACAATCCCTAAGATTAAAAGATGAATTAAGAAATTTAAACCAAAGATTTGGGATAGCGGGTGCTACCTATGAGAAAATGTAAAATTCCTAGACCCACAGCGGCATCAATAAACTATATATTGCTTGTAAGACACAGCCTGGAGTTGGCTGATGCACGAGTACACAGCAGGGCTTCACAATCCCCCCCCCCCCCCCCCAAAAAAAAAAAAACACAACAATTTTATAAAATTTTTTAAAAGATTTTGGATAGCGGGTGCTACCTATGAGAAAATTTGAAATTACCAGACCCAGGCCCCACAGCAGCATCAGCAACCCATATATTGCCTGAATGGCACAGCCTGGAGTTGGCTGATGCACGAGTACACACCAGGGCTTCACAATCCCCCCCCAAAAAACACCACAATTTTTGAAATTTTTTAAAAAGATTTTGGATAGCGAGTGCTACCTACGAGAAAATTTTAAATTACCAGACCCAGGCCCAGCAGCGCCATCATTATTTTATTTAAAATTTAAAACAACCTTTGTGTGTCCCGGACCCCAGCGTGTGGGTACGAAGGACCAAATCCAACAAGCCCCCACAGGGCTCATGTGGCCGTGAGATGTAGGCGCAATGTCTCCTTTGCCCTGACTGGCCACTGTTTCCAAGACTTCTCGCCATGGCAAACCATGTGAAAAACAGTGTGACACTGCTGTGACCTGCACACATGGTATGCTGAAGGGCCACTGAGACTTGTCCAGGCAGTGGAGGCTTAAGACACAGTGGAGGATGTGGAGGCGGAGTAGCACACTATCACAGGACCAATGGGCTGACAGAGTGTAGCAGGAAGCAGCATTGAGTACACACCAGGACTTCAAAATCCCAAAGAAAAAAACAACCATTTTAAAAAAAAAGTTTAAGTATATTTAGGACAGCGGGTGCTACTTATATATTGCCTGAATGACACAGCCTGGAGTTGGCTGATACATGAGTACACACTAGGGCTTCACAATCCCCCCCAAAAAAAACAATTGTAGAAACTTATGAAGAAGACTTTTGGATAGCGGGTGCTACCTATGAGAAAATTTGAAATTCCCAGACCCAGGCCCAGCAGCGCCATCAGTAAACCATATATTGCCTGAATGACACAGGCTGGAGTTGGCTGATGCATGAGTATGCACCAAAGCTTCACAATCTCTAATAAAATATACAAACATTTTTTACGAAAAATTTTAACGAAAATTTAGGACAGCGAGTGCTCTCTATCTCTCTATATATTACCAAAAGGACGTAGCCTGGAGTTGGCTGCAGCATGAGGAGACCATTGAAATGTGTGATTTTTTATTTGAAATTTAAATCAAAATTTGTGTCCCGGACCCCGCCGTGTGGGTACAAAGGACCTAATCTCACAAGCACCCACAGAGCACATGTGGCCGTAAGATGTACGCGCAACGTCTCCATAGCCCTGACCGGCCATTTTTGGTTTTTGTACCTTTGTTTAAGAACTAGCGCATATCCAAGAGACCAGAAGACTCTATAATATAGGACGGTGGACCACCAAAAGACATTCTTCTATAAAATAATTTTTTATGAAATAAAGAAGCAGAGTTCATCCCTCTCCGTATTTTTTTTGAAAATTATATTTAAAAAATCACACGCAACAAGCGTTCAATGGTGTAATGGTTATTATTCTGGAAAATTCTAGTTTATTACTGTGATAATTATCAGAAAAAAAAACACTACCCAAGAGTGTTTAATAACCCCATACATTGCACCATAAATGTTGAAATTGAAATTAATCATCTATGTATGTATTTCAAAAATCCTAAAATTAAAGGCCCAAGCCCAGAAGGATCATGAAGTCAATTAGCTCCTGAAAGACACAGGAGCAGTCAGGAGTAGGCATCAGCAGTACCCAAGAGGCTTTAATAACCCCTTACATTGCACGATCAATCGCGAGATCAAGCAATAACAGGTGTGTTATATCCTCAGATGTCCGGGGTTGCACGCGCGCTACGATGAACGGACCAGCGTGTGTCTATCTTTCACCGACAGGTGCGGGTAACCCGCTGAACCTTGTTCGCGATAGGGATCAGGGATTGCAATTATTTGCCAGGAAAGAAGAATCACAACTAAGTGCAGGTCATAAGCTTGGGTTCATTAAGTCCCTGCCCTTTGTACACACCGCATGTCTTTACTACCGATTGGATGGTTTAGTGAGGTCCTCGGATCCCGGAGGGACAGGCGAAGGCCCTGGCAGAGCGCCGAGAATTTAAAGATCATTGTTGAAATTTGCATTAAGCATGTATTAGCTACTGCTAAACTTCCAAAAATTAAAGGCCCAAGGCCAGAAGTGTCAGTGAGGCAAGTAGATCCTGAAAGACACAGGATGAATCAGGAGCAGGGATTCGCAGTACCCAAGAGGGTTTCATAACCCCTTACATTTAAAGATCAATGTTGACATTTGCATTAAGCATGTATTTAGCTACTGCTAAACATCCAAAAATTGAAGGCTCAAGGCCTGAGGCATCAGGGAGGCAAGTAGATCCTGAAAGACACAGAATGAGTCAGGAGCAGTCATTCGCAGTACCCAAGAGGGTTTCATAACCCCTTACATTTAAAGATCAATATTGAAATTTGCATTAAGCATGAATTTAGCTACTGCTAAACATCCAAAAATTAACCCCTTAAGGACCAAGGACGTACCGGTACGTCCTTGGTCCTGCTCTTCTGATATAACGCGGGGTTACACAGTAACCCCACATCATATCATGGCGGGCCTGGCGTCATAGTGAAGCCGGGACCCGCCTCTAATAGCGCGCAGCGCCGATCGCGGCGCCGCGCGCTATTAACCCTTTAGCCGCGCGCTCAAAGCTGAGCCGCGTGGCTAAAAGTGAAAGTTCCCGGCTAGCTCAGTCGGGCTGTTCGGGATAGCCGCGGCTAATCGCGGCATCCCGAACAGCTGACAGGACAGCGGGAGGGCCCCTTCCTGCCTCCTCGCTGTCCGATCGCCGAATGACTGCTCAGTGCCTGAGATCCAGGCATGAGCAGTCATCCGGCAGAATCGTTGATCACTGGTTTCTTATGAGAAACCAGTGATCAACATAGAAGATCAGTGTGTGCAGTGTTATAGGTCCCTATGGGACCTATAACACTGCAAAAAAAAAGTGGAAAAAAAAAGTGAATAAAGATCATTTAGCTCCTCCCCTATTAAAAGTTTGAATCACCCCCCTTTTCCAATAAAAAAAAACACAGTGTAAATAAAAATAAAAATAAACATATGTGGTATCACCGCGTGCGGAAATGTCCGAATTATAAAAATATATCATTAATTAAACCGCTCGGTCAATGGCGTGCGCGCAAAAAAATTCCAAAGTCCAAAATAGTGCATTTTTGGTCACTTTTTACATCATTTAAAAATGAATAAAAAGTGATCAATAAGTCCTATCAATACAAAAATGGTACCGTTAAAAACTTCAGATCACGGCGCAAAAAATGAGTGCTCATACCGCCCCATACACGGAAAAATAAAAAAGTTATAGGTGTCAGAAGATGACAATTTTAAACGTATTAATTTTCCTGCATGTAGTTATGATTTTTTCCAGAAGTCCGACAAAATCAAACCTATATAAGTAGGGTATCATTTTAATCGTATGGACCTACAGAATACATATCAGGTGTCATTTTTACCGAAAAATGTACTACGTAGAAACGGAAGCCCCCAAAAGTTACAAAACAGCGTTTTTTTTTTCAAATTGTCGCACAATGATTTTTTTTCCTGCTTCACCATAGATTTTTGGGCAAAATGACTGACGTCATTACAAAGTAGAATTGGTGGCGCAAAAAATAAGCCATCATATGGATTTTTAGGTGTAAATTTGAAAGAGTTATGATTTTTTAAAGGCAAGGAGCAAAAAACGAAAATGCAAAAACGGAAAAACCTCCGGTCCTTAAGGGGTTAAAGGCCCTAGGCCAGAAGCGTCAGTGAGGCAAGTAATTCCTGAAAGACACAGGATGAGTCAGAAACAGGCATTCTCAGTACCCAAGAAGGTTTCATAACCCCTTACATTTAAAGATCGATGTTGACATTTGCATTAAGCATGTATTTAGCTACTGCTAAACATCCAAAAATTGAAGGCCCAAGGCCAGAAGCGTCAGTGAGGCAAGTAATTCCTGAAAGACACAGGATGAGCCAGGAGCAGGCAATGGCAGTACCAAAGAGGGTTTCAAAACCCTAATTGATAACCCAAGAGGGTTTCATAACCAACCATAATTGGGAAATGTTGGTGTAGCAGCATGGTCAATCTACTCTGAGGCATCTGGCATTGGTGGCTGGAAATCCTGGCTGATCCATCCCTGATTCATCTTTACAAACGTCAGTCTCTCCACATTTTTAGTGGACAGACGAGTTCGCCTTGGGGTGACTATGGCCCCTGCCGCGCTAAATACCCGCTCTGATGGCAAACTACTGACTGGACAGAACAGCTTTTCCAGGGCAAACTCTGCTAGTTGCGGCCATAAATCAAGTTTGGCTGCCCAGAAGTCCAGCGGATCTTCAATGGTTGTTGGCATGGTCAAGTCAAGGTATGCCACCACCTGCTGGTTCAGGTCCTGCTCCATGTCTAACTGCTGATGATGAGTTGCTTCACTATGCGGGCGAAGAAAGCTACTCATCAGCGACTGTAGAATCAGGCTGCTGCTGATTGAGCTGGTACTGCTCCTGCCACCCCTCCCCTCCCCAGCAGCCATGGCAGTGGAAGGTGAGCGCAGAGGGCCCCCCGAGTCAGACCTGCGAGTGGATGGACCATGTGGCCGATAGGCATCGGCCAACTGACTACGTAGAATCTCTCTGTAGTAGGTCAGTTTGTCCTCCCTCTCAGTGGGTGTAAAAAAGGCCCCCACTCTGGGAAGGTAGCGAGGGTCTAATAAGGTGGAGATCCAGAAGTCATCCCGCTGACGAATTTTGACTATTCGGAGGTCACTACGCTAGCAACTGAGCATGCATCGTGCCATTTGCGCCAGTGATTTGGAGGGACTACCTGCCTCCATCTCCACTGCATACTGCCATGGTGTGTCTGGGTCCTCTGTCTTGCCTTCCTCATAACCCTCCAGCTCCTCTGGCTGCTCCTGCTCCTCTTCTCCTGTCCGATGACTAGAAACACCGGCCATCTCATCCAACCTAAACTGTGCTCCGCTCTGCCCCTCATCATCCTCCTCCTCCAGTTCAGCCCCCACAGGGCTCATGTAGCCTTGAGATGTAGGCGCAACGTCTCCATTGCCGTGACCAGCCATGGTTTCAATCATTTGTTGTAGGAAATGTAGAAGTGGAATTATGTCGTTCATGGTGTAATTCAAGCGACTTACAAATAATGTGGCTTCCTCAAAGGGCCTCAGCAAACGGCAGGTGTCACGTATGAGCTGCCACTGGTTCACATTGAAGTTACACAGGGGAGTACTCCTATCTGCTTGGATCATCAAGAAATCGGTGATGGCTTTTATTTGTTCGTATAGTCTGCCCAACATATGGAGGGTGGAACTCCAACGTGTGGCAACGTCACAAATAAGATTATGTTGTGGGATACCGTTCTGACGCTGCAGCTCAAGGAAGGTGTGCTTGGCGGTGTACGATTGGCTGAAGTGCATGCACAGTTTCCTTGCCCTTTTCAGGATGTTTTGCAAATGGGGTGAAGACTTGAGGAAGTGCTTGACAACCAGATTCAACACGTGTGCAATGCAGGGCGCATGTTTCACACTTCCTTGTCGCTGCACGGACACAATGTTCTTCCCATTGTCGGTCACCATGGTTCCCATTTCCAGATTTCGTGGAGTAAGCCATACTCGGATTTCTTTACGAATGAACTTCCAGCAGTTCCTCCCCTGTGTGACTCCGTTCGCCAAGACAAACCATGTGAAGAACAGCTGGACACCGCCGTGCCCTACACACATGGTACAATGAAGGGCCACCGAGATTTGGACGTGCAGTGGAGGCCGAGGACACGGTGGAGGATGAGGAGGCGGCGTTGCACACTGTAACAGGACCAACTGCCTGGGAGCTAGAGCGTAGAGGAGGAAGCGGTGTGACCTGTCCAAGTTGCTGTTGTGGCTGTGCAGGAACCACATTTACCCAGTGGGCCGTAAAAGACAAGTATTGTCCCTGCCCGTAGTTACAGCTCCACATGTCGGCGCTGCCTTGCACTTTTGAACACACCGACAGGCTCAAGGACTGGCCCACCTTCTTTTGTACAAACTTATGCAGGGCAGTTACTGCCTTCTTCGCAAAGAAATGACGGCTTCGGACTCTCCACCTCGGCTTGGCACCAGCCGCCATCAATTCTCTGAAAGGTGCAGAGTCCACCACTTGAAAAGGGAGGGACTGCAACACCAGCAACTTGGACAGGAGCACATTCAACTTCTGCGCTGTTGGATGAGTGGGCGCATACTGTTGTCTCTTGGACATGGCTTTGCCAATGAATTGTTGGCGGAATGTCTGACTAAAAGCGGGAGAAGCAGGAGCGACAGAAGGAGGGTTTGACACACAGCTCCCTTCGGCTGAGGTGGTGGAACCTTGGCTGGATGAAGGAGGGGGCGGATGGCCACTGGGTGATGCAGCAGGCTGGACCACTACATCGGAGCCACGGTTCTCCCAGGCCGCTTTATGGGGAAGCATATGTTGACGCAGGGCCGTGGTGCCGACATTGGGACCCTGGCCACGCTTCACCTTCTGCCGACAGATCTTGCATGTGGCTACGTGAACCTCCTCCGGATGCCTTATGAAAAACGTCCTCACCGCCGAGTAGCTGATTTTCCCACCCGCAGTCCGCACTAATTGACTGCAACTGGCGCTGTCTACAGGAACCCCTGTTCCACTACCTCCCGGAAAGGTAGGCTGCCGCAAAGCAGGTGGTCTCCCCGGGCACGTTTGGCTCCAGAATTTCCACTCCTGCCACCATGCTGACTGACAGCCGTGCTACCGCCTTGCTGCCTCAAGGGCAACCTGCAACTCTCTTCTCCTGATGATGATGAAGCCCCTTCTGCACCCGGCTCCCAATTGCGATCTGCTTCATTATCATCAACAGGTGTCTGCACGTCACTGATGTCCTCCTCAGGTTCCCCAACAGTGTCTGCTTCAGGACCCTGAACACTTGCAACACCGCCTCCCACGTCACTCTCCTCATCACTACTTGGCTGCCTAGCGGAGCAAGCGGCGCATATCTCCTCCCCTTCTTGGCTGTCTAGTAGCTGCTGACTGTCCTCTATTAGATTGTCTGTAGATAGTGGAGCTGAACCCACAGCATAAGATACTTCTTTAGGAGAGGGAACAGCATAGGACAAAGGCAATGGGAGGACAGGGACTGCTCCCGGGCCATGCCAACTGAGGGTTGTGTCTGAGGAACCAACGGACTGTTGACTGGGGGGTGTAAAATGTCACTTGTGATGATGTGGATGAGTGTGTTAACCAATCAACAACGGCAGATGGGTTGCTGGTGGAGACACGACCGCTGGCTGATAACTGGAGCTCAGGCCTCTCGCTGCGACTCCTGCTGCCACTCGCCCCAAGTCTGCTGCCAACTCTGCCTGAAGTATTTAGGCCTCTGCCACTCCTCTGTTGCACGTCCTGGCACTTCTCTGCCGGACATACTTAGTGCATTTATGAGGGTATTACAATACGCTACACTACTCTTTAAACAGTATTTGTCTAGAACAGCAGCAGGTGATTAATTACGGCTGTCCTTTCACAGTATGTAGGCCCTTTACAGATTAACAGGTACAAGATGGTACACTACTTGGATGTACGTATGCGGTATGCACTTAGGAGGGCAGTAAGATGAGTAACTATACGCAGAAAAAAACTCTGTATTTTTGTAAAACACCAGCCGGTGAATACTATTGTTTGGACTTTGCCTGAATGGAGCACCTTGACAGCTTAACAGGTACTAAATGGTACAATACTTGGATGTACCTATGCGGTATGCACTGATGAGGGCAGTAATATGGGTAACTATACGTAGAAAAAACTCTGTATTTTTGTAAAACATCAGCCGGTGAATGCTATTGTTTGGACTTTGACGGTATGGAGCACCTTGACAGATTAACAGGTACTAAATGGTACAATACTTGGATGTACCTATGCGTTATGCACTGATGAGGGCAGTAATATGCGTAACTAATATGCAGAAAAACTCTGTATTTTTGTAAAACACCAGCCGGTGAATACTATTGTTTGGACTTTGACGGTATGGAGCACCGTGACAACTTAACATTTACTAAATGGTACAATACTTGGATATACCAATGCGTAATGCACTGATGAGGCCAGTAATATGCGTAACTATATGCAGAAAAAACTCTGTATTTTTGTAAAACACCAGCCGGTGAATACTATTGTTTGGACTTTGACGGTATGGATCACCTTGACAGCTTAACAGGTACTAAATGGTGCAATACTTGGATGTACCTATGCGGTATGCACTGATGAGGGCTGTAATATGCGTAACTATACACAGAAAAAACTCTGTATTTAAAAAAAAAAAACACCGGTGAACACTATTGTTTGGACTTGCACAGTATGTAGCCCCTTGACAGATTAACAGGTACAAAATGGTACAAATGCACTACAGTCCACTGAACACTGAAAAATCACGTATTTCTGAACAGCAGCAGGACCCAACAGTGCAGCACCACAAAAAAATAAAAATAAATCCAGGGATTAAACCCTAACTTGCACTCTGTCACACAATTCTGAGCAGCAGAAGATTTGTGGAGCAAAAAAAAAACAAAAAAAAAAAACTCAATTGGGCTGAAAAATGAGGAGATAAGATGCTTCAGAAAGTTCAGGCAGCTTGGAGATCTGTATGAGGCAGCTGACAGCTATCTGCCCCTCTATGCTGCAAAGCTCAATAACGTGAATAGGAGGTTTAGCTATCAATGATCCTTCTCAGTGTAACAGCAAAGCACTCTGCACTCCTGCCTTTCCCTAATGCTGATGTGACTAGCAGTTGCAGTGTAACGCTGTGGTATGAGCTATTCACACACACGCAGTCCCGTCCTCTCCATCTGAGTGCATAGATGAAATAAAGAGAGGCAAGATGGCCGCCGATTATATAGGGGCTGTGACATCACAGGGGTCAGTGAACACTGATAGGCTGCATCTCACATGTGATTCAGGGTCAGCCCGCCTACCTGTTTCCCGCCCTCCCATAATCCCCTGCCCCATGTACTCACATGTGGATCTGCCATCTTAGGTCCCCAATAGCCTGGAACGCTGCAAAATGGAGTTTAATGAAGCAATATGCAAGATAGAATCGCGGCGATATTCGTATTCATTGTGAATCAAATTTTTAATGAAATTCATAAAAAATTCGGGTTCGTCAACTTTGATTCGCTCATATCTAGTAACTGCCATAAAAGAAATGCTGTAAACACAACATAACACTGCAACCAAAAGTGCACAGCTCATGTGACCTTATTCTGCCAATCACAACACAAGTGGGTCAGACAGTGACTCGGCACTTTCCAAGGTAAAAAAAAAAACATTTGCAGATGAACTGAGGAGTGTGAAAACATACATTCACATAATAATATACATCTAGAGTGGATGGTAATTCACACTCCATGCATTTCCAACAGAATGTGATTCAGAAGTTAAAATAAACTTTAAGGATTGAAGAACGCAGATAACAGGTGGATATTACCTCTGATGTAATAACAATGTGCTGACAACAAACATCATTTATCGGGTATTCTCTATGGATTCGTTCAAACCCTGAGGGGTTAATGTAGCAAGATTATGTACCCCAAAGGATTCACGATTTATTACTCTTTGATATCTTTTTGGGACTTCTGATGGAATAGATTCAAGTATGATTAAATTCTTTGATTCCACATTCTTATGGTGAATAATATTAAAGTTCCATACATGGGCTTTAAAAGGGGTGAGGCTTTATAGTTTTAGGGTAGGGTCACACTTAGCGTAAACACTGTGCATTTGATGCACCTGCGTATTTCTGCGTTAGCAAAGTCTATGGGAGTAATAATAAACACCCATACTTTGCCAGCACTGACATATGAAGGTGCGTCAGATATGCACATGAGTCAAATACGCACAAGTCTAATACGCAGTGTGACCTTACCCTTAGGGTATTTGCACATAGATAATGCTTTTATAGGATGAGAGGGTGTATGTTGAGTTCCTTGTGGGATCTGGGGTGGCAACCCTGGTGGAAGTTTGGATCAGTTTTGGGCCCCCCTAAGCGTTGGCAAAGTGGGTGACATAAATACTAAACTCTTACAGGTACCTTTTTGCCCAAAGGGATAAGGGAAGGTTTGTGGGAGCCCATCTCCTTTAGAATAAGGGCTTTTAATGGCTGCTGGTCTGAGAGGAATTTTTATAGATCCAGCCATATGTCTGGGCTGTAATGCACAACGCACAACTATTTATTTATATTAATTTATTCCTTTTTATTGTTACTTTTTATTGTTCCTTTTTATTGTTACCAGCCCTGCTGGGTTCCACCTAAGCTTGAGTATTAAGGGACATCAATTCCAGAACCTTGAAGGTGCATTTTGGCCTAGAAGGAAAGGGAATGGTTTGTGGGGGCCCTCTCTCCTTTAGGAGAAAGGCTTATGATACACTGCATCCTTGTGTACTTTTTTGTCTGCACACATTTGCACTTTTTTTTTTCACTTAGGTGATAGATACACTGCCGGGACATTTCATAGACCACATCCCTGTGCAATTCTTCTGTATATACAGTGTCTGCTCTTTTTATGCACTCAGGTTATAGGGCATGTGCCTCAGCTTTTTAAATAAATCAAAATATGCTTGAGCTAAATGCTGGTTGTCTCATCATTAGTGTTGAGCTGCGTAGGCCATATTTGAATTTGCGATATTTCACGAATATATGGACGAATATTTGTCATATTTTCGTAAAATTCACATATTCGCAATATTCGCAGACTTTTTTTTATTATGTGCATAAAATTTGCATGCACATTCACCATAAAATTTGCATATTTGCAATATTTGCAGCCTTTTTTTTACTATGTGCCATAAAATTTGCATGCGCAATATCGTGTAATAAAAGAGCTAAAAGAAGGGAGGGATCAATATGCGCGAAAATTTGCAAATGCTAATTTTCGGGTGCCCGCCGTTCTGAAACAGACATAGGCGTTTGCACGGGGTGTGCCGGGTGTGCCTGGCACACCCTAATCAAGCCCAGGCTCCCATCACATTCGGGACTTCCAGGGAGTGTAGGAACCGGGGGGACACATCCCACCCAGAAAATCATGCAGGGGGACAGATCATGGGGGAATCCTCCCCAGTTCTGCCCGCAGACTTTGCTGTATTATATGCTCCCTGGGTCTATTTAACCCAGGGAGGCATTTATAGCTGGTCACTCACAGCCGGAGCTTCTGGACTGTGTGCGCACACAGTTCAGAGAAGGCTGTGACCTCTTACCAGACGCAGGCGCCGATGATGTCAGTCATCAGCGCCTGCACTGTGGAGAAGAGAGAACGCGGCCAGGCTCTTCTGGAGATCGCTGCGTGGGACTAGGTGAGATTTTTTTGTTATTTTCTTCGATACTCTCTGGGATGGGGAATCGTGTGGAGTGGTGACCAAGGGGGAGGGAGGGAGGGAGGGGGGGTTAGGGCAAATGTGGCTTTTAGTCACAATACACAGTGTTACTTCACACTTACTCTACTGGACCCTTTTCACATAGACACGCTATAATGCAGTTACTTCTGAGAATGTTTATTACTGCTCTTTATTTTGCAGGTCCGTAGGTTGAAGACCACTGATCTAGTGTTATTCAAAGTGCATATATAATTAGGTGTTACTGTTTTTTTGTGTAAACTGCGCATTCATAAACATAAGATGCATAACTTTGCCTTGAGGTCAGGACCCTTCTTGTATAATTGCACAAAGTCCTGTGCATTACATCGGGTCCCTATATTAGCACCAGGTTATGTATTCACTGTTCACTTTATTGCAAATGTCCCAACACTGCGCTATTGCACTAGTGCCCGTCGCTCCATTTCCTAATCCACATATGTACACAGCTTCCTTTGTAATGCATTGGCTGCAGATTGTATAACACTATGCCATTGCACTTCGCTGTTTCCTAGGAAGTGGTAGCTGGTTTCAAGTATTTGGGCTCCGTTCACATTGCCATAGGCGATCCTACGTGTTTCATCCGCTTCGATTAATCAGGGATCATGTTGTAGCGTGTATTCTTCTAATATCGCTTCACGGGCCACCAGTGACGGGCACTAATGCAATAGCGCAGTGTTGGGACATTTGCAATAAAGTGAACAGTGAATACATTACCTGGTGCTAATATAGGGACCCGATGTAATACACAGGACTTTGTGCAATTATACAAGGGTCCTGACATCAAGGCAAAGTTATGCACCTTATGTTTATGAATGCGCAGTTTACACAAAATGTGAAACAGTAACACCTAATAACACTAGAGGCTATGCATCTATGATTGTATGAAATGACTCCATCAGTTGCTCTATTTGTGAACTAAACATACAAAGGACATTAACTCACATATATTTGGACTGCAAAATAAAAAGCAGTAATAAACATTCACAGAAGTAACTGCATAATAGCGTGTCTATGTGAAAAGGGTCCAGTAGAGTAAGTGTAAAGTGACACTGTGTATTGTGATCTGACTTTGCCTACATGCTATCTACCTAGCTATCAACTACGAATCCACCTAGCTATCAACTGACCTAGCTAGCTAAAAACCAACCTACATACCTTATAGACACTGATTTGAATAGGGACCTTCCATACGATAAGATATATCTTTTATTAAGTTCCATTAAAATATTGACTTACACTACAAAATAAACAGGCTGTCACCTATGGTTTAGCACGCATTTATCATATTGCACTTGAGTACAGTGGCATCTCCAGCATTCATATTTAGGGGGGGCACATGGGGGGCCAGTGACAAAAGTGGGGGGGCAATTTTAAAACGTGTGTGCGTGTATATATATATATATATATATATATATATATATATATATATATATATATATATAGTGAGAGGGACAGCATCAAATGTCGCTTGGCAGCCTGGGCTTCACAAGTAGAGACAGGGACACTGTAGGTAAAGTCCAAGTTCAGGCTGTGCCTGGGTTTATTTTAAGTGTCAACACAACAATACAGCCTTAATATCAGGCCAAACATACAAAATAAACACCTGCTCGGCTGAGCTCTGACTAAACAAGGTACGACCCTAACTATACTAGAGACACACTAGGTGCCCCCGAAACAAAACAGTAGAACACGGCCACTTACATCATGGTTCTTAGCATTCCAGCAGCCGCACTCAGGCCTGCAGACCCAGGTTTTATGGAGCCTGCAATCAGCCTCACCTGGTATGTGGGAGTGACCTCCCACCCAGCACTTGGTCACTCCAGGAAAACCGACCCGGATTAAGCGGGTTGGATCCGCTATACTACAACTAGAATGTGCCAGTAACATAGTATCACTGACACACATAACTTCGGTTTTCCTTCACCGAAACCCAGGCATTTCGGTGACACATATCTGTCCACAAGCTGCCTAAAGCAGCATAGGAGAGCATCCTAGGAGAAATATACATTCCCTCAATAACTCTGCCTGTCACTGTCTCACAATATATATATATATATATATGTATATACATATATACACACACACACATATGTATATATATATATATATATATATATATACACACACACACAATGATTTTTTTTCCGTTTTTGCCATAGATTTTTGGGTAAATGACTGATGTCATTATAAAGTACAATTGGTGGAGCAAAAAATAAGCCATCATATGGACTTTTAGGTGCAAAATTGAAAGGGTTATGATTTTTAAAAGGTGAGGAGGAAAAAACAAAAGTGCAAAAACGGAAAAACGCTTGGTCCTTAAGGCGTTAAAGCTTTTGGACACTACCATGAACTTTGATAGCGGCATCTAAAGTGTTAATGTCGGACATCAGCCTGATTGGTGATGTCTGGCATTAGCTGAGGGTTCTAGCTAATGATTTATACAACACAGTGGGAGCAGGCACTGTGCGTACACATACGCCTTGTGTCCTTAGGGCTCATTTACACGGATGGATCCCCAGCATATTTTACGCTGCAGATCCCCCGACAATGGACCCTACAGTGCTGCCTCCATCTGTGCCTGGTCATAACGGCAATCCTCTGCTACGAGCAGACACGCTTAGATGTGTATACTCACACACATCGCGGCTGCTCTCGGCCTAGCTCAGAGAGCAGGAGCGGCCATGATGTGCGCCAGTATACACATCAAAAGCGTGTCTGCTCGTAGCAGAGGATTGCCATTATGAGCAGGCACAGATGGAGGCAGCACTGTAGGGTCCATTGTCGGGGGATCCGCAACGTAAAATACACTGTGGATCCACCCCTGAATGAGCCCTTAGGGTACGTTCACACGTACAGGATCTGCTGTATATTTTCTGCAGCTGATGTTGCTACCTATTGAAGCTAATGGGTTGCAAAATCAGCTGCACAAAATATGCAGCAAAAATATGCCTCAGATCCTGTACATGTGAATGTACCCTTGAGGGGTTAATGATAAACCAGCAGTGTGTTCACATGTTGTCCTTCCAGAGGGGTCACTTTCCCTCCTCCAGTGTCCACAGGTCACATTACCAGAACAATTTATGGAAAAATCGCGGCAAAAATTGCGCTGTTTTACCGCGATTTACGAAAAATCGCGGTAAAAGCGTGCAATTTTTGCCGCGATTTTTCCCAAAAAATGTTGTGATAATGTGGCCTGTTGGTGACCTGTGGACATTGGAGGAGGGAAAGTGACCCCTCTGGACTGCTACCATACACATTACTCAGCCCAGGGTTATACTGCTGATCAGGGGGGAGAGAGGGAGGACAGGACATCACTCACCTCACATGAAGGCCGCTCTGCTGTGTGACCTGTCAGCTCTCGGCCTGTCCTCTCCTGTGCTGGGGGCAGAGCCATCAATGTATCGGGACATCCCTATTTATTTTAAATTGGGGGGGCCCAAGGGGGGGGGCACGGCCTGATCTAGGGGGGGCCATGGCCCCCTCTGGCCCCCCCCTAGCGACGCCACTGCTTGAGTATACGTAGTCTCTCAGGATAAACTCCATATAAAGTGAAAAAACTGTGTACAAAAACACACAAGATATATACACAAAGAATTCCAACGGGAGGTATGGTCCAGGTTTATCTTTTATTCTGTTCACACTATCGGTGAGAGCTGAGGTTTTTTTTGTTACATGACATCAATGTTTTCATTTATGCCACTGTTCACATGTAACTCTGTTTATTTACTGTATCTGACTACATTTATTCTAGGGATAAAGGAATTTATGTCATGTACAGAACAGAAGATAAACCTGGACCATACCTCCTGTTGGAATTTTTTGTGTGTATATTTTGTGTGTTTTTATACACTGTTTTTGCACTTTATAGGGAGTTTATCCTGAGAGACTACTTATACTCAAGTGCAATAAGATAAATGTGTGCTAATTCATAGGTGGCAGCCTGTATATTTTGTAGTGTAAGTTGATATTTTATTGGAACGTATTAAAAGGTATATTTTATTGTATGGAACGTCCCTATTCAAATCAGTGTCTATATTATTAATGTACTGGGATACCCACCATTTTAACCTGAAAAGTGTTAATTCCTACCTGCCAATCTAGCTAACAACCTACCTACCTGGTTTCCTACTTCCCTGGCTATCTAACTACCTGGCTACCTACATAGCAAGCTGGCTACCTGCCTACCTACCTGGCTATCTAGCAACCTGAATATCTACCTACCTAACTATCCATCTACCTAACTACCTGGCTACCTACCAAGCTATCTATCTACCTTGCAACCTTACTACATGGCTACTGAGCTATCTAACAACCTACCTAGCTAATTGCCTACCTGTAATCCAAAGAGAAACAGCACTCCCTTGAGCTCAATATCCGTGGGTGCACGCAGAACCAGACCTTGGTCAGGGGTCCCAATTCACAGAAAGTTCATATAAATCTGCAGCACACAGGTCCAATATGGTGAAAAAGAAAAAACTTTATTCCATCATGTGAATGTCATACAGCGACGTTTCTGCTGGCTCTCCCAGCCTTTCTCGAGCTTGAGAAAGGCTGGGAGAGCCAGCAGAAACGTCGCTGTATGACATTCACATGATGGAATAATGTTTTTTCTTTTTCACCATATTGGACCTGTGTGCTGCGGATTTAATTGCCTACCTGGCTATCTAGATAGCTATCCACCTATGTTGCTAATAACTAACCTTGCTACCTACCTAGCTATCTACCTAGCAACCTAACTACCTACCTGTATGGCTATCTACTTAGCTAGCTAACAATCTACCTAGACACTTAACAAGCTATCTAGCTAACAACCAACCTAGCTATGAACATACCTAGCTACTGACATAGTAGCAACCTACCCATGTAGCTAGCTACCTACTTACCTGTCTACCTACCTATCTAGCTAGCTAACAACCTACCTACTTTCAGACGTATTTATCTAATGAGGGGGTCTATGGTGGGGGATAGGCCTACTTAATGGGGTATCTACTATTCCTTATTATGAGAGGGCATTGCTGTTACGCCGAGCGCTCCGGGTCCCCGCTCCTCCCCGGAGCGCTCGCTTCACTCCCTCCGCTGCAGCGCTCCGGTCACGTCCTCTGACCCGGGGCGCTGCGATCCTGCTGCCAGCCGGGATGCGATTCGCGATGCGGGTAGCGCCCGCTCGCGATGCGCACCCCGGCTCCCCTACCTGACTCGCTCCCCGTCTGTTCTGTCCCGGCGCGCGCGGCCCCGCTCCCTAGGGCGCGCGCGCGCCGGGTCTCTGCGATTTAAAGGGCCACTGCGCCGCTGATTGGCGCAGTGGTTCCAATTAGGGTTTTCACCTGTGCACTTCCCTATATTACCTCACTTCCCTTGCACTCCCTTGCCGGATCTTGTTGCCTTAGTGCCAGTGAAAGCGTTCCTTGTGTGCTCCTTGCCAGTGTTTCCAGACCTTCTGCCGTTGCCCCTGACTACGATCCTTGCTGCCTGCCCCGACCTTCTGCTACGTCCGACCTTGCTTCTGCCTACTCCCTTGTACCGCGCCTATCTTCAGCAGCCAGAGAGGTGAGCCGTTGCTAGTGGATACGACCTGGTCACTACCGCCGCAGCAAGACCATCCCGCTTTGCGGCGGGCTCTGGTGAAAACCAGTAGTGGCTTAGAACCGGTCCACTAGCACGGTCCACGCCAATCCCTCTCTGGCACAGAGGGTCCACTACCTGCCAGCCGGCATCGTGACAGTAGATCCGGCACTGGATCCCGCTGAAGTTCCTCTGCCAGTTGTCGCTGACCTCACCACGGTGGTCGCCCAGCAGTCACAACAGATAGCGCAACAAGGCCAACAGCTGTCTCAACTGACCGTTATGCTACAACAGTTGCTACCACAGCTTCAGCAGTCATCTCCTCCGCCAGCTCCTGCACCTCCTCCGCAGCGAGTGGCCGCTCCTGGGATACGCTTATCCTTGCCGGATAAATTTGATGGGGACTCTAAGTTTTGCCGTGGCTTTCTTTCCCAATGTTCCCTGCATCTGGAGATGATGTCGGACCTGTTTCCCACTGAAAGGTCTAAGGTGGCTTTCGTAGTCAGTCTTCTGTCCGGAAAAGCCCTGTCATGGGCCACACCGCTCTGGGACCGCAATGACCCCGTCACTGCCTCTGTACACTCCTTCTTCTCGGAAATCCGAAGTGTCTTTGAGGAACCTGCCCGAGCCTCTTCTGCTGAGACTGCCCTGTTGAACCTGGTCCAGGGTAATTCTTCCGTTGGCGAGTATGCCGTACAATTCCGTACACTTGCTTCAGAATTGTCCTGGAATAATGAGGCCCTCTGCGCGACCTTCAAAAAAGGCCTATCCAGCAACATTAAAGATGTTCTGGCCGCACGAGAAATTCCTGCTAATCTACATGAACTTATTCACCTAGCCACTCGCATTGACATGCGTTTTTCTGAAAGGCGTCAGGAACTCCGCCAAGATATGGACTCTGTTCGCACGAGGCGTTTCGTCTCCTCGGCTCCTCTCTCCTCTGGTCCCCTGCAATCTGTTCCTGTGCCTCCCGCCGCGGAGGCTATGCAGGTCGACCGGTCTCGCCTGACACCTCAAGAGAGGACACGACGCCGTATGGAGAACCTCTGCCTGTACTGTGCTAGTACCGAACACTTCCTGAGGGATTGTCCTATCCGTCCTCCCCGCCTGGAAAGACGTACGCGGACTCCGCACAAAGGTGAGACAGTCCTTGATGTCTACTCTGCTTCTCCACGTCTTACTGTGCCTGTGCGGATGTCTGCCTCTGCCTTCTCCTTCTCTACAGTGGCCTTCTTGGACTCTGGATCTGCAGGAAATTTTATTTTGGCCTCTCTCGTCAACAGGTTCAACATCCCAGTGACCAGTCTCGCCAGACCCCTCTACATCAATTGTGTAAATAATGAAAGATTGGACTGTACCATACGTTTCCGCACGGAGCCCCTTCTTATGAGCATCGGATCTCATCATGAGAGGATTGAACTTTTGGTCCTTCCCAATTGCACCTCGGAGATTCTCCTTGGACTTCCCTGGCTTCAACTTCATTCCCCAACCCTGGATTGGTCCACTGGGGAGATCAAGAGTTGGGGGTCCTCTTGTTCCAAGAACTGTCTAAAACCGGTTCCCAGTAACCCTTGCCGTAACTCTGTGGTTCCTCCAGTAACCGGTCTCCCTAAGGCCTATATGGACTTCGCGGATGTTTTCTGCAAAAAACAAGCTGAGACTCTACCTCCTCACAGGCCTTATGATTGCCCTATCGACCTCCTCCCGGGTACTACTCCACCCCGGGGCAGAATTTATCCTCTCTCTGCCCCAGAGACTCTTGCCATGTCCGAATACGTCCAGGAGAATCTAAAAAAGGGCTTTATCCGTAAATCCTCCTCTCCTGCCGGAGCCGGATTTTTCTTTGTGTCCAAAAAAGATGGCTCCCTACGTCCTTGCATTGACTACCGCGGTCTTAATAAAATCACGGTTAAGAACCGCTACCCCTTACCCCTCATCTCTGAACTCTTTGATCGCCTCCAAGGTGCCCACATCTTCACTAAATTGGACTTAAGAGGCGCCTATAACCTCATCCGCATCAGAGAGGGGGACGAGTGGAAAACGGCATTTAACACCAGAGATGGACACTTTGAGTATCTGGTCATGCCCTTTGGACTGTGCAATGCCCCTGCCGTCTTCCAAGACTTTGTCAATGAAATTTTTCGTGATCTGTTATACTCCTGTGTTGTGGTATATCTGGACGATATCCTAATTTTTTCTGCCAATCTAGAAGAACACCGCCAACATGTCCGTATGGTTCTTCAGAGACTTCGTGACAACCAACTCTATGCCAAAATTGAGAAATGTCTGTTTGAATGCCAATCTCTTCCTTTTCTAGGATATTTGGTCTCTGGCCAGGGACTACAGATGGATCCAGACAAACTCTCTGCCGTCTTAAATTGGCCACGCCCCTCCGGACTCCGTGCTATCCAACGCTTTTTGGGGTTCGCCAATTATTACAGGCAATTTATTCCACATTTTTCTACCATTGTGGCTCCTATCGTGGCTTTAACCAAAAAAAATGCTGATCCCAAGTCCTGGCCTCCTCAAGCAGAAGACTCCTTTAAACGACTCAAGTCTGCCTTTTCTTCGGCTCCCGTGCTCTCCAGACCTGACCCTTCCAAACCCTTCCTATTGGAGGTTGATGCCTCCTCAGTAGGAGCTGGAGCTGTTCTTCTACAAAAAAATTCTTCCGGGCATGCTGTCACTTGTGGTTTTTTCTCTAGGACCTTCTCTCCAGCGGAGAGGAACTACTCCATCGGGGATCGAGAGCTTCTAGCCATTAAATTAGCACTTGAGGAATGGAGGCATCTGCTGGAGGGATCAAGATTTCCTGTTATTATCTACACCGACCACAAGAACCTCTCCTACCTCCAGTCGGCCCAACGGCTGAATCCTCGCCAGGCCCGGTGGTCTCTGTTCTTTGCCCGATTTAATTTTGAGATTCACTTTCGTCCTGCCGATAAGAACATTAGGGCCGATGCTCTCTCTCGTTCCTCGGATGCCTCAGAAGTTGATCTCCCTCCGCAACACATCATTCCACCTGACTGCCTGATCTCCACTTCTCCTGCCTCCATCAGGCAGACTCCTCCAGGAAAGACCTTTGTTTCTCCACGCCAACGCCTCGGAATCCTCAAATGGGGTCACTCCTCCCATCTCGCAGGTCATGCGGGCATCAAGAAATCTGTGCAACTCATCTCCCGCTTCTATTGGTGGCCGACTCTGGAGACGGATGTTGGGGACTTTGTGCGAGCCTGCACTATCTGTGCCCGGGATAAGACTCCTCGCCAGAAGCCCGCTGGTTTTCTTCATCCTCTGCCTGTCCCCGAACAGCCTTGGTCTCTGATTGGTATGGATTTTATTACTGATTTACCCCCTTCCCGTGGCAACACCGTTATTTGGGTGGTCGTTGATCGATTCTCCAAAATGGCACATTTCATCCCTCTTCCTGGTCTTCCTTCTGCGCCTCAGTTGGCTAAACAATTTTTTGTACACATTTTTCGTCTTCACGGGTTGCCTACGCAGATTGTCTCGGATAGAGGGGTCCAATTCGTGTCTAAATTCTGGAGAGCTCTCTGTAAACAACTCAAGATTAAATTAAATTTTTCCTCTGCATATCATCCCCAGTCCAATGGACAAGTAGAAAGAATTAACCAGATCCTGGGTGATTATTTGCGACATTTTGTTTCCTCCCGCCAGGATGACTGGGCAGATCTCCTTCCATGGGCCGAATTCTCGTATAACTTCAGGGTCTCTGAATCTTCCTCCAAATCCCCATTTTTCGTGGTGTACGGCCGTCACCCTCTTCCCCCCCTCCCTACCCCCTTGCCCTCTGGTCTGCCCGCTGTGGATGAAATTTCTCGTGACCTTTCCATTATATGGAGAGAGACCCAAAATTCTCTCTTACAGGCTTCTTCACGCATGAAGAGGTTCGCGGATAAGAAAAGAAGAGCTCCCCCCGTTTTTTCCCCTGGAGACAAGGTATGGCTCTCCGCTAAATATGTCCGCTTCCGTGTCCCTAGCTACAAGTTGGGACCACGCTATCTTGGTCCTTTCAAAATTTTGTGTCAAATTAATCCTGTCTCTTATAAACTTCTTCTTCCTCCTTCTCTTCGTATCCCTAATGCCTTTCACGTCTCTCTTCTCAAACCACTCATCCTCAACCGTTTTTCTCCCAAATCTGTTCCTCCCACTCCTGTTTCCGGCTCCTCGGACGTCTTCTCGGTCAAGGAGATTTTGGCTGCCAAAAAGGTCAGAGGGAAAAATTTTTTTTTAGTAGACTGGGAGGGTTGTGGTCCTGAAGAGAGATCCTGGGAACCTGAGGACAACATCCTTGACAAAAGTCTGCTCCTCAGGTTCTCAGGCTCCAAGAAGAGGGGGAGACCCAAGGGGGGGGGTACTGTTACGCCGAGCGCTCCGGGTCCCCGCTCCTCCCCGGAGCGCTCGCTTCACTCCCTCCGCTGCAGCGCTCCGGTCACGTCCTCTGACCCGGGGCGCTGCGATCCTGCTGCCAGCCGGGATGCGATTCGCGATGCGGGTAGCGCCCGCTCGCGATGCGCACCCCGGCTCCCCTACCTGACTCGCTCCCCGTCTGTTCTGTCCCGGCGCGCGCGGCCCCGCTCCCTAGGGCGCGCGCGCGCCGGGTCTCTGCGATTTAAAGGGCCACTGCGCCGCTGATTGGCGCAGTGGTTCCAATTAGGGTTTTCACCTGTGCACTTCCCTATATTACCTCACTTCCCTTGCACTCCCTTGCCGGATCTTGTTGCCTTAGTGCCAGTGAAAGCGTTCCTTGTGTGCTCCTTGCCAGTGTTTCCAGACCTTCTGCCGTTGCCCCTGACTACGATCCTTGCTGCCTGCCCCGACCTTCTGCTACGTCCGACCTTGCTTCTGCCTACTCCCTTGTACCGCGCCTATCTTCAGCAGCCAGAGAGGTGAGCCGTTGCTAGTGGATACGACCTGGTCACTACCGCCGCAGCAAGACCATCCCGCTTTGCGGCGGGCTCTGGTGAAAACCAGTAGTGGCTTAGAACCGGTCCACTAGCACGGTCCACGCCAATCCCTCTCTGGCACAGAGGGTCCACTACCTGCCAGCCGGCATCGTGACAATTGCACTGGAAAAATGCAGAGTCAAACATGTTTTTCCTGCAGATTCTAAAGAGACGGTTTTTACCTGAAAGAAGTTTACATGTCAGTCTGATCCAGATGAACAAGAAAAGGAAAGAGGACATCGCTGATCAGAAATGATGTTACCTGTGAGTCCCTAGATGTAACTATAATCACCTATATGGTATACAGATCCTGTGTACAGCTGGTATCTACCTTTATATGATCCTGGATACAATTACTTATATGGTATACAGGTCCTACAACAAAGTCCAAGACCACAGCACCAAAAATTATAAACTGATACGTGCAAAAGAGCTGTTGTTTATTGGTTCCCCAAAAGTTTTTTTTTGAGGAACCAATAAATAATAGCTCTATTTTTCCAATTTTGGTGCTGTGGTCTTGGACTTTCTTGCATGTTTGGTATCCGGATTGGCTATCTGGATGACTACAGGGACAATGGATTTATCTAGTGCTGTCTTATTTGTTTGTGTATGTGTGCATGCAAGCAAGAGTGTATTTGTGTGTTTGTATATGTGTGTGTGTGTGTATATATATGTGTGTATATATATATATATATATATATATATATATATATATATATATATATACCCATGCGTGCAGCGTGAGTTTATGCTTTAGGGTGCACACCCTAATGCAATAGGCTGCGCACGCCTATGGACACACTAATTAGTATTGGAGCTGTTACGCCTAGCGCTCCGGGTCCCCGCTCCTCCCCGGAGCGCGTACGGCGTCTCTCTCTCCGCAGCGCCCCGGTCGGTCCCGCTGACCGGGAGCGCTGCACTGTCATGGCCGTCGGGGATGCGATTCGCACAGCGGGACGCGCCCGCTCGCGAATCGCATCCCAGGTCACTTACCCGTTCCCGTCCCCTGCTGTCATGTGCTGGCGCGCGCGGCTCCGCTCTCTAGGGCGCGCGCGCGCCAGCTCCCTGAGACTTAAAGGGCCAGTGCACCAATGATTGGTGCCTGGCCCAATTAGCTTAATTGGCTTCCACCTGCTCCCTGGCTATATCTGATCTCCTCCCTTGCACTCCCTTGCCGGATCTTGTTGCCCTTGTGCCTAGTGAAAGCGTTTTGTGTGTCCAAAGCCTGTGTACCAGAACTTCTGCTATCCACCCTGACTACGAACCTTGCCGCCTGCCCCCGACCTTCTGCTACGTCCGACCTTGCTTCTGTCTACTCCCTTGTACCGCGCCTATCTTCAGCAGTCAGAGAGGTTGAGCCGTTGCTAGTGGATACGACCTGGTCACTACCGCCGCAGCAAGACCATCCCGCTTTGCGGCGAGCTCTGGTGAAAACCAGTAGTGACTTAGAACCGATCCACTAGCACGGTCCACGCCAATCCCTCTCTGGCACAGAGGATCCACCTCCTGCCAGCCGGCATCGTGACAGTAGATCCGGCCATGGATCCCGCTGAGGTCCCTCTGCCTTATATCTCTGATATCACCACGGTGGTCGCCCAGCAATCCCGACAGATCGCCCATCTAACCCACCAGCTGTCGGAAGTGTCCACCATTGTGCACCAACTTCAGTCGCAACTTCAGCAGCAATCATCTCCTCCGCCAGCTCCTGCACCCCTTCCGCAGCGAGTGGCCACTCCTAGCCTCCGCCTGTCCTTGCCGGACAAATTTAATGGGGACTCTAAGTTTTGCCGTGGCTTTCTTTCGCAATGTTCCCTGCACTTGGAGATGATGTCGGACCAGTTTCCTACTGAAAGGTCTAAGGTGGCTTTCGTAGTCAGCCTTCTGTCTGGAAAAGCCCTGTCATGGGCCACACCGCTCTGGGACCGCAATGACCCCGTCACTGCCTCTGTACACTCCTTCTTCTCGGAAATTCGAAGTGTCTTTGAGGAACCTGCCCGAGCCTCTTCTGCTGAGACTGCCCTGCTGAACCTGGTCCAGGGTAATTCTTCCGTTGGCGAGTACGCCATACAATTCCGTACTCTTGCTTCTGAACTATCCTGGAATAATGAGGCCCTCTGCGCGACCTTTAAAAAAGGCCTATCCAGCAACATTAAAGATGTTCTGGCCGCACGAGAAACTCCTGCTAACCTGCATGAACTCATTCATCTAGCCACTCGCATTGACATGCGTTTTTCTGAGAGGCATCAAGAGCTCCGCCAGGAAAAAGACTTAGATCTCTGGACACCTCTCCCACAGTTTCCATTGCAATCTGCGCCTAGGCCTCCCGCCGAGGAGGCCATGCAAGTGGATCGGTCTCGCCTGACCCTGGAAGAGAGGAATCGCCGTAAGGAAGAGAATCTTTGTCTGTACTGTGCCAGTACCGAACATTTTTTGGTGGATTGCCCTATCCGTCCTCCACGTCTGGGAAACGCACGCTCGCACCCAGCTCTCGTGGGTGTGGCGTCTCTTGATGCTAAGTCGGCTTCTCCACGTCTCACGGTGCCTGTACGGATTTCTACTTCAGCCAGCTCTTCCCTCTCAGCCGTGGCCTGCCTGGACTCTGGTGCCTCTGGGAATTTTATTCGGGAGTCCTTGGTGAATAAATTCCGCATCCCGGTGACCCGTCTTGTCAAGCCACTCCACATTTCCGCGGTCAACGGAGCCAGGTTGGATTGCACCGTGCGTTACCGCACGGAGCCCCTCCTAATGTGCATCGGAAATCATCACGAAAAAGTTGAGTTTTTGGTCCTCTCCAATTGCACTTCCGAAATTCTCCTTGGACTACCCTGGCTTCAACACCATTCCCCAACCCTGGATTGGTCCACAGGGGAGATCAAGAGCTGGGGTACCTCTTGCTTCAAGGACTGCCTTAAACCGGTTCCCAGTACTCCCTGCCGTGACCCTGTGGTTCCTCCTGTATCCGGTCTCCCTAAGGTCGTTATGGACTCTGCCTGCCTTAAGAAGTGCCTCTCCCCCCCTCCCAGTCCAGTCAGGCAAGCCTCGGTGCCTCCTCATGGCCCTCGTCCTGGTTTCACACTGCCCCGTGCCAGGCCTCGCCCTCTGCCCTCCCTCCCCATTCCCACTCCTGCTGTTCTGCCTTCCGTTGAGGAATCCCTCCATCCTTTCCCGGTGTCCTCATCCCAGGGGAGGCAGTTACCGGACAAAGAGAAGGGGAGACCTAAGGGGGGGGGGGTACTGTTACGCCTAGCGCTCCGGGTCCCCGCTCCTCCCCGGAGCGCGTACGGCGTCTCTCTCTCCGCAGCGCCCCGGTCGGTCCCGCTGACCGGGAGCGCTGCACTGTCATGGCCGTCGGGGATGCGATTCGCACAGCGGGACGCGCCCGCTCGCGAATCGCATCCCAGGTCACTTACCCGTTCCCGTCCCCTGCTGTCATGTGCTGGCGCGCGCGGCTCCGCTCTCTAGGGCGCGCGCGCGCCAGCTCCCTGAGACTTAAAGGGCCAGTGCACCAATGATTGGTGCCTGGCCCAATTAGCTTAATTGGCTTCCACCTGCTCCCTGGCTATATCTGATCTCCTCCCTTGCACTCCCTTGCCGGATCTTGTTGCCCTTGTGCCTAGTGAAAGCGTTTTGTGTGTCCAAAGCCTGTGTACCAGAACTTCTGCTATCCACCCTGACTACGAACCTTGCCGCCTGCCCCCGACCTTCTGCTACGTCCGACCTTGCTTCTGTCTACTCCCTTGTACCGCGCCTATCTTCAGCAGTCAGAGAGGTTGAGCCGTTGCTAGTGGATACGACCTGGTCACTACCGCCGCAGCAAGACCATCCCGCTTTGCGGCGGGCTCTGGTGAAAACCAGTAGTGACTTAGAACCGATCCACTAGCACGGTCCACGCCAATCCCTCTCTGGCACAGAGGATCCACCTCCTGCCAGCCGGCATCGTGACAGGAGCCTTGTTTACACAACAAGCTGGAAGCAGGGACGGATGATCGCTGTGATGTGAAAAATAAATGTGAATATTCGCATTGCGAATATTCATGCCCAACACTACTCCTCATCAAGATGCCTTATGATAGCATATAGTTGGGGAACTTTTCTAAGAAGGGAATGTCTAAAGCATTAAACTCCCTAACGGTTTTAACATTTAATTATTGCAATAATGCAATATGTTGTTTTTCTTTATCTTTTCAAAATAGCTGCATTTTACTGACTTTGTATAGATGAAAATGCCTACAAGTAGTTCCATTCTACAAAGTGGGGTAGGAACATTCCTGCTCAGCATAGGTGTGTGCACAGGGTGTTCCTGTGCAGACATTTATTACCCTGAGCACAACACTGAAAGCCTGTCTTTCCCTGCATTTTGTTGTGTGGTGACATCAGGGGAAGAATAGCTGTGCCCTAGGAGCCTGAAGGACCTTGATCAGTATGTTTTTTTGTTAACTTTGGCAAGGGTGGGTAGGGGGAACTATTTACATGGAGGAACTCCCTCTTGCATGGAGGGTTATGATTAACTACAGGGTGGGAGAGGCTGCCTGTATAGGAACCTATATACAGGGGATAACTACATATATGGGGGCCTATGTAGAGGGGTAACTACCTACATGGGGACTACCTATATGGGGATCTATATTCGGGGGAAACTAGCTACATAAGGCTACCTATATGGAGAACTATATACATAAGGAACTACCTATTGCGCAGGAGATATTATCTATATGGAGACCTAGATACAAGAGGAAACTATGCATGGGGGAATTAATTACATGCATATACAGGGGGAACTACCTACAGGGGAAACTACATATATGGGGACCTATAAACAGGGTGAGACAACTTATATCTAGACATATATAAATATATATATATATATATATATATATATATATATATATATATATATGTATGTATACAGATGGAAAATACTTACAGGAGAGAAGAACTTCACATATGAGGACCTATATACAGGGGGGAACTACCTACAGGGGAGGAGAAACTATCTATATGGGGACCTAAATACAGGGAAGAACCACCTATAGAGGGTCCTACATAGATGGGGTTAACTACCTACAATGGGGGACTACCTATAGGGGGCTTAGCCACAGGTGGGGGGATTACCTATAGGGGGACATATCTACAGGTGGTAAACTACCTACAGGAAGTCATATATACAGGGGGAAAAGTACCTACAGAGCAGTCCTACATACAGGGGGAAAACATCACAATGGGAGGGGGGGTCCTATATACAAGAGGCAAACTACATACAGGGGTTTCTATATACAGGGGAAAAAGTAGCTACAAAGCAGTCCTACATACAGGGGAAAACTACATATGGGGTGTCCTATATACAGGAGGCAAACTACATACAGGGGTTTCTATATACAGGGGGCAAACTAACTACAGGGGGGCTACATACAGAGGGAAAACTAGCTACAGGGGTCTTATATACAAAAGACACACTACCTACAGGGGACAACTAACTCCAAGGGGTCTTCCTACAGGGGAAACTATCTACAAGGGAAACTATCTATAAGGACAGCTACCCAATGGGGAGACCAACCTACTCTTCCCCAACTCACTTATCTACATATTCTACCGAGTGAGACTCTCAGCGAGCATTATTACTTTTTGAGGCACTATAGGTGCTGAAAAAATGCAGTGTGATTTACTAGTCATAAGAACAATTCACCTGTGATTTACCAGATGTAACTGTACTTTAATCATTTATGTGGGTTATACTGCTAATGATAGCAGTTATAGTATGGCAGTATTATTAAGGCAGTATGTAGGGGCATCCCTGGATATAACTGTACTGTAATCACTTGTAAGGTCTGTAGAGCAATTGATAGTGGTTATAGTGTGGGTTTTTTATTTTATTTTTAGGAATATAGGTATATCACTGAATATAAATGCACTGTAATCACTTATATGGTCTGTTGTGGTAATAATAGCATTTGTCAGTCTGTAGTATAGGAGGTTCTCCTAAACTTAGGTGACAGGCTGACAAAATTATTGCTGTTAAGGGAAGGGTCACATGTGCCACTTTTTGCTGTTGTGTATTTTCCTTACCATTGAAATTAATGGGTAGTAAAATCAGATGCAAAAAATACCTAGCAAAATATGGCACGTGTGACTCTAACCTAAAAGCATATTTCCACAATTTGACTACACATTTACACATTGTGTTCTTGAACAGTAGTGTAAGAATATTGAATATGTGAAGGATGCTGGGTGGGGTTAGGGGCATGACTAAGGGTGTGGTTAGGGGTGTTGCTTTGGGAGCACACCCTAATGCAATAAGCTGTGCATGCCTATGCTGCTCATAAATAGTGTTGATGAGTTAGCAAGGTTGATATACCCTTTAATAAAATGGTATAGCTCAGACCTTTAACAATTTTATTTGTCAGATGTGTCCTATAAAAGAAGACATTGTTATATTAGTTGCCTTTTTCAATTTTTCAAATTGTAAGCGTTTTTACAAATGACAATGAAGCAAGAACAAACGTCATTAGATATTTTTTTTATGATCCTTATAAATGAATCAAATGTAATGCATATTGTTCCTTACATAACGTTTTTGAATTGTATTCTTCAGCAAGCAGCACTGGAGCAGGCTGATAAAATTATTTAGCCTTTTATCTGTCGCCACATAATTCTCAAGGGACCTTTTGAAATTTCCATCTTCACAAGTGTATAATAATATTGAGGAATAAAAAGTTCTATATTACAGAAGTTTCATCAATGACTTACATTTAAAGAAACATATTCATAAAACATACTTTAAAGGTGACATTAAAAGAGTCATAAAGTTAGAAAATGTGAGTATAAAAAATATATTGTTGCTACCAAGCAGTTTTGAACATCATATTTCCAACTATAAACAGGTAATGCTTTATTTTATATATATTTTTTAAATAGTTTCTTCCTTATGAGTTTTCATATGGATACTTTACAAAAATTATCTACACATGCGTACTTACTATATGTATAAATGACATATGACTGTAGCACCTATATTCCAATTCTATATTTTTCTGCAATATCGTTTACCAACCTTAGCTGTTTGGCTATTTTCCTCCTAGAAGAAAAATACTCTGGGCCATTTTTATTACTCACTTTTCTGCTGCATTAAAGCTTTGATGTTACACAGTATAAAGAATGTACATTTACTTTATTGTTTTATTTTGCTATTTGCAATTTTCTACCATATTTAGAACGGCAACAGCACTCAAGGAGAATATTCGGACTGTATGCACTGAAGCAAAAGGTATTTGAGATTATGAGCCCCATGTACTAGGTGTAAAAGTATGGGGAAATGCATTTTATTTTTTTTATAAATATTTTATCAATGTAATTTCCCAGTTTTTTTCACCATTTTCAGCTAATTTTCCAAAATGTGGGAGCGGTTTTCAATTTTCTTCACAATCTGATTGAATTATGAAATAGTTCATCCTATTTATGGCATCTTTTTCAGGCTGTAATTTTTTTAAAAACTTTTAACAGAGGTTTAATACATAAAAAACCCCACAGTTTCACATCATGTGAAAATACATTCAGGCATATGAGGAAAAATTTATAAAAATCAACACTTTCAGTAATAAGATCATCATCTTTGATCATCTGAATTGAACAAGTTTCCTACAGAAAGTGTGCTTTTTGTCCGAATATCAAGTCATGTATGCATCCAGGAACAATGCCCAAATCATAGAACTACTACTTGGTTTCCATCCACTCACACTTCTCCAGTTGATCCAGTGCCATTGAAGTTTTTTCACATACCTGGTGAGGCAACCCCCGAGGGGCTCTCACTTCTTGATTCTAGCCCCCAGCCCCTTGCGGCTGGGGCGGCGACCTGCTCTGGGGACAGTTGCAGGTGGGGAGTTTGACTAGGGCGGTACACCTGTCAAATCGTAACGCAGGTGTCCTAAGGCGAGCTCAGGGAGGACAAGAAGCTCCTGTGGAGCAGAAGAGCAACAGTTTGTTTGATCTTGATTTTCAGTATAAATACAGACAGTGAAATTGGGGCCTCACGATCCTTCAGAATTTTGGGGTTTTAACCCCTTGGGGACGGAGCCCATTATGACCCTAAGGACGGGAGCATTTTTTGCAAATCTGACCACTGTCACTTTAAGCATTAATAACTCTGGAATGCCTTTACTTATAAATTTGATTCCGAGATTGTTTTTTCGTGACATATTCTACTTTATGTTAGTGGTAAATTTTCGGCGATACTTGCATCCTTTCTAGGTGAAAAATGCAAAAATTTCATGAAAAATTTGAAAATTTTGCATTTTTCTAACTTTGAAGCTCTCTACTTATAAGGAATATGGATATTCCAAATAAATTATGTATTGATTCACATATACAATATATCTACTTTCTGTTTGCATCATAAAATTGAGTTTTTACTTTTGGAAGACATCAGGGGGCTTCAAAGTTCAGCAGCAATTTTCCAATTTTTCGCAAAATTTTCAAAATCGCAATTTTTCAGTGACCAGTTCAGGTTTGAAGTGGATTTGAAGGATCTTCTGGTTAGAAATACCCGATAAATGACCCCATTATAAAAACTGCAACCCTCAAAGTATTCAAAATGACAATCAGTAAGTGTGTTAACCCTTTAGGTGTTTCACAGGAATAGCAGCAAAGTGAAGGAGAAAATTCAAAATCTTCATTTTTTACACTGGCATGTTCTTGTAGACCCAGTTTTTGAATTTTTACAAGGGGTAAAAGGAAAAAAATCCTCTCAAAATTTGTAACCCAATTTCTCTCGAGTAAGAAAATACCTCATATGTGTATGTCAAGTGTTCGGCGGGTGCACTAGAGGGCTCAGAAGCGAAGGAGCAACAATGGGATTTAGGAGAGTGAGTTTTTCTGAAATGGTTTTTGGGGGGCATGTCCCATTTAGGAAGCCCCTATGGTGCCAGGACAGCAAAAAACACCACATCGCACACTATTATGGAAACGACACCCCTCAAGGAACGTAACAAGGGGTACGGTGAGCCTTAACACCCCACAGGTGTTTGACAACTTTTTGTTAAAGTCGGATGTGTAAATGAAAAAAAAAATGTTTCCACTAAAATGCTGGTTTTTCCCCAAATTTTACTTTTTTACAAAGGGTAATAGGAGAAAATGCCCCCCAAAATTTGTAACCCCATTTCTTCTGAGTATGGAAATACCCCATATGTGGACGTCAAGTGCACTGCGAGCGAACTACAATGCTCAGAAGAGAAGGAGCACCATTGAGCTTTTAGAGAGATAATTTGTTTGGAATGGAAGTTGGGGGCCATGTGCATTTACAAAGCCCCCCGTGGTGCCAGAACAGTGGACTCCCCCACATGTGACCCCATTTTGGAAACTACACCCCTCACGGAATGTAATAAGGGGTGCAGTGAGCATTTACACCCCACTGGCGTTTGACAGATCTTTGGAACAGTGGGCTGTGCAAACAAAAAAATTAAATTTTTCATTTTCACAGACCACTGTTCCAAAAATCTGTCAGACCCCTGTGGGGCGTAAATGCTCACTGTACCCCTTATTACATTCCGTGAGGGGTGTAGTTTCCAAAATGGGGTCACATGTGGGTATTTATTATTTTGCATTTATGTCAGAACCGCTGTAAAATCAGCCACCCCTGTGCAAATCACCAATTTCGGCCTCAAATGTACATGGTGGGCTCTCACTCCTGAGCCTTGTTATGCGCCCGCAGAGCATTTTACGCCCACATATGGGGTATTTCCGTACTCAGCAGAAATTGCGTTACAAATTTTGGGGGTCTTTTTTTCCTTTTACCTCTTGTGAAAATAAAAAGTAAAGGGCAACACCAGCATGTTAGTGTAAAAAATTTTTTTTTTTACACTAACAGGCTGGTGTAGACCCCAACTTTTCCTTTTCATAAGGGGTAAAAGGAGAAAAAGCCCCCCAAAATTTGTAGTGCAATTTCTCCCGAGTACGGAAATACCCATATGTGGCCCTAAACTGTTTCCTTGAAATACGACAGGGCTCCAAAGTGAGAGAGCTCCATGCGCATTTGAGAACTAAATTAGGGATTGCATAGGGGTGGACATAGGGGTATTCTACGCCAGTGATTCCAAAACCGGGTGCCTCCAGCTGTTGCTAAACTCCCAGCATGCCTGGACAATCAGTGGCTGTCCGAAAATGCTGGGAGTTGTTGTTTTGAAACAGCTGCAGGCTCCGTTTTGGAAACACTGCTGTACAATACGTTTTTTATTTTTATTGGGGGGGACAGTGTAAGGGGGTGTATATGTAGTGTTTTACTCTTTATTCGGTGGTAGTGTAGTGTAGTGTAGTGTTTTTAGGGTACATTGACACTGGCGGGTTACGGTGAATTTCCCGCTAGGAATTTGCGCTGCGGCGAAAAATTTGCCGCAGCTCATACTTGAAGCAGGAAACTTGCTGTAAACCCGCCCGTGTGAATGTACCCTGTACGTTCACATGGGGGGGGGGGGGCAAACCTCCAGCTGTTTCAAAACTACAACTCCCAGCATGCACGGTCTGTCAGTACATGCTGGGAGTTGTAGTTTTGCAACAGCTGGAGGCACACTGGTTGGAAAACCTTCAGTTAGGTTCTGTTACCTAACTCAGTATTTTCCAACCAGTGAGCCTCCAGCTGTTGCAAAACTGCAACTCCCAGCATGCATGGTCTGTCAGTACATGTTGGGAGTTGTAGTTTTGCAACAGCTGGAGGCACACTGGTTGGAAAACCTTCAGTTAGGTTCTGTTACCTAACTCAGTATTTTCCAACCAGTGAGCCTCCAGCTGTTGCAAAACTACAACTCCCAGCATGCACGGTCTGTCAGTACATGCTGGGAGTTGTAGTTTTGAAACAGCTGGAGGCACACTGGTTGGAAAATACTGAGTTGGGTTCTGTTACCTAACTCAGTATTTTCCAACCAGTGTGCCTCCAGCTGTTGCAAAACTACAATTCCCACGATGTCTGATCACAGAAGGGCATGCTGGGAGATGTAGTTATGCAACAGCTGGAGGTACGCAACTACAACTCCCAGCATGCCAAGACAGCTGTTTGCTGTGTGGGCATGCTGGAATTTGTAGTTTTGCAACATCTGGAGTGCTACAATTTAGAGACCACTGAACAGTGATCTCCAAACTGTGGACCTCCAGATGTTGCAAAACTACAACTCCCAGCATGCCCAGACAGCAAACAGCTGTGTGGGCATGCTGGGAGTTGTAGTTTTGCAAGATCTAGAGGGCAGTATAGAGATCACTGTGCAGTGGTCTCTAAACTGCAGACCTGCAGCTGTTGCAAAACTACAAATTCCAGCATGCCCACACAGCAAACAGCTGTCTGGGCATGCTGGGAGTTGTAGTTTTGCAACATCTGGAGGGCTACAGTCTAGAGACCACTATAGTGGTCTCAGACTGTAGCCCTCTAGATGTTGCTATGCAACTACTCACCGGCTTCCGTCGCATCCGGGAGCCGTCCTCTTCTGCCGCACGCCGCCGCAGATCTCCGTCGCCGCCGCCGATCCCCGCCGCTCCGCTGCCTCCGGAGGGGTAAGTGGACTCCGGCGCCGCTCCTCTTCGTTTTCCCCGTTCTGCCCCGCCTATTGTGGGAGGGCAGGACGAGGAAAACAAAAGTAAACCCCTCCGCCCCAGATCTGCTATTGGTGGTCGCGTCTAGACCACCAATAGCAGAGATAGGAGGGGTGGCACCCATGCCACCTCACTCCTATCGCTTTAGGGGGATCGTGGGTGTCTTAGACACCCGCGATCCCCCTTCTATTCCGGGTCACCGGGTCACCATAGACCCGTAATGACCCGGAATCGGCGCAAATCGCAAGTGTGAATTCACTTGCGATTTGCGCCGATCGCCACCATGGGGGGGGTCTAATGACTCCCCTGGGCATTTGCACGGGGTGCCTGCTGATAGATATCAGCAGTCACCCTGGCCCGGTCCCCGCCTGGCGCGCGGCGGGGGCCGAAATTCCCACGGGCGTATGGATACGCCCTTCGTCCTTAAGTACCAGGACGCAAGGGCGTATGCATACGCCCTTCGTCCCCAACAGGTTAAGCAGGAGATGTCAGAAAAGTTACCACAGGGATAACTGGCTTGCTTGTTGCGGCCAAGCGTTCATAGCGACGCCGCTATTTGATCCTTCAATGTCGGGTCTTCCTATCATTGTGAACCGGAATTCGCCAAGCGTTGGATTGTTCACCCACTAATAGGGAACGTGAGCTGGGTTTAGACCATCGTGAGACAGGTTAGTTTAACCTCACTTATGATCAAGTTGTCGCAATAGTAATCCTGTTCAGTACAAGAGGAACCGCAGGTTCAGACATTTGGTGCATGTGCTTGGGTGAGGAGCCAATGGGGTGAAGCTACCATCTGTGGGATTAGGATTGGACGCCTCTAAGTCAGAATTCCCCCTAAAAGTGATGATACTGCAGTGCTGTGGAGCCTGGGCCAGCCTGGGATAACTGGCCTGCCACCTATGGGCCGGCGAGTAGAGAGCGGAAGGAAGACCTCCGCCTCTTTGCCGGAGTGCATCACATGTTTGTCGGGAACCAGGTGCTAAATCATTCGTAGACAACCTGACTCTGGGTTAGGGTTTTGTGCATAGCAGAGCAGCTCTGTCGCTGGGATTTATTGAAAGTCAGGGAGGGAAAAATGGATACAAATCAACACTTTCAGTAATAAGATCATGCTTTGAACATCTGAATTGAATACGTTTCCTACATAAAATGTGCTCTTTGTCCAACAATCAATTCATGTATGAGTCCAGGTACAATCCCTACATCACAGGGATACTACGTGGTTCCCATCCACTCACACTTCTCCTTTAGATCCAGTGCCATTGGAGTGCCACGGCACAAAAAGTAGGCAAACAATGACTGGCACTTGGCATCATCAGGCTGTGATGTCTAACTCTATGATATCTCTAGCAAAAAAGCAGGTTTTGGAGCTCAGAGACCATGTGCAATGGGCCTGTATTAAATGTGACATTGAATGTCATATCTTTCAAGGTGTATATAATTTTCTTAGTGGACTTGGAATCACTTTGCATTACCCAATATTGAAAATTCATGGAAAATGCACCAAACAGGCATTCCATATGACCCAAGCCACTAAGACATCCTTGGTTCAAGCTATTTATTAACTAGGCTCATCAAATCGTGCACCTGGGAGTTGAGGTTATTGCTGCCATGATATTGTCACTAATGTTTCCTCTGATAAGGGGACACCATGGAGTGGGTCATGAGTATACAGTCAGGGGGTGTGTATAAGGCATATACACCCCTCAATGTACAACATTAACATCCCCCGGCTGCATAATCCTACCTAACACCTGATACTCAGATTAATTAAAATTAAACACACACACACACACACTTCTCCAACCGATTCCCTGCATTGTCAGACAAACTATAAACTCACATATTGTAACACTCACGTTTCAGAAGACAGGAACCAAGGTGGATGTGGATCCGCTGGACCTGTGTGGCAGATGACTGTACCAGGGAGCAGAGTCTAGGGTGCCAGGTAGCTACCCCTGGCACGGCTTGACCACACAGGTGGCTAAGGAGATGCAATGCACAGCAGGGATAAGGCAGCTCGTAGTCTGGATAGCAGAAGGTAAGGGCAGGCGGCATGGATGCATCGTCAGGATATATCAGGAGGTCAATAGGCAGGCAGCAGAGAAGCAAGGTCGGGTCACAAAGTGAAGGATCAGATACACGGCAAGGCAGAAACAGGAATGCTTTCTCTCAGGCTCAAGGCTACAAAGATCCGGCAGGGGAGTGAGGAGGGTGGAGGAATATATAAATGAGCCACATGTGAATCACACTAATGAGCACACTGGCCCTTTAAATCTTAAAGCTCTGACACGCGCACACCCTAGGGGATGGGGACACGTGCGCCGGTGCAGTGAGGCAGAGGCTGGGGCAGGAGAAGCTCCAGGTGAGTGACGGACTGGGGCTCGCATGCGGGCGCGTCCCGCAATGCGAGTCCCAGCCCAGCCGGCAGCAGCAGGTAACAGGACCATGCGCTCAAGGCCAGCGTGTGCGGCCGGAGCGCATAATGTAACAGTACACCCTTTGGTCTCCCCCTCCTTTTTCGAGTCAGAAATCTTCCGAGAAGGTCACGGACCAGGATATTCTCCTCAGGTTCCCAAGATCTCTCCTCAGGAACCGTAACCCTCCCAGTCGACCCAAAAATGTTTTTACCTCTCACAGTCTTTGTAGCAGGAATCTCTTCAACTTTGAATAAGTCAGAAGTGCCAGAGACAGGTGTGGGGACAGCTCATCAACAGCAGGCACACCAGAGGAGACTGGGAGAGGAAGAGGAGGACGGGGATGGAGTCTGTAGACAACAAAAAGGCAAAAAACCTGTGGACTCGGAATCATAATGATTATATGAGAATTCAGCCCAGGGAAGAAGGTCAACATATTAATCCTCTCCTCCTGTCCATTGGACTGACGGTGGTAGGCTGAGGAGAAGTCCAGATTGATGTTCAGACGGTTACAAAGGGCTCGCCAGAACTTAGAGACAAACTGAACACCTCGGTCCGAAACGATATGTTGAGGAAGGCCATGTAAACGAAAGACATGCAACAAGAAGTACTTTGCCAGCTGCAGTGCAGAAGGAAGACCTGGTAGAGGAATGAAATGAGCCATCTTGGAAAACCGATCTACAACGACCCAGATGACCCAGTGTTATTTTGAGATGGTGGCAAATCTGTGATGAAATCCATGGTGATATGGGACCATGGAGTCTCTGGAATGGGTAAAGGCTGTAAGAGTCCTGCAGGTCTCTGTCACGGGCACAAGTTTCACAGGAACGAACAAAATCCCAAACATCACGTTCAAGATGGGGCCACCAGTAATGCCAGGAGATAAGAAGTAGAGTCTTGCATATTCCAGCATATCCTGCTGTCAAGGAAGAATGACCCCATTTCAGGACCTTGCATCTCAATCTGGTGGGCACAAAGGATTTTCCCGGCCGGAGGAACTTGCTGAATCTTGGCAGGAGCTGCAGGAATCAAACGGTCAGGAGGAATAATATGCCTAGGCGTGGAGTCCAAACCAATGATGTCAGAAGACCTGGAGAGAGCATCAGCCCTGATGTTCTTGTCTGCTGGACGGAAGTGAATGAAGTTGAACCTAGAAAAGAACAGTGACCACCTTGCCTGGCGGGGGTTCAAACGCTGAGCAGACTGAAGGTATAGAAGATTTCTATGGTCAGAGTAGATGCTGACCGGATGAGAAGAACCTTCTAATAAATGTCGCCATTCCTCCAAAGCTAGCTTGATAGCGAGGAGTTCATGATCTCCAATGGAGTAATTCCTCTCAGCAGGAGAGAAGTCTTGGAGAAGAACCCACAAGTAACAAGTCTTGCCCTTGGCGCTTTTCTGAGTAAGAACGGCACCCGCTCCAATAGATGAGGCATCAACCTCCAAAGCAAAGGGCCTCTCTGGATTAGGTCTAGTAAGCACGGGAGCAGAGGCAAATGCAGACTTTAAACAGGAGAAGGCCTCTTCAGCCTCTTGAGGCCAAGATTTAGGATTAGATGCCTTCTTAGTGAGAGCCACAATTGGAGCAACCAAGGATGAAAAATGTGGAATAAAATGACGATAATAGTTAGCGAACCCCAGAAAGCGTTGAATAGCACGTAGGCCCGATGGACGAGGCTAATCCAATACAGAACCAGACAAACATGAGTACGATGCTCCTTTAAGTTGGAAGAGAAGATCAGGATGTCATCAAGGTATATGACAACACAGGTGTAGAGAAGATCATGGAAGATATAATTGACAAACTCTTGAAAAATGGCTGGAGCATTGCAGAGACCAAATGGCATTATGAGATACTCAAAATGTCCATCACGAGTATTGAAGGCCATTTTCCACTCATCTCCCTTGCGGATACGAATGAGGTTATATGCTCCACGTAAGTCCAATTTGGAGAAAACCTTAGCACCACGTAGACGGTACAAAAAGTCTGAGATAAGAGGTAATTGGTAACAGTTCTTGATCATGATTTTGTTAAGTTCCCTGTAGTCAATGCATGAATGGAGTGAGCCATCCTTCTTCCCTACAAAGAAGTAACCAGCTCCAGCAGGAGAAGAGGACTTAAGGATAAATCCCTTTTGGAGATTCTCCTGGATATACTCAGCCATGGCTTTGGACTCAGGAACCAATAAAGGGTACATCCTCCCACGAGGAGGAGTGGTACCAGGCAGAAGATCAATAGGGCAATCGTAAGGACGATGTGGAGGCAGAGACTCAGCCCGTTTCTTGCAGAAAACGTCAGAGAAATCTTGGTAAGGTGGTGGCAGGCTAGGTAATGGAGGAAGGCAACAAACAACTTTATGCAGAACTGGTTGGAGGCAAAGATTTTGACAGGATTGTCCCCAACAAATAATCTCTCCAGTTCTCCAATCCAGTTGTGGAGAATGGCATTGCAGCCAAGGAAGGCCAAGAAGATTCTCTGAAGTACAGTGTGGCAGAACATAGAATTCAATCTTTTCTTTATGCAATACACCCACTTGAATGACAAGAGATTCAGTACGGAAGTGAACCTTACAGTCCAGATTTTGTCCATTAACAGAGGAGACGAAGGGCTTGGCAAGGCGAGTGACAGTAAGATGATACTTGTGGACCAAAGAGGAATCAATAAAGTCAACTTCTGATCCTGAATCCAAAAATCCTGTAGCTCTGAAGGAAAACTTGGCAGAAGCGAGGACTTGTGCTGAAATAGTTAAGCGAGGAGAGGTGGTATTCCCACCTAGAGATGCGTCTCCTACATGCCCTAAGTGCAAGCGTTTTCCTGGATACTGTGGATGAACAAAACAGTCTTTGAGAAAGTGTTCGGGGCTAGCACAATACAAGCACAAATTCTCACTGCATCATCGTGATCTCTCCTGTTGCGTAAGACGGGAACGACCCACTTGCACAGCCTCTTCGGCATGAGGCGCAGGAAACTGTAGAGGGGAACGTTGAAACACGGGTGCCAGACGAGGATATCTCCGTGTTCAGGCAGGTGCCATCTATAAGCGCAATTCTTCCTGCCTCTCAGCAAAACGCACATGAATACGTGTGGCCAGGTGGATAAGTTCAGTCAGAGAAGAAGGAGGGTCACATGCAGCAAGGGCATCTTTAATCCTTCTAGCTAGTCCTTTTTTGAATGTGGCACACAAGGCCTCATCATTCCATACCAGTTCTGAGGCTAGAGTGCGCAATTGAACCGTGTAGTCCCCAATGGAAGAATTCCCTTGACATAGGTTCAGCAACGCCGACTCATCAGAAGAGTCACGTGCAGGTTCCTCAAAGACACAGCGGAATTCTGCCAGAAAAAACGTTAAGTTGGAAGCTACTGGATCAACGCAGTCCCACAGGGGTGTAGCTCAGGCCAGGGCTTTGCCGGACAGTAGGCTAATGACAAAGGCCACCTTCGCACGTTCTGACGGAAACAGTTCAGACATGAGCTCCAAGTGCATGGAGCACTTTGCAACAAAGCCTCTGCATGACTTGGAATCCCCATCATACTTGGAAGGTAAAGGCAGGTGCAGCTGGGAGCCAGAAGACACTGCATGAGCTGGTGGTGGGAGTGGGCCAGGTTGCGGTATCTGCTGCTGTTGCAAGGCCAAAAGCTGTTGCCTCATAGATGAAAGTTGCTGCGCCTATCGGGACAACTGCTGTGACTGACGTACCACAACAGGGGGAAGATCCGCGACTTCATACAGGAGTACCTCAGCGGGATCCATGGCCGGATCTTACTGTAACACTCACGTTTCAGAAGACAGGAACCCCAATGGATGTGGATCCACTGGAACTGTGTGGCAGATGACTCGGACCGTACCAGGGAGCAGAGTCTAAGGTGGCGCTGGTTTTCACTAGAGCCCGCTGCAAAGTGGGATAGACTTGCTGCGGTAGGCGCAACCCAGGTAGCTACCCCTGACATGGCTCGACCACACAGGTGGCTGAGGAAATGCGAGGCACAGGAGGGATAAGGCAGCTAGTAGTCTGGATAGCAGAAGGTCAGGGCAGGCGGCATGGATGCGTAGTCAGGACGTAGCAGGAGGTCATTAGTCAGGCGGCAGAGAAGCAAGGTCGGGTCACAAAGCGAAAGATCAGATACATGGCAAGGCAGGAACAGGAATGCTTTTTCTCAGGCTCAAGGCAACAAAGATCCGGCAGGGGAGGGTGGAGGAATATACAAATGAGCAACAGGTGAATCACACTAATGAGCGCACTGGCCCTTTAAAATCTTAAAGCTCAGGCGCGCGCATGCCCTAGGGAACGGGGACACGCGCGCCGGAGCAGTGAGGCAGAGGCTGGGGCAGGAGAAGCACCAGGTGAGTGATGAACTTGGGCTCGCATGCGGGAGCGTCCCAGCCTCACCGACAGCAGCAGGTAACGGGACCAAATTATTATTTTTGGGTCCTCTTAAAGCCACATGCAGCTTTTAGTGGCTCACCTACTAGTAATGGAACCAGCCCACTATTGCTGTGGTCAGGCCTGCTATCAGGAATTTTGGGGCCCCGTACAGTTTATGTTCCTGCCCCCCCCCCCTCGGAATAAGACATGCAACCCCTCCCCCTCCGCACTTAGACCTCCCCCCACAACACCATCAAG
The DNA here is from genome assembly GCF_029499605.1 of Hyla sarda. Lineage (NCBI taxonomy): Eukaryota > Metazoa > Chordata > Amphibia > Anura > Hylidae > Hyla > Hyla sarda. The sequence goes on from NC_079189.1 coordinate 347,575,783, forward strand.
ATTTTCTTCATGACCTTTATATCAACGTGCCACTATTAAAATATGGAAGTACACAATATTAAGAACTAAGGGTATACAGACTTTATTTTTCTTTCAATATTTTTATTCAAAGTTTTATACATTTAACAGAGAAACAGCTGCTTAGTTGCAGGGAACAGTGTGGCACTGGTGTAGGCGGGAAGGTGTGCTGGGTCAGGAATCCTGCAAAAATAAGGCCAAATTTAGATTTGTGAAGCAGTCAGCCTTCTTAGTTTCTGAATTGCAAAATCCTTAATAAGGTCTTTATAATTGAGCTGTCTAGCAAGCTTATGTTCAATGGAGAGAATTGCTAGGCTGTTTAGATGATCACTAATTGTAGAGAACAGATAGTTCTTGATCAATGAGAGTTTGCTAAATGCCCTCTCTCTTTCCGCAACTGAAAGTGGAAGGGTGGTGAAAATCCGAAGGACAATACAAACCTCTCCAAATATTCCTTGAAGCTCTAGTGCATAGATTGATTTTAGCAAATCTAAGGGACCCAAGTTTTCTGGGAATGTAGCTTCATACACTTTACGGAGATGGTGCAGCTCATAAAGTAAAGATCTTCACTCATTGTTCTAAGTTTCAGGATTGGAGAAAATAACTTGCATACTTTCTCCATAGATTGGAAGCGCTGATGAAGATCAGAAATGATTGTGTCCATTGCCACAAGGAAGACATTAGCTTTGAAATGATCTTCAGCATCTATAGCATTATGATGCTTTAACTTCCTTTGGCACAATTGTTGTGGGTTCAGTAGTTCCTTCAGATTCTCCATGCAATCTGCTACAGCTTTAGCTTCAGAGAGCAGAGCAGGCCACTTTTCTCGAAGTAGTTTAATTTCTTCAGAGAGAGCTTTAATGTTGGCTGCTCCAATTTCAATGGAAATAGACCTTGAATTAAGTATTTTGCTTCTCTCCTCAAAACTGGTAAGCACTTTTACCTAGAATGTTGCCAAAACCACTGCCCGGAAAGATGAAAAATAGTCATATAGACCTTGGGCATCTGAGTGGAACCTTTTCCAGAGCCTTCAAAATGCTTGATAGTTTCTGAGCTATTGGACGCACATACTCTATTCTTGAACTCCACCTGGCATCACTTAAACCATGTAAAGACCTTCCAACATCATCAAGCAAGGTGTTGCATCTTGCAGGGCTGCTGCTAAACAGAATGCATAGCCTGTTTACACAAACAAAAAGGTCTTCATTTCAGGAAAGCTTGCGGCAGCTCCCATGAGATTTAAAGAATGAGCAGCACAAGGGCAAAAAATAGATTTTGGATATATTTCTTGGATTTGGGATCTTACACCTTTAAGTCTGGCAGACATGTTAGCCCCATTGTCGTTTCCCTGTCCTCTGCAATCTTTCAGATCAATGGCATGTTCACTCAATCTTTACATGCTCATTTCAGCTATTTCTTCACCAGTCTTCGGGAAGAATTAAAAAAATTCTAAGAATCTTGGATGTGCCATTTTCCTTTTTGAGGTTCTCTATAAATGTATTGCAAAACTATTAGGCTAAGATTCCACTTATTTTTTTTTCTGGCAGTTTTTGGAAATCTGCCACTGCATTTTTTGAGCCAAAGCCAGAAGTGGATCCATAAGGGAGGAGAAGTGTAAGTTCTTCCTTTATATGTCCTATTCCTTTTGAATACACTTCTGGCTTTGGCTCAAAAATTGCAGTGGCAGCTTTCCAAAAACTACCAGAAAAAAAACCAAGTGGAATCCTAGCCTAACATTTTTTTCCGTGTGTGAAACATAGCTGATTTTCTCTCTGAGAGTATAACTTTTAGGACATGTTTTCCACAAATATTTATAAATTCATTTTGCTTGGCCCAGGAGAGAAAATGAGCTGAAAGTTTTTTCCCTTTTCTTGACTGGCCTTAACTTTTTGTAAATGCTCTTTCAGTATATTGTCATATCTTGCTAAGATTTCCAAGGTTTCCAAAAAGTTGCCGTTATGGATTTCACCAACTCTTTGCGAAGTCCCTCTGAATGCCATGTTGCGAGAAGTTAAATGCAATGAGAAATACAGAAGTCTTTCCGCCCAACACAGAAGGCACTACTGGAGTCGGAGAACACTTCAAAAGTCCAAAGGTGGTCATGGTGCAAAGAGATGCAAAGAAATTTGGCAAAGGAAACAGAATAGTTTGTAGCTCTTCTACTACAAACTATTCTGACCACCTATGGACTTTTGAAGTGTTCTCCAACTCCAGTAGTGCCTTCTGTGTTGGGCGGAAAGCTTATGTTCTGGCAATTTCGTATACAGCCGATGCCATTTGTTCTTTGATGGGTCAAAATCATTCTTCCGACAGAGAATGCTTCCTGTCTTACTTTTATTGTCAGTTGAAAATGCCTTGGAAGTAACACAATACATTGCCTGCTTGCTTGGACTCCATCTCAGCCAATCCCTTAAAATCTTCTCACGTCCATTTGATGACTTGGCATATAGGAGATAATCAGTGAAAGAACGCTTCTCAACATCTTTTGGTAATGACTGTGCCATCTTTTTTAACCCTTTAACGACGAAGGACGTATATGTACGTCCTCTGCCGGCTCCCGCGATATGCCGCAGGGTCATGCGGTGTCCCCGCGTCATATCGGGTCGGTCCTGGTGGCTATCAATGGCCGGGACCCGCGGCTAAAACAGGACATCACCGATCGAGTTGATGCCCTGTATTAACCCTTCAGACGCGGCGATCAAAGCTGACTGCCGCGTCTGAAATGAAAGTGACAGTAACCCTGCTGCTCAGTCGGGCTGTTCGGGACCGCCGCAGTGAAATCGCGGCATCCTGAACAGCTTACAGGACACCAGGAGGGCCCTTACCTGCCTCCTCGGTGTCCGATCGACGAATGACTGCTCCGTGCCGAAGATCCAGGCAGGAGCAGTAAAGCGCCTATAACACTGCAAAAAAAAAAAGTTTAAAAAAGTGTTAATAAAGGTAATTTATCCCCTTCCCTAATAAAAGTTTGAATCACCCCCCTGTTCCCTTAAAAAAAAATAAAACAATGTAAATAAGAATAAACATATGTGGTATCACCACGTGCGTAAATTTCCGAACTATAAAAATATATCATTAATTAAACCGCATGGTCAATGGAGTACACGTAAAAAATTCAAAAGTCCAAAAAAGCATATTTTTGGTAACTTTTTATACAATTAAAAGTCTTATCAAAGCAAATATTGTACCGATAAAAACTTCTGATCATGGCGCAAAAAATTAGTCCTCATACCGCCCTGTACGTGGAAAAATGAAAAAGTTATAGGGGTCAAAAGAGGACATTTTTAAACGTATACATTTTCCTGCATGTAGTTATGATTTTTTTCTGAAGTACGACAATATCCAACCTACATAAGTAGGGTACCAATTTAACCCTATGGACCTACAGAATAATGATAAGGTGTCATTTTTACAGAAATATTTACTGCGTAGAAACGGAAGCCCCCAAAAGTTACAAAATGGCATTTTTTCTTTGATTTTGTCGCACAATGATTCTTTTTCCCGTTTCGCCGTGAATTTTTGGGTAAAATTACTAATGACACTGCAGAGTAGAATTGGTGCCGCAAAAAATAAGCCATTATATGGATTTTTAGGTGCAAAATTGAAAGGGTTATGATTTTTAAAAGTTTCATACTATTCTTCCATCACTGAAGAAATACTTAGAGGTGCAGCTACCTGACTAGATGAAGCAGTCTGCTGACTGCTTCATCTAGTCAGGTAGCTGAGAAGCATCTGTCTGTATTTGACAAACTTTATCTCTTCTGTCACTTTGTGGCCTTTTAACCCCTTAAGGACCGGGGTTTTTTTCTGTTTTTGCACTTTCGTTTTTTGCTCCTTGCCTTTAAAAAATCATAACTCTTTCAATTTTGCACCTAAAAATCCATATGATTGCTTATTTTTTGCGCCACCAATTCTACTTTGTAATGACATCAGTCATTTTGCCCAAAAATCTACGGTGAAATGTAAAATAAAATCATTGTGCGACAAAATTGAAAAAAAAAAAAAACGCAGTTTTGTAAACTTTGGGGGCTTCCGTTTCTACGTAGTACATTTTTCAGTAAAAATTACACTTTATCTTTATTCTGTAGGTCCATACGATTAAAATGATACCCTACTTATATAGGTTGGATTTTGTCATACTTCTGGAAAAAATTATAGCTACATGCAGGAAAATTAATACGTTTAAAATTGTCATCTTCTGACCCCTATAACTTTTTTATTTTTCCACGTATGGGGCGGTATGGGGCTCATTTTTTGCGCCATGATCTGAAGATTTTAACAGTACCATGTTTGCATTGATAGGACTTATTGATTGCTTTGTATTCATTTTTCATGATATAAAAAGTGACCAAAATTCACTATTTTGGACTTTGGAATTTTTTTGCGCGTACGCCATTGACCATGCGGTTTCATTAACGATATATTTTTATAATTCGGACATTTCCGCACACAGTGATACCATATATATGTTTATTTTTATTTTTATTTACACTGTGTGTTTTTTTATGGGAAAAGGGGGGTGATTCAAACTTTTAATAGGGAAGGGGTTAAATGATCTTTATTCACTTTTTTTTTCGCTTTTTTTTTGCAATGTTATAGCTCCCATAGGGACCTATAACACTGCACACACTGATATTTTATATTGTTCAATGGTTTCTCATAGGAAACCAGTGATCCATGATTCTGCCGCTTGACTGCTCATGCCTGGATCTCAGGCACTGAGCAGTCATTCGGCGATCGGACAGCGAGGAGGCAGGAAGGGACCCTCCAGCTGTCCTGCAAGCTGTTCGGGATGCCGCGATTTCGTTGCGGCTATCCCGAACAGCCCACTGAGCTAACCGGCAGTTTTTACTTTCACTTTTAGCCGCGTGGCTCAGCTTTGAGCACGTGGCTAAAGGGTTAATAGCGCGCGGCACCGCGATCAGTGCCGCACGCTATTAGCGGCCGGGTCCCGGCTTAAATATGACGCTGGGCCCGCCATGATATGATGCGGGGTCACCGTGGGACCCCGCATTATATCACGGGAGCGGGACCAAGGACGTACTCATACGTCCTTGGTCCTTAAGGGGTTAAAATATTGCAGTATAACTTTTTTGCTCTTTAGCTTTTCATCTTCATCTTTACGCTCTATTTTCTCCTTCCGTTTTTCCAGATTTTTGATGATACATTTATTTTAGGAACCAAATTGGTACTGGAGTAATACACCTACACTTGCATCTCATGTAAACACAAGGGGCAGCTAATCCTGAAAAGTACCCTTAACCCCTTAAGGACATAATGGGTATCCATACGCCCCCGCTTCCAAGTCCTTAAGTACCGAGGGCGTATGGATACGCCCTGAGCATTTCCGTCCCCCACCGCTAGCCGGAGGGGAGCCGGGGCCGGATGCCTGCTGAAATTGTTCAGTAGGCATCCCGGCATATCGCCCGGGGGGGTCATTATGTCCCTCCATGACGGCGATTGCCGCAGATCGCTGGACAATTCAGTCCAGCGATCTGCGGCGGATTCAGGGTCAATCAAGTCTCCAGTGACTCCAGGAATTACTGGCTGATCGGGGCCGTCAGAGATGGCCCCGAACAGCCATAGCCAGTAGGGGTGAGGTGGCACTTGTACCACCTCAGGATCGCCCTGATTCGTCGGCCGGTTTCCCGGCCGATCAATCAGGGCGCCTGCTGCGGGTGTCACTCCCGCAACCCGCGCCGCCCCTCTTCCGGAGGACTTGAGCGGGTGCGGGCAGAAGACCCCGGGTGCTGGGGACCCCGATCCCCGGCGTCCCTGTTGGGATCGGGGCCCCAGGAGTGACGGCGGCGGCAGGACCGACATGTGCGGCGGCATTGTGGAGCAGCAGCAGGAGGTGAGTGACAGCCTCCTGCTGTTGCTTAGCAACAGCTCCCAGCATGCAAAAAGGGCATGCTGGGAGCTGTAGTTATGCAACAGCAGGAGGCAGACCACCACAACTTCCAGCATGCCCTTATGGGCATGCTGGGACTTGTAGTTTTGCAACAGCTGGAGGCACATTTTTCTATGGAAAAGTGTACCTTCAGCTGTTGTATAACTACAACTCCCAGCTTGCACAATCAGCTAAAGTGCATGCTGGGAGTTGTAGTGGTGCATCTGGTGGTTGCATAACTACAACTCCCAGCATGCCCGTTGGCTGTCGGTGACTGCTGAGAGTTGTAGTTTTGCAACAGCTGAAGGCACACTGAGTTAAGTAGCAAACCAGTGTGTCTCCAGCTGTTGCATAACTACAATCCCCAGCATCCCCAGCCAAAGTAGTATGCCTCCGGCTGTTGCATAGCTACAAGACCCAGCATGCCCTTCCGCTGTCCGTACATGCTGGGGGTTGTCACATGGGTGGAGGATTACAGTAAGTATCCGGATGCAAGTTTGAGCTGCGGCAAATTTTCTGCCGCAGCTCAAGCTGCCAGCGAGAAACTACTGTGAGCCCCCGCCCATGTGACTGTACCCTAAAAACACTACACTACACTAACACATAATAAAATAAAAAGTAAAAAACACTACATATACACATACCCCTACACAGCCCCCCTCCCCTCCCCAATAAAAATGAAAAACGTCTGGTACGCCACTGTTTCCAGAACGGAGCCTCCAGCTGTTGCAAAACAACTACTCCCAGTATTTCCAGATAGCCACTGACTGTCTAGGCATGCTGGGAGATTTACAACAGCTGGAGGCACCCTGTTTGGGAATCACTGGCGTAGAATACCCCTATGTCCACCCCTATGCAAGTCCCTAATTGATTCCTCAAATGCTAGGTGCTCTCACTTTGGAGCCCTGTCGTATTTCAAGGCAACAGTTTAGGGCCACATATGAGGTATCGCCGTACTCGGGAGAAATTGTGTTACAAATTTTGGGGGTATTTTCTGCTATTACCCTTTTTAAAAATGTCAAATTTTTGGGAAAACAAGCATTTTAGGTAAAAAAAAATAATTTTTTTACATATACAAAAGTCATGAAACAGCTGTGGGGTATAAAGGTTCACTTAACCCCTTGTTACGTTCCCGAGGGATCTAGTTTCCAAAATGGTATGCCATGTGCTTTTTTTTTGCTGTCCTGGCACCATAAGGGCTTCCTAAATGCGGCATGCCCCCAGAGCAAAATTTGCTTTCAAAAAGCCAATTGTGACTCCTTCTCTTCTGAGACCTGTAGTGCACCAGCAGAGCACTTTTCACCCCCATATGGGGTGTTTTCTGAATCGGGAGAAATTGGGATTCAAATTTTGGGGGGTGTTTTCTGCTATTACCCTTTTTAAAAATGTAAAAATTTTGGGAAACCAAGCATTTTAGGTAAAAAAAAAAATTTTCACATATGCAAAAATCGTGAAACACCTGTAGGGTATTAAGGTTCACATTACCCCTTGTTACATTCCCCGAGGGGTCTAGTTTCCAAAATGGTATGCCATGTGTTTTTTTTTTTTTGCGGTTCTGGGACCATAGGGGCTTCCTAAATGCGGCATGCCCCCAGAGCAAAATTTGCTTTCAAAAAGCCAAATGTGACTCCTTCTCTTCTGAGACCTGTAGTGCGCCAGCAGAGCAATTTTCACCCCCATTTTTTCTGAATCGGGAGAAATTGGGTTTCAAATTTTGGGGGGTATTTTCTGCTATTACCCTTTTTAAAATTGTAAAATTTTTGGGAAACCAAGCATTTTAGGTAAAATTTTATTTTTTTTACATATGCAAAAGTCGTGAATCACCTGTAGGGTATTAAGGTTCACTTTACCCCTTGTTACGTTCCCTGAGGGGTCTAGTTTCCAAAATGGTATGCCATGTGTTTTTTTTTGCTGTCCTGGCACCATAGGGGCTTCCTAAAGGTGACATGCCCCCCAAAAACCATTTGTCGCTCCTTCCCTTCTGAGCCCTCTACTGCGCCCACTAAACAATTAACATAGACATATGAGGTATGTGCTTACTCGAGAGAAATTGGGTTTCAAATACAAGTAAAAATTTTCTCCTTTTTACCCCTTGCAAAAATTCAAAAATTGGGTCTACAAGAACATGCGAGTGTAAAAAATGAAGATTTTGAATTTTCTCCTTCACTTTGCTGCTATTCCTGTGAAACACCTAAAGGGTTAATACACTTACTGAATGTCATTTTGAATACTTTGGGGGGTGCAGTTTTTATAATGATGTCTTTTATGGGGTATTTCTAATATGAAGACCCTTCAAATCCACTTCAAAACTTAACTGGTCCCTGAAAAATAGTGAGTTTGAAAATTTTGTGAAAAATTTCAAAATTGCTGCTGAACTTTGAAGCCCTCTGGTGTCTTCCAAAAGTAAAAACTCATAAATTTTATGATGCAAACATAAAGTAGACATATTGTATATGTGAACCCCAAAAAAATTATTTTGAATATCCATTTTCCTTACAAGCAGAGAGCTTCAAAGTTAGAAAAATGCAAAATTTTCATTTTTTTCATCAAATTTGGGGATTTTTCACCAAGAAAGGATGCAAGTTACCATAAAATTTTACCACTAAGTTAAAGTAGAATATGTCACGATAAAAAATTATCGGAATCAGAATGATAACTAAAAGCATTCCAGAGTTATTAATGTTTAAAGTGACAGTGGTCAGATGTTCAAAAAATGCTCTGGTCCTTAAGGTGAAAAAGGGCTCGGTCCTTAAGGGGTTAAAGTGTACCTGTCATGATCTTGTTACATTTTATAATCCTCCCAGTTCACTGCCCTCATCATGATGAACCACCCCCTGCCTTTATTTTTATTATTTTTTAGTTTTCCACCTTGATATTGCTCTGTATTTTCTGCTCAGTCTCATTCAGATTCACAGACTGAGAAGGGGCATTCCCCAGCAGGTGTGACATCATCTGAAGAAATACAGGGAAGAACTTCCTCCCTCAGTCTGCTACACACAGCTCAGGGCAGTTCATCGTGAGATGAGCTATGATTGGCTAAGGCTGCAAACACACACCCTCAGAATTTCATGATTTTGGACTTATGCTCGGCCAGCAGGAGTCCAAAGTCTTTTCAAGAGGGAAAATGTGCTCTGAACAAGTAGGGAGACACCTAGTGGCAGCTTTTTCAAACACAAATGAAACATAGAAAACTTCATTTTTAAACAAATTACATTAGAAAGATTTTACCATAAGACGTGCAATAGCAAAAAAATTTTAATGAGAGTGCCCATTTAACTGGCAAAACACTGACAGGAAACAGAATGGTAAGGCACAGTGAATTCACACTGAACAACCCTACTTTTACCAGAGAGATAAACTTCCACTAGAGGAGTGAGTCGCCTACACAGAGCCAGTGCTAGACTATTTTGTGCCCTAGGCCGGCCCAGCTACTTGCAAACCCCCCCCCCCCCATTCCAATTAAATAAAATAACAATTTAGATTTTTAAAAACAGGTTTGCTGAAAGGTCAGTAGTGTAAAACTGGAAAATCTCAGTATCAGTACAGGATAAGTAATGTAAAGTATGTACACAGTGACCCTACCAGCACAGTTCAGCTCTGGAGAGAGGTTGGGTGTGTCTTTGCTCCTGTGACTTCCAGCAGATTTCCAGAGATCCCCATCTCTGTTTGGCTCTGGGGGTCACTCGCAACAGCGCCTCCAGCGTCAATCCAGGTAGAAGGGAGGGGTGAGGTTGACCTGTCTTTTTGGATAGAAAGGCTTGGCTTAGATGCTTTCTGAGAACAAAGGAGGAGGTGGTTGAGCTCCTCCTCCAGATGGAATTCAGGAAGATCCACCCTGAATTCACCCCTCTGGTACTTCTGAGTTTGACATCAGCCTCCTTCGGCCAGAGGGTTTGGAACTCTTCTGGTCGAACTACGAGGTGGTGAAAAGCGAGCCCGGCTGGCGGGATTTCACCGTAAAGATACGTAACAAGTCCCTATCTTGCTATGACATCATGATCTGGCTCAGCCGATATGGGGATGTGACAGAAATGGCAAAAAAGAACTTAGGATCTGGTCTGGGGCCTGGACGTATTCCGTCAAACTGAAGCGTTCGGGGAGCACTGTTGTCCACATCCCATCAGATGCTTTTCTTGGGAGAGACAGAATCCAAATTTACTACCAGGGGCAGCCCAAGGTCTGTCACAGGTGTGGCAGCCCCACCCACTTTAGTGCAGCCAGTACCGTGCAGGTCTGTGCTCTGTGTGGTGGGGTAGGTCATCTTACCGCAACCTGTAGGCAGATCAGGTGTCATCTCTGTGTTGTCTTAGGACACCCTTTCAGCTGTTGGCCTAGTGCCTTTGCGACTGTCACCTTGGCTGGGAAGGGCACGAGTGCAGGTGAAGGTGCAACAGGGTCAGTGAGGAGGAAAGGTCCTGCCAAGCTGAAGGGGGAGGCTAATCGGAGAAGGAGCAGGCAGGGGTAACTTCTGGCCCTTCTCCAGAGGTTAGTCCTGAAACTGCTGAGGCCCTGGAGGAGAATGTTCTGGATGAGGAAATGAGGAGAATCTGTAGAGAAGAAGGGAGCAAGGCCGATCTTTCCAATTCCTCCCACTATGAAAGTGTGGATGAGGAGGGCGAAGAGAGGTAAAAAAATAAGGGCAGTAAAAGGGGGAAAGAAGAGGTCGGAGCCCTCTAGTCCCCGTGCTACAGACCATGTCCTAAGCAGAAGCTTACCTGCCCCCACCTTCTGATTGATCTGTCTAACCGGTACCCTGTCCTTGAAGACATCTCCTCCCCCTCCTTGGAGGGGGGAGGGGGTCGAGGATGGGGTGCATGAAGTCCTGATTGGACAGTTTCCTCAGGGGATGGGGCCAAATCAGAGCCAGGCAGAGATTTAAAAATTAACCAGTCAGAGTCCAAAAAAAGTTAAAAGAGAAAGAAGCCTCCTCATCTAGGGATGAGGGGGGTAAAGTAGAGACAGAAATTAGGGGGTTAGGGCCGTCTAACTTAATCACCCTGTATGGCGGCACTCACTTTATGTGCCAGCATAAAGTCTGAAACGGCAGGATTTGCAGCCTTTGATTTTCTTGGCCGTGTTGAAGCTGACATTATCTTTTTACAAAAGACCAGGTTGTCAGATCTAGCCTCCCTGGTAAAAGCCAGGAGAGAGTGGAGGCGCAGTCCCTCCCACTGGTCTCTTGCAGCTGAGCCGTATAGTGGGGAGGCGGTCCTTTTTACCGCTCCGGTTGATTGCAGAGGGGTTTTTGAGTTAGAAATGGGGAGGTGCCTGATCTTGGATGTCCTCCTGAAGGGACAGGAGCTTTGTCTCATTAACATCTACGCCCCACAAACAAAATAGGGCTGTAAATATCTCTTTATGAGGAATAAGCCCTTTCTTTTTACAAGCCAACAGGTGATCTTTGGAGGGGATTTCAATAATGTCACGGGATCCAAAGATAGAGGCTCCAATGATCGGTTGGTTTATGATAGCATAGCCCTCAATAGTATATTTAGGGAAGCCAACATCCGGAGCCCCTCAGGCCACGCAGGTTTCACCTTTCATTGAGGTAGCTGCAGGTCTAGGTTAGATCGGTTTTATTTGAAGGAGGAAGCCATGTCTTCCACAGTGTCCGTAGATAAGGTAGAGTTCTCCGACCACTGTATGATTTTATTTTCTCTTAGTGTTTCAGAGACTCCTAGGATGGGTAGCTGAATTCGTCCCTACTGGAGGAAGCGGAGGTAAGACAGTCCTTTGAGGATATTCTTCAGAGTCAGGTACCTTTACTGGACCTATGTAGTAGTAAGTGAGAGTGGTGGGAGATGTTCAAGAAGCGGGTTGCGGGATTCTTCCGCCAGCTCTTGAGGCTCAGGTCTCTGAACAGGTATCACCTGTATCAGGGTCTGAGGAGGAAACTCAAGCTTCTTGTCTCAACTGGAGGTAGCCGAGAGGATATCTCCAGAGTGAAGTCCTTGCTGATGAGGTGTCGGTCATTTTTGAGAGGGATTTCGGGAAGTACCGCTCAACAGACCCTTACAGAAACAGTAAGATGTCAGTGAGTAGTAAGATCATCTCGGGACAGATTGATAGTACGGGATCTCTGAATCGGTCCAGATCAGGGATCCTGGAGGTCGTCAGATCCTTCTACTCGCACCTCTTGGGAAGGAAGGATCTGGATTGAGACAGGATGTCAGTTTTCCTGGCTGAATCCATTCCTGAGCCAGGGGTAGACCGCTCTCTTCGCATTTTAGCAGAAGAAATCAGGGAAGAGGAAGTAAGACTGGTGATCGAGGGGCTTGCCCCTAAGAAGTTGCCAGGTCCGGATGGCTTAACATCTGAGTGGTACAGGACCTTTCAGGAGTCTTTAGTTCCCATCTTGACTGAGGTATTCAATGAGTGTCTCTCCTCAGGCACTCTGCTGAAGTCAATGAGGAGGTCAGCCCTGATTCTTCTCTCAAAGGGTAAAGATCCGACCCGTATTGAGAATTGGAGGCCCATAGCTCTTCTCAATACGGACAGGAAGCTTCTGGCCAAGATTCTGTTTAATTGGCTGGGGAAGTTTGCACACCGGCTCCTTTCGGGGGCTCAGCACTGCTCGGTTCCAGGCCGCAGCACCTTAAGTGCTATTCTCGGTGTCCAGGAGGCAGTGGAGCGGAGTAGTGAAGGTCTCTGGAAGGGGTACATGCTGTACTTGGATTAGGCCAAAGCATTTGATCAGGTGAACCACGAGTACCTCTGGTCCGTCCTTCTGAGATATGGCTTACTTTACTTTTTTAATTGGCTTAAGATCTTGTATGCAGGGGTAGAGAGTTTTCCGCTGGTGAACGGTTGGTCTGGATTCTCTTTAGAGGTGGGGTCCAGAGTCCGTCAGGGTTGTCCTTTGAGCCCGCTTTATACTTGTTTGCGATCGATCCCTTTGTCCGGAGGGTAGAGTGTGGGCCATTGGAGGGAGTCGGGATGAGTCTGGCGGAGCTGGATTTCGCCCAGAGAGTAGTGGCGTACGCTGACGATGTCCCCATTTTCGTGTCCTCGAGAGAGAGAGAGGAGGTCGATGTGGTGATGTTGGAAGTGGAACGCTACTCAGAGGCATCTGGGTCTAAGATCAACCTGGAGAAGTATGAAAGTTTCTGGCTGGGAGAGGGAGATCCCACGTTTGATCTTCTGGACACCCTTCCAGAATCAGCAAAAATGGTAGGCATCACATCCGGTAAGGATGATATCCCACCAAAAACTGGGCTGTAAGCTCCAGGATGCCACTCAGAAGGTGGACCAGTGGAACAGTTGGTCTTTGACCCTCAGGGAAAGGGTACGCCTGATCAAATTGTACCTGCTCCCCTTGTTTATCTTTCTGGGAAGTGGATGTATCTTGCCAGAGGCTTACTATACTAGGATCTACAGCCTGTTTTTCCAACTGTTATGGGGGGAAATATTGAACCTAGTCAAGAGGGAGGTTATGTACCGCACAAAGAGACTAGGGGGTTTATCTATGGTAAACCCTGTGGTGTTCTTAACGAACACCTTTTTGAAAGCTAACATCTCAAACCTCTGGTAAGAGAGGGCTCCTCCGTGGATACTCTCCTGCAGTGAGTGGTTCCGGCCTTTCTTCCAGGTATGGGAGACAGGAGGGCGAGTGAAGGACTTCCGTACGCCCCATGGATATCTTCCGGCTTACACTACCCAGACTCTGAAGGCGATATCTCGGTGGGGTCTGGGAGTGTGGGAGATCAGGACCCAGTCAAGGCAGTTCCTTGACAAACGGTTCTGTTGACCCACTTCCAGAAGCCTTTGGTGCTCAGGAACTGCCCAGGTTGGGATTTGAGTGTGGGGTTGTATTTTTTAACCCCTTAACGACCAAGGACGTACTTAGCGCACTAGGACATATATTTATGTCCTGTACATGACCGCGAGCATCGGAGCGATGTTCGGATCATGTGCGGCTGGTCTCAGCTGCAGATTAACCCTTCAGATGCTGTGATCAATACAGATCATGGCATCTGCGACAGTGCGGTCAGAAATGCGGATGATCGGATGGCCCGCGGCGCAGCCGCGGTGATCCGATCATCCAGTACGGTGCACCGAGGTCCCCTCACCTGCCTCCGTCGCATTCCACGGGTCTTCTGCTCTGGTCTGAGATCGGGCAGACCAGAGCAGATGATGACCGATAACACTGATCAGTGCTTTGCCCTATGCATAGCACTGAACAGTATTAGCAATCAAAGTCCCTATGGGGACTATTATAGTGTAAAAATAAAAGTAAAAAAAGTAAAAAGAAAAAATTTGAAAAATCCCCTCCCCCAATAAAAATTTAAAATGTCCTTTTTTTCCCATTTTACTCCCATAAAGTGTAAAAAAAAATAATAATACACATATTTGGTATCGCCTTGTGCATAAATGTCCGAACTATTAAAATATATTGTTATTGATCCCCTACGGTGAACGGCATGAACGGAAAAAAAAGCGCAGAATTGCTGCTTTTTTGTCACATTTTGTTCAAAAAAATAATTAAAAAATTTATGAAAGTTTTATATACACAAATGTGGTAACAATAAAAAGTACAGTTCATGGCCCCAAAAATAAGCCATCATACTGCTGCTTATACGAAAAAATGAAAAAGTTATAGGTCATCAAATTAGAAGGATTTTAAACATACTAATTTGGTTAAAAAAAAAGTAAGCACAACAGTAATAGAAAAGTATGTAATCATAGGTACCATTTTTATCATATTGACCCACAAAATAAAGAATACATGTCATTTTTACCGTATTGTATGGCGTGAAAACAAAACCTTCCAAAATTTGCAAAATTGTGGTTTTCTTTTTAATTTCTCTACACAAATAGTATTTTTTTTGGTTGTGCCATACATTTTATGGTAAAATGAGTGATGTCATTGCGCAGGACAACTGGTCACACAAAAAACAAGCCCTCATACTGGTCTGTGGATAAAAATATAAAAGAGTTACGATTTTTAGAAGATAAGGAGGAAAACACGAAAATGCAAAAATAAAATTGGCCTGGTCCTTAAAGGGGTACTCCGGCACTAAGACATCTTATCCCCTATCCAAAGGATAGGAGATAAGATGTCTGATTGCATGCAGTACCCACCTGTTAGTATTGCAGGAAGCGCTGGAGGCTCCAAGTCTTGCGCCTCCCGACCACGGGGATGGAGTATCGTGATGTCATGACTCTGCCTCGTGTGATGTCATGCCCCGTGCCCTCAATTGTATTCACCCACAAAATAAAGATAACATGGCAGTTTTACAGAAAAGTGCACTGTGTAAAATAATTCTTTCAATTCTCCCACAAAAATATTTTTTTGTTTTGCAGTACAGTTTATAGTAAAATAAGTGTTGTCATTATAATATACAATTGTCACATAAAAAAAAAATTATCCCTCATATGGGTCACGTTCAATAGGAGGACCTCCCACCATCTCAGGGGGACCTCAATGGGGAGCCCATGTGTACCCACTTATGCGAATCTCCTCCTGGGCTGGTGGGAAGACACCGTGGTCTTCCTACCGGATGACAACATCTGGACATCTAACATCTTGATATGGGCAAGATATATTGTTGACATTTTGGTGCTTTGGAATGGAAAAGAAACAGATTTCCTGAATTTTATGGAGTTTCTGATCATCAACTGGGTCTAAAATTTACCTTTGAGATTAACCGTGACTCTCTTCCATTTTTGGATGTCCTTATACAAAAGGCCAAAATGGTTGTTTATCCACTACGTTATATAATAAAACCACTGCCACTAATAGCCTTTTACACTGGTCAAGCTTCCATCCCCTGGCACTCAGAAAAGGCATTCCCAAGGGGAAGTATCTGAAGGTGCAAAGGAATTGTTCCTAGGAAACAGAGTTTCGCAACAAAGCGAGACAACTACAGACAAAATTCCAGCAACGTGGGTACCCTAATCAAGTCTTGAAACCCGCATTTAGTCATGCCCGTCATCAAGAGCGGAATGATCTTTTAACACCACGTATGCGGACACAGGGAGATGGTCTGACACGTATCATTGCCACATGACGACCACTCGAGGGAAATTTATGACATCTTGAGTAAATATTGGTCCATCTTGCAGGCCGACCCCTATCTGGACAAGGTTGTGTCCTCCCGTCCAGTTATTTCTTACCGCAAAGGTTGCAGCCTTCAAGATAGGCTGGTACACAGCCATTACACTCGACCAATAACCGAGTCATCCTGGCTTCAACTTCGCAAATGCGGTTATTTTAAGTGTAGTGGCTGCTGTGCCTGCCCCTTTATGTTCAAAACCAGATCAATTACTTGTTCTGTTACTGGAACAGTATATACCATCAGGGATTTTGGTAACTGTAGATCAAAGGGATTGGGACTATCTTTGTCAATGTGCTTGTCCACTGGACTATATAGGTAAGACGATACATAAGTTTCGTAGACGCATCTGAGAACATGTCAATGATATTAAACATGCACACGCTAGCCCGATAGCGAGACATATCCATAAGTGTCACCATGGTGATCCCCAGTGTTTAAGATTTGTGGGGGCGACTTTGACAAGTTCCTTGTACAAAAGGAGACTCGGTGGATCCACAAATTTAAATCTGTGGCTCCACAAGGTTTAAATAAAATATGATCTTTTTCAAGTTTTATCTAACTTGTGCTACCATATGGTGGCACAATGACACAGCCTGGAGCTGGCGGCAGCATGAGTAGACAATAGGGCTTCACAATCCCTAAGATTAAAAGATGAATTTTGAAATTTAAATTGAAGATTTATGGTAGCTAGTGCTACCATAAAATATTTTTAGGTAATGTCCCAGATCCAGCAGCATCAGTAAACAATATAGTGTCTGAATGGCAAAGCCTGGAAAAGGCGGCAGCATGAGTAGACAATAGGGCTTCACAATCCCTAAGATTAAATGATTAATTTTAAAATTGAAATTGAAGATTTTGAAATTTAAGATTAAACTCCCACAAAATGTTCAGTTGTTGGGCCATTGTTTACCGCAAAGTGTTCCTTGTCTTTTATTTTAAACCCAATAAAAACAGATTTGAAAAAAAAAAAAAAAAGATTAAACTCCCAAATTTTAATGTCCCAGGCCCCGGCGTGTATTTACAAAGGACCAAATCTAACAAGGAGTCAAATGTAACATGGCGGCCCAATGACAGAGCCTGGAGCTGGCATCAGTATGAGGAGACCATATAGTGGCTGAATGACCGCCTGGAGTTTGTGACAGCATAAGGAGACCATATAGAGGCTGAATGGCACAGCCTGGAGTTGGCTGAAGCATGCAGAGACCATATAGTGTCTGAGTAGCACAGCCTGGAGTTGGCTAAAGCATAAGGAGTCCATATAGTGGATTTATGACACAGCCTGGAGGTGGCTGAAGCATGAGGAGACCATATAGTGTCTGAATGGCACAGCCTGGAGGTGATGAAGCATGAGGAGACCATATAGTGTCTGAATGGCACAGCCTTGTGGTGGCTGAAGCATTAGGAGACCATATAGTGTCTGAATGGCAAAGCCTGGAGTTGGCTGAAGCATGAGGAGACCATATAGCGGCTGAATGGCACAGACTGGTGGTGGCAGCAGCAGCATTAGGAGTCATCAAAGTGACCTGGTGATAGAGTGGTGTGGTTGGTGGCAATACCAGTATCCGGTGATGAAGGTGGTTGAAAAAAGGTCTGATGCGGAGGATTGTTTGTAACTGGGGAGCAGCGCCTTAAGTCTATTTGGCACTAACCATATTTGTGAAGTGTTGGTGTGACACCATGGTCAATCTACTCTGATGCATCAGACATTGGTGGGTGGAAATCCTTGCTGATCCATGTCTGATTAATCTTCACAAAGGTCATTCTCTCCACATTTTTCGTGGGCAGACGAGTTCTCCTTGGGGTGACTATGGCCCCCGGCGCACTATACACCCGCTCTGATGTCACGCTACTAGCCGGGCAGGATAGCTTTTCCAGGGCAAACTCTGCTAGTTGCAGCCACAAATCAAGTTTGGCTGCCCAGAAGTCCAGGAGGTTTTCAAGGTGTGTTGGCATGGGCATGTAAAGGTATGCCACCACCTGATCGTTCATGTCATGCTCTAGGTCTACCTGCTGCTGCTGAGTTGCTTCACTATGCAGGTGAAGAAAGGTACTCATCAGCGACTGTAGACTCAGGCTGCTGCTGATGGAGCTGGTACTGCTCCTGCCCCCTTACCCCTCCCAAGCAGCCATGGCAGTGTAAGGTGAGTGCAGAGGGCCCCCCGATTCAGACCTGCGAGAGGATGGACGATGGCGCCGATAGGCATTGGCCAACTGACTACATGGGATGCCTCTGTAGTAGGACAGTTTATTTTCCCTCTCAGTGGGTGTAAAAAAAGGCCCCATTTTGTGCCAGAAGTGAGGGTCCAATAAGTTGGAGAGCCAGAAGTCATTCCGATGCAGAATGGTGACAATTCACGGTCACTATGTAGCAACTGAGCATGCATTGTGCCAATTGTGCAAGTGACTCAGAGGGACTCCCTGCCTCCATCTCCACTGCATACTGCCACGGTGCATCTGGGTCCTCTGTCTCACCTTCCTCAAAACCCTCTAGCTCCACTGGCTGCTCCTGCTCCTCCTCTCTTGTCAGATGACAAAAAAAAACGCCCATCTCGCGAAACCTAAAAACTGTGCTCCACTGTGCCCCTCCCCCTCCTCTTCCAGTTTAGCCCCCAAAGGGCTCCTGTGATCGTGAGATGTAGGCACCACTTCTCCAGTGCCCTGAAAAGCCATCGTTTCCAACATGTGATTAAGTCTCCTGATTTCAGGAGTATATTTTTGGGTTTCCCGATTGTGGGAAGTTGATATCTGTTCAAATAAGCTACTATTTAGTGGATCATATTCATAGATTCCAAAACTAAATCTTGATCTTATCCTTATGGCAACATGAGAATTACACATTTTTTGGTGGTAATTTGACATTTTTAGTGACAACTAAAAGTTAGTGTGGAGGATAAACGAAAACGCAAAAATAAAAATCGTCTGTGTTTGTCTCAAGGCCAAAATGGGCTGTGTCCTTAAGGGGTTAAATGTATACTCTAACATAATTTTTTTCCCTTTGGATAGGGATAAATATGTGATCACATGGGGTCCGACCATTGGGACCCCTGCAAACTACAGAATGGTGCCCAAATCTACCCGCTGAATGCTCCAACCCCATCATCCAAGACTTATTGGTCTCTTGGCAATGGAGGCCACTCAGCCAAATCACCAACTAAGGTGGGACGCTGCCTCGGCCAGTGATTGGCTGAGAGGGCCATTACTGCCGAGACCAATACATCTTAAAAGATGGGGGCTTGAGCATTCAGTGAGTAGATTCGGGTCCCCAATCTGAAAAGCTCAGGGGGTTCCAGAGGTTAAAGTACCCTTTTAACCCTTTAATGACATGGGTTTGCTTTGGTGTTAATGGCTGGGCCAATTTTAATTTTTGCATTGTTTTTTTTACCTCACCTTTTAAAAGACATAATTCTTCTGTTTTCTACCAACAGGAACATATGTGGGTTTGTTTTATGTGGGCCAAATTGTACTTTGTAAAGACATCACTCATTTTACCACAAAATCTACGGCTAGGTTTCAAAAATATTATTTGGGGACAAGTTTTTGCAATTAAAAAAGCAATTTTGCAACTTTTGGGGGCTTCTGTTTATAGACAATGCACTTTATGGTTAAAATTACACATTATCTTTATTCTGAAGGTCCATATGATTACAAGCAATAACCAATTTATATAGTATGCTATGCATGAGGGTAATTTTTTGCACTGTGATCTGTAGTTTTTATTGGTATCATTTTTTGTTTCATGGGACCTTTTTGATGGCTTTTATTAATTCGGTATTTTTTTATGTTTATGCCTTTCACTGTGCGGTTTCATTAATGTTATATTTTAATATTCTGCACATGGCGATACCACATGATTACATTGTTTTATTTGAAAAATGGGAAAAGAGGGGGGATTTAACCTCTTAAGGACGCAGGGTGTACCTGTAGGTCCTGCGCCCGCTGTGACCCCGCGTTGACTCCGGGACATATCGGGTCGGTCCTGGTGGCTAACAATAGCCGGTACCCGTGGCTAATACCGGACATTACCGATTGCGGTGATGCCCTGTATTAACCCTTCAGATGCGTCAATCAAATTGATTGCTGCGTCTAAAGTTAAAGAAACAGCTCAGTTGGGCTGTTTGGGACCACCGCGGTGAAAACGCAGTGTCCCAATCAGCTGTTAGGACATGAGGAGGGTCCCTACCTGCCTCCTTGTTGTCCGATCGCCGATTCACTGCTCCGTGCCCGAGTTCCAGGCAGGAGCAGAGGAGCGCGGATAACACTGATCAATGCTATGCTATTGCATAGCATTGATCAGTGTCTGCAATCAATGTACAGCATGTTATAGTCCCTATGGGGGCTATAACATTGCAAAAACAAAATTGTTAATAAATGGGATTTAACCCCTTCCCTCATAAAAATCACCCCCTTTTCCCATTGAAGAAAAATGATGTAACTTAAAATAAATATAAACATATGTGGTATCATCGCATGCATAAATGTCTGAACTGTAAAAATATATTGTTAATTAAATTGCACAGTCAATGGCATACACGTAAAAAAAAAATCCAACGTCCAAAATAGCATATTTTTGGTCACTTCATATACCATAAAAAAATTAATAAAAAAGCGATCAAAAAGTCAGATCAAAACAAACATAGTACTGATAAAAACTTCAGATCACAGCGCAAAAAATGAGCCTCATACATCCCCGTTTGCGGAAAAGTAAAAAAGTTATAGGGGCCAGAAGAGGACATTTTAAACATATTAATTTTCGTTCATGTAGTTATGATTTTTTCCAAAAATAAAACAAACTCATACCTATATAAGTAGGGTATTATTTTAATCATCCTCGGGATCGCGGGTGTCCGCCATTACCGGCGGGTCCCTAGCTGTGATCCACAGCCGGGAACTGCCGCGCATGATGCCGGCATCACTCCGATGCCCGCGGCTATGCTCAGGACGTAAATGTACGTCATGGTGCGTTAAGTACCACATCACCAGGATGTACATTTACGTCCTGCATCGTTAAGGGGTTAAACTGATATTGGGGATGGGGGGAGTAATATTTATAACATTATCTGTTTACTAGGTTCATGTTGAAGAATCTGAAGGATCTGCAAAAAGAGCGGCATGGTTTTAACGCCGCCCAAAGTGATCGCTGGCGGAAATATTCCTTCTGGAGATTAAGCAGTGTGAACCAAGCCTTATACGTGTGAGGAGGGGATTATAAATGTAAGTAGGGGATTACACATGTGAGAGGATTATTATAATCCTCCCCTCACATATATGTAACATCTCCCCCTCACATGTATAATCCCCTCCCATATATAGTCTGATAATCCCCTCCTCACATTGATAATCCCCTCACATGTATAATCTCATAATCAGATTATATGTGAGGGGATTATACATGGGAGGAAGGGATTATCAGATTATACATGTGAGGGGAAGATGATACATACATGTGAGGGGAAGATTATAATAATCATTATCTTCCCTTAACTTGCATAATTTCCTTCCCTCCTCACATCGTATAATAAATCCCCTCTCTCTCCCTCACCTCACATATTATCCGGATTATTATCCGGATTATACTGGTCCGGCGGTGGGTGACGGTGTGCTGCGGCCTGGAAGCAGCCAGATGCCTTGGCACAGTCCTTAAAATTCACTGACTGAGTGGAGCGGCAGACTCATATCTGCTCCGCTCTTCTCCTCTCTATGATGCCCAGTGATTTTGCATGTCACCGGATGTGACTATCTTCCAGGCAGCCTCTGCGGTACTCTTAAAGAGCCTCAGTGGCTGCCTGTGTCTGAAATTTACGGCGCTGGCAAGTAATAAAAAAACCTAAAAACAAACTGCAGTGTGCGGGCCCCGGCACCCTCAATCTAACATTTTTTCCAAGCCCCCTTGATTTAACATTTTGTTCGGGCCCGTGATGCCAGGCCCGCCAGTAAGGCCCTGATGGTGGCCCTGGCTGTGTTAGATGTTCTTTTGCTGAAGTTCAATCATAGTGTACCTCAACATCCTCACCATGCTCTACTCCTACCATCCAATGTCATTAGAACCAACTTCTTGGGAATGTTCTGAGCAATAATCTGGAAGTAGTGTCTGGTATATAGAGTCAGTCAGCATTGATTCCACTAGTTACTTCACAATCAAGCTGTTTGTTGTTGTGCTTGCATGTCCTCAGCAGGAGATTGTTGTTGCTGCATGTTAGCTTGATGGATTAACTCTTCCATGTTTATGGATTGTCGTGACACCAGGGCAGAGGCTTTCATAAAGGAAATATATCCCCGGCTGTCTCAGCTGGCTGGCACAGTTATTGGACACCACCTCCACTACAATACAGTAGTACTGGTGTATTATAGCTGTATACCCATACCTATTGTATTGTTTTATTTTACCAAAAACTACAAACAGAGAATCATATTTTTTTAACCCCTGGAACCCAACCATCACCCCTAGTGAGAATGAGGAAAAAAGTTAGGAGCAGTAAAAAAAATAAAAAAAATAGTCAAGCCAGCATTGCCATATTTTTAAGAAAAACAAATTGTATTCTTAGTAAATAGAATAAGAATCCACATAGTTTCCTTTGCAAAGTTCAACCTGTTCTTGACTGCAAGAATAGAGTTTACCAAGTAAATTGCAATGATAACCAATCATGCAAACGTAAAGGGGTTGGCTGCCTATAAATAACTTTTTAGTGTAGCATGGTAATTAATGATTTACTGACATACAATGTGCTCTCTGGAGCCTCATTTGGTATAATGATGAAGCTCTGTCCCCCCAGTCCCTGTGGTGCAGGCAGAGTCATGGATGGAGGACCCATCCAAAACACATGGATTCAGACAATGTTTAGACCCTTTCCCTTTAACCCCTTAAGGACCCAGCCCATTTTGACCTTAACCCCTTAAGGACTCAGCCCATTTTGGCCTTAAGGACTCAGACAATTTAATTTTTACGTTTTCATTTTTTCCTCCTCGTCTTCTAAAAATCATAACTCTTTTATATTTTCATCCACAGACTAGTATAAGGGCTTGTTTTTTGCGCGACCAGTTGTCCTTTGTAATGACATCACTCATTATATCATAAAATGTATGGCGCAACCAAAAAACACTATTTTTGTGGGGAAATTAAAACGAAAAACGCAATTTTGCTAATTTTGGAAGGTTTTGTTTTCACGCCGTACAATTTATGGTAAAAATGACATGTGTTCTTTATTCTGAGGGTCAATACAATTAAAATTATACCCATTATTATATACTTTTATATTATTGTTGCGCTTAAAAAAAATCACAAACTTTTTAACCAAATTAGTATGTTTATAATCCCTTTATTTTGATGACCTCTAACTTTTTTATTTTTCCGTATAAGTGGCGGTATGGGGGCTCATTTTTTGCGCCATGATCTGTACTTTTTTTTGATACCACATTTGCATATAAAAAACTTTTAATACATTTTTTATAATTTTTTTTTTAATAAAATGTATTAAAAAAGTAGGAATTTTTGACGCCGTTCACCGTACGGGATCATTAACATTTTATTTTAATAGTTCGGACATTTACGCACCAAATATGTCTATAAAAAATGTTTTTTACGCTTTTTGGGGGTAAAATAGGAAAAAACGGACGTTTTACTTTTTTATTGGGGGAGGGGATTTTTCACTTTTTTTTTACTTTTACTTTTACATTTTTTTACATTTTTTTTTACACTTGAATAGTCCCCATAGGGGACTATTCATAGCAATACCATGATTGCTAATACTGATCTGTTCTATGTATAGGACATAGAACAGATCAGTATTATCGGTCATCTCCTGCTCTGGTCTGCTCGATCACAGACCAGAGCAGGAGACGCCGGGAGCCGCACGGAGGAAGGAGAGGGGACCTCCGTGCGGCGTTATGAATGATCGGATCCCCGCAACAGCGCTGCGGGCGATCCGATCGTTCATTTAAATCGCGAACTGCCGCAGATGCCGGGATCTGTATTGATCCCGGCACCTGAGGGGTTAATGGCGGACGCCCGCGAGATCGCGGGCGTCAGCCATTGCCGGTGGGTCCCTGGCTGCGATCAGCAGCCGGGATCAGCCGCGCATGACACGGGCATCGCTCCGATGCCCGCGGTTATGCATAGGACGTAAATGTACGTCCTGGTGCGTTAAGTACCACCTCACCAGGACGTACATTTATGTCCTGCGTCCTTAAGGGGTTAAGGACCAGGCCAATTTTATTTTTGCATTTTCATTTTTTCCTCCTCGTCTTCTAAAAGGACACTCCTCCATTACCTCCTCATCCTCCAAAATCCAAGCGGGTTTGTCACTGCTTAGGCTGTCCTCAGAACAGACACCGCTGCATACCTCCATACCCAGAATGATATGGGTCTACATTGGAAGTGGCTTCATCCAGTGCTGGACTACAAGTTGGGCACCTGTTACTCACATGATTTGGTATTTTTGCTTTACCTGTCTCTAGGTTACGTTTTTTGGACTTTATAGTTGTTTACACAGCCATGCATTCTGACGGGTGCTTTTCCTACTGTTTTCTATTTAGGTAAACTTTTTAAATCCACTTATTCCCTCCTGTCTGAAAGGAGCTACAGTTTTACAACACCTTAGTCTTTCCTTCCTAGGGGTCTTTTTTTTCCCTCACTCTCTTTTTTCTATGGTCACTGCCTTCTGTTTACGGTTTTACCTATCTTGCTGTTGTCGGGTCCCTTTTAATGTCTCCTCAGTCGTTTATTATGTGTAGAGTATTATCTCACAATGCGGTACACATGTCACATAATTCTGATATAATCTACAGTAATCACATTTCACACATCCTCCTATTCGGCCTTCCTACTCTCTAGGTACTTTAGAGTATTTCAGGCATCACATATATCTAAATCCCAGGGAGTGAGACTCTTCTTTTTAATTCTCCCTCATTCTCCCACTTTCACTCCCATGTCGATCCTGATGGCAGATATTTAATACTGGGCGGCCTGTACAGAGATATTCATCTGTGTATAGTCAATACTCATGCTTCAACAGATGATCCACTCTTGTTTTTGGGGTGTATGTGTTGTAGGGTGTCACAGCGTCTTCATTATAAGTATTTAATTTGGTATGGAGACATTAACATGATGATTAATGGTGCTTTTTGATAGAACTAACACCTCTGCCTGAGATTGGGATATACTGACCTGGCGTATATGTGGCGCAAACACATTCTTGCACAGTGGGATTGACCATATTATTCCCCTGGGCATTGATTGTGTTCTCGCCACCGCCTCCTCCCTCCTAATCTTACTGTACTGTCTCGTCTACTGTCTGACAACGATGCAGTAGTAGCTGTATTTCAATTTGACACTTGTGATTGTCCTCCCTACTCCTGGAGACTTAATAAGTCGCTTTTGCTGAGACTTCATCTCAAAGAGTATATAGCTGCTGACCTTTTTTCCATATTTTGCCACCAATAGTTCTTCAGACTATGATTCCAGATGGGTTTGGATGGCTTATAAAGCTATTATTCAGTTAAACCTGTTGATATGGAGGCAACAGATCAATTTCGTGCACAGGATTCAAGTCATGCTTGCAGTATCTTCCCCTAATTCCACTCGTATTTATTACTCTTTTTACTCTTTCTATTTAGCCCTTTATAAGGAGTCAGTCCCTCCTTCTCATAGACAGTAGATAACTTTCTAGCCTCTATTAACTTTCCTTCGCTTACCCAGACAAACAGAGATTCCCTTACAGCTCCAGTGAATGCTGAGGAGGTCACTTTCATCTTCTCTGCTATGAAGGCCCAGATGGTCTTTTGACATTATACTACAAGTCATTTTCTTCTATCCTTACTCCACATATCAAATATATCTCTGGCTCTCCTCGGACTTTCTTTAAGAATCTTTACCTCTATTCCAGCACAACATCTGAACTTCCTGCTTCCTGGCCTAATCCACAACGATCAATAGGGTTTCTTCCCAGAAAGGCAGGCTCCAGACAATGGTCAAAAGCTTTTGAACTTTTGAACATTGTTCCCTGGTTGTTTAGATTGTCCTGTCTCCTGTTGTGACATGAAGCTTTTTGTGTCACAGAGCAGGTCATTATAGCAGCAGCAAGCTGTTCCTGACAGAGCCTCACAGAGACTGGATGCGGTGCGAGAGTAAGGATAGGTAAGTTCCTCACATAAACATTGTTTTGTGTATATGTATAGAAAGTAGTTGATGTAGTCCAACAGGGAGCTAACTGTTTTAAAAGCCTTAACAAGAGCACACAATTCCTGATAATATAAACTGCACTAATTCCAGTTCTCTACTTCAATAGTGGTTATTCAAAGGCAACATTAAAATGTTCAGAACAAAATAATAAAACTGGAAGTAAAACTATGAATATTCTTCTAGAAATTCAAAAGCTTCTTTTAATATTGCAGAGGGAAAATTCTTGTTTATCTTACAGCTTTTGCTTATAACACTTTTATTTTTCTTTCTAGAGTAAGTTTTTAACTTTATATGACGATTATTGAAGGTGCAAGAAAAATATTCATACTCACCTTATCGCATTACTGTCATTTAAAAAAAAACAAAAAAACTTCTGACTTGTCATGCAGACATAAACAAAAAATAGAACAGTATAACAATTAGCTATGCATTTCCTTCATATAAGGAAAAATAATGCAATTAGGGATGAGCTAATCGAATCTGACAAATCTGAATTTGTTACGAATTTCAGGAAAATTTTGATTCGCAATGAATGTGAATATCGCCGCAATTCGATCGTGCAATTCCCTGTTTCCACCTAAAAACCCTGGGAAATGGCAGTGTTTTCAGGTGGAAATAGGGAGAGGTTCCTGTGTGGGGCCACCCTTTTTAGGGCGAGTAACAGGGAATTAATAATGCGAGAGTAGGGCCTTACAGGGGAGGTTTTTATCATCACCGGTTACAATGGACCATACGTTGTTCTCTTCTTCCTTTTAGAGGTCATTGCATCACATCAATACTTGGTGGTGTAGGTGGCACATGGTGTTTTTTGCACACCTTTCCTTTTGTAAAAAAAAAAAATGTGTTTACATATATTTTATCCTAAGAATATTATTCAAAGTTATGTTTTACATAATGCATATCCTCAATACTTACTTGTGCACACTAACACTTTTACAAAAGAGACAGTTTTCTTCTGCCTACCTGCTGCAGCTACTATTCTGATCCTGCCACCCGCCTGATGCCACACATCTAATGCCAAGTTCTCCTTTTTTCACCCACCTTCTTCACCGGGTACTGGTATTGCCACCCACTGCACCACTCTGTCACCGGGCCACTTTCCGGACTCCTGATGCTGCTGCTGCCACCTTTTGGATGTCTCATTCTGCCACCATATGTTCACCTCATGCTGATGCAAGCTCCAGGCTGTCTCACTCTACCACCAAACGTTCTCCTCATGCTGATGCCACCTCCAAGTTGTCTCAGGCTGACACCAAATGTTCTCCTCAAGCCGCTGCCACCTCCAGGCTGTGTCATTCAGCCACTATACGTTTTCCTCATGCTGCCGCAAACTCCAGGCTGTGTCATTCAGCCACTGTATGCTGCCGCCAACTCCACGCTGTGTCATTCAGCCACTATATGTTCTCCTCATGCTTTCGCCACCTCCAGGCTGAGTCATTCAGCCACTATATGTTCTCCTCATGCTGTCGCCACCTGGGGAAGTCACTGCTGCCCCTGAGGAAGCCACTGCTTGTGACGGAACGCGTGGGTACCTGTTTCTGGGGGGACACCTGCTCCTGTACCTATATGATGTATTGCTGACCTTTCTCCCTTTTTTTTGGCTGAATACTGATTGGTATTCTTTGCTCATACATTGGCTATGTACACTGCTGCTATCTAAAAATGTGTAGGTTATTGTTTATTATGGAAATATTTATTAGTCCTAGTCTTTATTGACTTTTTGGAATAAGTGCAATAATACCTTTACCTGTTTATTTGTACAGGGGTACATGGTAGAAAGGAAGTGTTTATTAATATCAATTGGGAATTGCAGTTGTCCCTTGGGGGACCCTCCAGGTTTGCTGGGGGTTCTCCTCCGTGGCTTAGGGAGACAATATATTATCTGGCTCCCTTATTTTAAATGCTTTTAAATGTGTGTCACATATACTGTTTTTGTATGATTTGAATAAAGTACTTTTTTGCTATTTATATTATTGGTGTGCGCCCTTCTCTGCCTTTGCTTTTTCTTGTTTCTTGTAACTTTTATGGGTATCCCATGAGCACTGGCAGCACCCTTGTTTAAATTATTTATCTCTTGGTTGAGCCCACTAATATATATATACATAGTTATTTAGCCACTATATGGTCTCCTCATGCTTCTGCCACCTCCAGGCTGTGTCATTCAGCCACTATATGCTACCGCCAACTCCAGGCTGTGTCATGCAGCCACTATGTGGTCTCCTCATGTTGCTACCACCTCCAGGCTGTGTCATTCAGCCACTATATGTTCTCCTTATGCTGCAGCCACCTCCATGCTGTGTCATTCAGCCACTGTATGGTCTCCTCATGCTTCCGCCATCTCCACACTGTGTCATTTAGCCACTATATGCTGCCGCCAACTCCAGGCTGTGTCATTCAGCCACTATGTGGTCTCCTAATGCTGCCGCCACCTCCAGGCTGTAATTCAGCCACTTTGGGGTCTCCTCATGCTGCTGCCAACACCAGGCTGTGTTATTCAGCCACTATATGTTCTCCTCATGCTGCCGCCACCTCCAGGCTGTGTTATTCAGCCACAATGTGGTCTCCTCATTCTGCCACCAACTCCAGGCTGTGTTATTCAGGCACTATATGCTGCTGCCGACTCCAGGCTGTGTTATTCAGCCACTTTGTGGTCTCCTCATGCTGCTGCCAACTCCAGGCTGTGTTATTCAGCCACTAAATGTTCTCCATATGCTGCCGCCGCCTCTATGCTGTGTTATTCAGCCACTATGTGGTCTCCTCATGCTGCCACCACCTCCAGGCTGTGTTATTCAGCCACTATGTTGTCTCCTCATGCTGCCGCCACCTTCAGGCTGTGTAATTCAGCCACTATATGCTGCCACCAACTCCAGGCTGTGTCATTCAGCCACTATATGCTGCCACCAACTCCAGGCTGTGTCATTCAGCCACTATATGTTCTCTTCATGCTGCCGCCCACTATATGATGTGCCATTCAGCCACTCTATGTTCTCTTCATGCTGCCACCACCTCCAGGCTGTGTCATTCAGCCACTATCTGGTCTCCTCCTACTGCTGCCACCTCCAGGCTCTGTCATTGTGCTGCTCTGCGACAGTGATTCTAATAGCGATGCCTCTGATCTGCATGTCATACTGAATAACAGTGTTTTTTTAATAACCCAGCACACACCCTATGCGTATTACAGCAATGCTAAGTGTTCTACACCCCTATTGAGGCTCTCTGTAGGCCAGAAATAGCCGTTTTTAATAGCGGTTTGCTGCAAATAAATTCAGATCGAACCAAATTTATTTAGAAGATTCGGGGAATCGGCCAAATCGAATTTTTCTAAAATGTGCACATCTCTTAAATGCAATGTCAGTGTGCCATAATCCTATATCCTGGCATCAACATTACAAAATGCGAGACTGACAGCATCAAAAATAGTAGAAAACGTACATATTAATTCAGTCTAATGTTCCATTGTCCCTCCCAAATAATGTGCAGAGTGCATCCCAAATAAAGTGCAAATGCCTTTTTTTAACATACGGTTGCACTTTATAGGGTTCTGCTGTTTTGGATGTCATACAAATATATCAAAAGTGTGTAGAATTATCTGCCACAACTAGATGATTCCAGTGCTTTTCCAGGCTAGAGATCAGTGGGGGTCTCAGCACAGAGATACCAACTAATCAATTGTTTTTTACATTCCTGCATGTTAAATCAATAGTTGTTACTAGAGATGAGTGAACTTACAGTAAATTTGATTCATCACGAACTTCTCGGCTCAGCAGTTGATGGCTTTTCCTGCATAAATCAGTTCAGCTTTTAGGTGCTCCCGTGGGCTGGAAAAGGTGGATACATTCCTAGGAGACTCTTTTCTAGGACTGTATCCACCTTTTCCAGCCCACCGGAGCACCGTAAAGCTGAACTAATTTATGCAGGAAAAGTCAGCAACCGCCGAGCCGAGAAGTTCGTGATTAATCAAATTTACTGTAAGTTCGCTCATCTCTAGTTGTTACAAATGACAGTAACACTTTAATTTCACAAACATTGTTTCATAGACCACTAGATTTCACCATATACCTGTTATGATCATGTACCAAAACATGGATTCTCTAAGCCTCTGTGTAATGACCTGTTCTGTCTGTACCCATAGGGTTAAATCTGCATAGCTCTGTTGTTTATGTTAGTTGCTGGGATAATACACTGAGCTGCTTGGGTGTAGTTGGAGTTTCTTCCCAGCCTATCTGTACTTTGGTTTCTTCTATCAATCAGGATTCTCATTTCACCAACACTATCATATATAAGTCCATAGTCCATTTTGGTACTCTGATCTTTTGGCTTGGTTCTTGACTTCTCTTCTGGTATTTGCATTGTTACTTCGCTATCTCTTTTTACTGCCTTTTGGCTACTGACTACATTTTCGCTGTGTGTTTGTCTTAGTATTTCTCTGTTAGTTAGTCCAGCTGTTTCTGGTTCCTACTGTTTTGCATTTTATTATTTTGGTAAGGCAGCCCCAGAACTTAGCAGGCAGGGTTTGTCATTGTGGTTGTCAGTCCGTCACTTAGGGTGGCTTGGCAATAGGTAGGGACAGTGGCTGAGTTAAAGGAGTACTCTGACGCTTAGACATCTTATCCCCTATACAAAGGATAGGGGATAAGATGCCTGATTGCGGGGGTCCTGCCGCTGGGGACCCCCGTTATCTTGCACGCAGCACCCCAGTTAAAATCAGTCCCGGAGCGCGTTTGCTCCGGGTCTGATTACCGGCGACCACGGGGCCGGCGGCATGTGATGTCACACATCCGCCCCCTGTGATGTCACAGCTGTCACGCCCCCTCCCATAGGCTTGCATTGAGGGGCGGGGCGTGACATCACACGGGGGCGGAGGCATGACGTCACACGCCGCCGGCCCCATGGTTGCCGGTAATCAGACCCGGAGCGAACACGCTCCGGGGACTGATTTTAACTGGGGTGCTGCGTGCAAGATCATGGGGTCCCAAGCGGCAGGATAGGGAATAAGATGTCTAAGCTCCGGAGTACCCCTTTAAGGCTTCACTGTTCCCTGCCCATACGTGACACTCTGTTCATCTTATGCTGAATAGACTGAGGAGCATAAGTCTAAGAAACGTATTTGTTTTTACCTTTAATATCCTTATAAAGGGAATCTGTCCTCATAACTAATGCCAAAAGATTATAGTTGTAAAGAAAGAATTTCGTACTATACCTGGAATTCCTCCTGCTGGTCCATTAAAGTGGCAAAAAAATACTTTTGAAAATCTTCTGCGCCATATGTAAATAATGATCAGCTAGTCATTGGGGGTTGCAGCTTCCCTAACTAGTCACTGTACCCTGGGCTGTAAACCCATCTATTAAGTCTCCATTCATGCTTGATTGTGATTGAA
This sequence comes from Hyla sarda, assembly GCF_029499605.1. NCBI lineage: Eukaryota > Metazoa > Chordata > Amphibia > Anura > Hylidae > Hyla > Hyla sarda. The sequence goes on from NC_079189.1 coordinate 347,607,301, forward strand.
AGCCAGGGAATGGCCTGATGTTATCACTCTGCTTCCTAAAGTCTCACACTAGCCTATAGGCTGCATCATCCCTGGGCCTGCACCAGAATTCAGGGAACAGAGCTGTGCCTGGGCTATCAATGATGCCTAGCCACACCTAAGTAATGTAATTGAGCTCCTGATAGTTCATGATGCACAGCTATGTATAATTGTCCTTCTTTTAAGGGGCAAAATAAGAGTGTGGCTCTTTGTCAGCAGTATTCACACCTGAACTTATTCTTTCCTTACTTCTCTGGCATATACTTTTAAGGCTATGCCATGACATGGTCAGTGCTGAAGAAAATACACCGCATTTTCTAAACAGGCTGCCACTCTTAATGGGGATGATTTATAGTACAGTCTAAAAGTGGTTAAATGTGGATAGTTGATGTCAGGGGTGCAGAGGTAGCAGTCACATCAGGGCCCTGGTGTGTAAGGAAACCCGAAGGCACATCTGCACCATAAGAGACCAGTATTATAGATGGCACATTGGGTTCTGTTGCAGATCTTGCATCGGGGCCACAAGTTACACCTTTGATTCATGTATCCAGTTGGTGAGGTGCCATCAGAACTGCAAAGAAACAAACAGCAGGAGGATTACAGCATGGAAGGGAAGGGGTTGCATCACAAAAGTAGCTCAGGTTTAACACCTTGGGGACGCAGGGCGTATGCATACGCCCATGTTCCCAAATCCTTAACCCCTTAAAGGACCCAGCCAATTTTCACTGTGGGACCCGGCCATTTTTTGCACATCTGACCACTTTCACTTTAAGCATTAATAACTCTGGGATGCTTTTACCTTTCATTCGGATTCCGAGATTGTTTTTTCGTGACATATTCTACTTTATGTTAGTGGTAAAATTTTGTCGATACTGGCATCATTTCTTGGTGAAAAATTCCCAAATTTTATGAAAAAACTTGAAAATGTAGCATTTTTTTTTTACTTTGAAGCTCTCTGCTTATAAGGAAAATGAATATTCCAAATAAATTATATATTGATTCACATATACAACATGTCTATTTTATGATTGTATCATAACGTTGATATGTTTTTACTTTTGGAAGACATCAGAGGGCTTCAAAGTATAGCAGCAATTTTCGAATTTTTCACAACATTTTCTAAATTGAAAATTTTCAGGGACAAGCATGGTTTGAAGTGGATTTGAAGGGCCTTCATATTAGGAATACCCCACAAATGACCCCATTATAAAAACTGCATCCCTCGAAGTATTCAAAATGACATTCAAAAGGTTTGTTAACCCTTTAGGTGTTTCACAGGAATAGCAGCAAATTGAAGGAGAAAATTCAAAATCTTCATTTTTTACACTGGCATGTTCTTGTAGACACGGTTTTTGAATTTTTACAAGGGGTAAAAGGAGAGAAATCTCCCTAAAATATGTGACCCAATTTCTCTCAAGTAAGAAAATACCTCATATGTGTATGTCAAGTGTTCAGTGGGTGCACTAGAGAGCTCAGAAGGGAAGGAGCGACAGTGGGATTTTGGAGAGTGAATTTTTCTGAAATAGTTTTTGGGGGGCATGTCGCATTTAGGAAGCCCCTATGGTGCCAGAACAGCAAAAAAAAAAAAAAAAAAACACATGGCATACTATTTTGGAAATACACCCCTCCTCAAGGTATGTAACAAGGGGTCCAGTGGGCCTTAACACCCCACAAGTGTTTCATGACTTTTTGTTAAAGTTGGATGTGTAAATGATTTTTTTTCCCGCAAAAATGCTAGTTTTCCCCCAAATTTCCCCCAAAGGGGTAATAGGAGAAAATGCCCCCCAAAATTTGTATCTCCATCTCTTCTGAGTATATAAATACCCCATATGTGGAAGTCAAGTGCACTGCTGGCGAACTACAATGCTCAGAACAGAAGGAGTCACATTTGGCTTTTGCAAAGAATATTTTGCTGAAATGGTTTTTGGGGGGCATGTCCCATTGAGGAAATCCCTGTGGTGCCAGGACAGTAAAAAAAAAAAAGCACATGGCATACTATTTTGGAAACTACACCCCTCAAGGAACGTAACAAGGGTACAGTGAGCCTTAACACTCCACAGGTGTTTGACGACTTTTCGTTACAGTTGGATGTGTAAATGATTTTTTTTTCACTAAAATGCTAGTTTTCCCTCAAATAAAAAATTTGTACAAGGGATAATAGGAGAAAATGCCCCCCAAAATTTGTAACCCCATCTCTTCTGAGTATGGAAATACCCCATGTGTGGACGTCAAGTGCTCTTCTGGCGCACTACAATGCTCAGAAGAGAAGGAGTGCCATTGAGCTTTTGGGGAAAAAAATTGTTTGGAATGGAAGTCAGGGGCCATGTGCATTTACAAAGTCTTCCGTACCACCAGAACAATGGACCCCCCCCACATGTGACCCTATTTTGGAAACTACACCCATCACAGAATTAAATAAGGGGTGCGGTGAGTACTTACACCCGACTGGCGTTTGACAGATCTTTGGAACAGTGGGCTGTGCAAATTAAAATTAAATTTTTCATTTTCACGGACCACTGTTCCAAAAATCTCTCAGACACCTGTGAGGCGTAAATGCTCACTGTACCCCATATTACATTACGTGAGGGGTGTAGTTTCCAAAATGGGGTCACATGTGGGGGGGGTCCATTGTTCTGGCACTATGGTGGCTTTGTAAACACACGTGGCCTTCAATTCTGGACAAATTTTCTCTTCAAAAGCCCAATGTTGCTCCTTCTCTTCTGAGCATTGTAGTTTGCCCACAGAGCACTTTACATCCACACATGGGGCATGTTATTACTCAGAAGAAATGGGGTTACAAATTTTGGGGGGCTTTTTTCCTATTTCCCCTTGTGAAAATGAAAAATTTTGGGTAACACCAGCATTTAAATGAAATATATATATTTTTTTCAACCAACTTTGAAGAATTTTCATTAAACACCTGTGGGGTGTTAAGGCACACTATACCCCTTGTTACGTTCCGTGAAGGGTGTCGTTTCCAAAATGGGGTCACATGTGGGTATTTCTTTCTTTGCGTTTATGTCAGAACCGCTGTAAAATCACCAATTTAGGCCTCAAATGTACATAGTGCACTCTCACTCCTGAGCCTTGTTGTGTGTCCGCAGAGCATTTTACGCCCACATATGGGGTATTTCCGTACTCAGGAGAAATTTTGGGGGTCTTTTTTACTTTTGAAAATAAAAAGTATGAGGCAACACCAGCATGTTAGTGTAATTTTTTTTTTTTTTTTTTACACTAACAAGCTGGTGTAGCCCCCAACTTTTCCTTTTCATAAGGGGTAAAATGATTAAAAAAATAATTTGTAGTGCAATTTCTCCCGAGTACAGAAATACCCCATATGTGGTCCTAAACTGTTTACTTGAAATACTAAAGGGCTCCGAAGTGAGAGAGCTCCATGCACATTTGAGGACTAAATTAGGGATTGCATAGGGGTGGACATAGGGGTATTCTACGCCAGTGATTCCCAAACTGGGTGCCTCCAGCTGTTGCTAAATTTGGACAGTCAGTGGCTGTCCGGAAATGCTGGGAGTTGTTGTTTTTCAACAGCTGGAGGCTCCGTTTTGGAAACAATGCCATACAATACGTTTTTCATTTTTATTGGGGGGGGGCAGTGTAAGGGGGTGTATATATAGTGTTTTACCCTTTATTATGTGTTAGTGTAGTGTTTTTAGGGTACAATCGCACTGGCATGTTATGGTGAGTTTCCCGCTAGGAGTTTGCGCTGCGGCAAAAAATTTGAAGCAGGAAACTTACTGTAAACCTGCCCGTGTGAATGCACCCTGTGCATTCACATGGGGGGGGGGGGCAAACCTCCAGCTGTTTCAAAACTACAACTCCCAGCATTTACTGACAGACCGTGCATACTGGGAGTTGTACTTTTGGAACAACTGGAGGCACACTAGTTGGAAAACCTTCAGTTAGGTTCTGTTACCTAACTCAGTATTTTCCAACCAGTGTGCCTCCAGCTGTTGCAAAACTACAACTCCCAGCATGTACTGATCACCGAAGGGAATGCTGGGAGATGTAGTTATGAAACAGCTGAATGTACGCAACTACAACTCCCAGCATGCCGAGACAGCTGTTTGCTGTTTGGGCATGCTGGAATTTGCAGTTTTGCAACATCTGGAGGGCCACAGTGATCTCCAAACTGTGGCCCTCTAGATGTTGCAAAACTACAAATCCCAGCATGCCCAGACAGCAAACAGCTGGAGGGATACAGTTTGGAGACAACTGTATAGTGGTCTCAAACTGTAGCCCTCCAGCTGTTGCAAATCTACATATTCCAGCATGCCCAAACAGCTGTCTGAGCATGCTGGGAGTTGTAGTTTTGCAACATCTAGAGGGCTACAGTTAGAGACCCCTGTATAGGGGTCTCAAACTGTACCCTGCAGATGTTGCTAGGCAACTCACCGGCTTCTGTAGGATCCAGCCGAACAACATCGTCGCCCGTCTATCTCCGTCACCCGCTGCCTCCAGATGGGTAAGCGGATCTTCGGCGCCCGGTCCTCTGTCGTTTCCCCCTTTCTGCCCTGTCTATTGTGGGTGGGCAGGATGGGGAAAATGAAAGTTAACCACCTCCCCCCCCGTCCTCAATCTGCTATTGGTCATCGCTTCTGGCGACCAATAGCAGGGATAGGAGGGGTGGCACCCCTGCCACCTCTCTCCTATCGCTTCAGGGGGATCGTAGGTGTCTTAGACAACCGCGATCCCCATTATATTCCGGGTCACCATAGACACGTAATGACCCAGAATCGCGCAAATCACAAGTGTTAATTCACTTGCGATTTGCCGCAAACGCCGACATAGGGGGGTCTGATGACCCCCCTGGGTGTTTGCACAGGATGCCTGCTGAATGATTTCAGCAGGCATCCCTGTCCGATCCCCGCCCAGCACACGGCAGGGGCCAGAATTCTCCATGACAAACGTGTACGTCATGGGTCCTTAAGTACCAGGGTGTCATGGCGTACGTCAAGGGTCCTTAACCCCTTAAGGACCGGAGGTTTTTCCGTTTTTGCATTTTCGTTTTTTGCTCCTTGCCTTTAAAAAATCATAACTCTTTCAAATTTACACCTAAAAATCCATATGATGGCTTATTTTTTGCGCCACCAATTCTACTTTGTAATGACGTCAGTCATTTTGCCCAAAAATCTATGGTGAAGCGGGAAAAAAAATCATTGTGCGACAAAATTTAAAAAAAAACGCTGTTTTGTAACTTTTGGGGGCTTCCGTTTCTACGTAGTACATTTTTCGGTAAAAATGACACCTGATATGTATTCTGTAGGTCCATACGATTAAAATGATACCCTACTTATATAGGTTTGATTTTGTCGGACTTCTGGAAAAAATCATAACTACATGCAGGAAAATTAATACGTTTAAAATTGTCATCTTCTGACCCCTATAACTTTTTTATTTTTCCGTGTATGGGGCGGTATGAGGGCTCATTTTTTGCGCCGTGATCTGAAGTTTTTAACGGTACCATTTTTGCATTGATAGGACTTATTGATCGCTTTTTATTCATTTTTTCATGATATAAAAAGTGACCAAAAATGCACTATTTTGGACTTTGGAATTTTTTTGCGCGCACGCCATTGACCGTGCGGTTTAATTAACGATATATTTTTATAATTCGGACATTTCCGCACGCGGCGATACCATTTATGTTTATTTTTATTTTTATTTACACTGTGTTTTTTCTTTTATGGGAAAAGGGGGGTGATTCAAACTTTTAATAGGGAAGGGGTTAAATGATGTTTATTCACTTTTTTTTTGCACTTTTTTTTTGCAGTGTTATAGGTCCCATAGGGACCTATAACACTGCACACACTGATCTTTTACATTGATCACTGGTTTCTCATAAGAAACCAGTGATCGATGATTCTGCCGCATGACTGCTCATGCCTGGATCTCAGGCACTGAGCAGTCATTCGGCGATCGGACAGCGAGGAGGCAGGTAGGGGCCCTCCCGCTGTCCTGTCAGCTGTTCGGGATGCCGCGATTTCACCGCGGCTATCCCGAACAGCCCACTGAGCTAGCCGGCATGCTTTCGGTTTCACTTTAGACGCGGCGTTCAACTTTGAACGCCGCGTCTAAAGGGTTAATAGCGCGCGGCACAGCGATCAATGCCGCGCGCTATTAGCCACGGGTCCCGGCCGTTGTTAGAGGCCGGGCCCGACCCGCTATGACGCGGGGCCACGCCGTGGCCCCGCGTTATAGATCGGGAGTGGACACATGACGTTCCAGTACGTCATGTGTCCTTAAGGGGTTAAGGATTTAAGTACTCAGGGTGTACGGGGTTTAAACTGTTCTCACGACCGGAGAATGCTTTAAACCTCATGGGTCCCAACTGCTATCAACAGCCAGGACCAAGGGTTAATGCCATGCATGGCCAATCAGGCCGATGCCCGGCATTAAACCTTTAGATGACAAAAAGTTGATCAAGGCATCTAAAACTAAACCAAAAGTATCCCAGCAGCTCAGCAGGACTGAACGGGATTATTGGGACATAATCGTGATGTCCCAATCAGCTTACTGGACGACAGGAGGGTCCTCACCTGCCTCCTCGTCTTCCGATCGGCGATCTGCTGCTCCAAGCCTGCTCAGCAGGCTAGAGCAGCAGAGCGCCGAGAACACTCATTAATGCTATGCTATGGCATAGCATTGATCAATATATGCAATCAGAAGATTGCATGGTATAGCCCCTTATGTGGGCAAAACGAAAAAAAGTGTAAAAAGAAAAGTTAATAAAAGTTCATTAACCCCTCCCACTTTTCACACACTGATAGCAACACCGCAGGAGAAATGCCAGCACAGGCTTCCGGTATCCGTAGTTTCAGGTGCTTCACATCTCGTATCTTCCCAGCATAGACAATTGCCTTCAGATGACCCCAAAGATAAAAGTCTAAGGGGGTCAGATCGGGAGAGCTTGGGGGCCATTCAACTGGCCCATGACGACCAATCCACTTTCCAGGAAACTGTTCATCTAGGAATGCTCGGACCTGACACCCATAATGTGGTGGTGCACAATCTTGCTGGAAAAACTCAGGGAATGTGCCAGCTTCAGTGCATAAAGAGGGAAACACATCATCATGTAGCAATTTTGCATATCCAGTGGCCTTGAGGTTTCCATTGATGAAGAATGGCCCCACTATCTTTGTACCCCATATACCACACCATATCATCAATTTTTGTGTTCCAACAGTTTTGGAGGGATCTATCCAATGTGGGCTAGTGTCAGACCAATAGCGGTGGTTTTGTTTGTTAACTTCACCATTCACATAAAAGTTTGCTTCATCTATGAACAAAATCTTCTGCGTAAACTGAGGGTCCTGTTCCAATTTTTGTTTTGCCCATTCTGCAGCACCTGAAACTACGGATACTGGAAGCCTGTGCTAGCTTTTCTCCTGTGGTGTTGCTATCAGTGTGTGAAGAGTGGGAGAAGAGGGTTGCATTGACAATCCAACACAATGGGCAGCACACTGAACACATTTTATAAGTGGTCAGAAACTTGTAAATAACTCATGAAAGAATAAAGTTACGTTAAAACCAAGCACATCATTGTTTTTCTTGTGAAATTCCCAATAAGTTTGATGTGTCACATGACCCTCTTCTTATTGAAAAAACAAAAGTTGGATTAAAAATGTCCGACTTCAAAATGGCCGCCATGGTCACCATCCATCTTGAAAAGTTTCCCCCCTCACATATACTAATGTGCTACAAACAGGAAGTTAATATCACCAACTATTCCCATTTTCCCATTTAGAAAAGGTGTATCCATATAAATGGCCCACCCTGTATATCTAATAGTTTTATGCATAATCCCCAAATAACGGTGCCCAAAATTACCGCTGCTATCACCTTTAAAGAAAGGAAATTCAGTAAATCCTGAACAGACTGATAAGATGGATATGAAGTTGTGGACTTAATGTTGGAGGCCCCAAGGCATTTGTCCCCTTTTTCTTGTTATATAATCCAGTCTTAATAGGGATTTAGCATACAGAAAGAATGGTTATTTTGAAATCAATAAGAAAAGATATGATCATTTGAGATTTGAAAGTGGAATAGATAATAATGAGGTGCAGAGATTGTTTAGGGGCCCTGGTACAGCTTTTATACATGGCTCAGGATTTCGAAGTTAAGCTTTTGGTTTGTGCATACTCATTACATCAGCCTCTAAATATTCTTTTGAAAAACATAACATACTTAAATATGATTAATTTGTGTTTCTACACTTATTAATCTAGATAAGACAAGAAATGTTCATTTCAGTTGACATGAAATAAATTTAATAAGCAAAGAATAGTTCAGAAATTCAAATCTGGTTTATTTCTCTGAGGTTCATTCTTTATTTCCAATATTCCATTTTCCAGCAGACATCAGTCATGCTGATTGATGGAAAAAAATAAAGCTTTCATTCAGACTGACACACAGAAAATCTGCAGAGACAAATTCCATTGGAAGTGATTGCTCTTTTTATCATATGACTATGTGACAGAAATGCTAAAAATATACATATCCTTATAAGCAAGTTGTGCTTCATGCAGATCCACTAAGAATTATATCAATCTGAAGATGCAGTAAGTTTTTTTTAAATACGTTGTATAAGTTTTTGATTTGTATTATGCATAAATACTATTTTTTGTCTTATTCAAATTATTTCTACGTGTCTATTCCTTTTTCAGGTCTAATTAAGAAACAATAAAACATAAGGATTAAAGTAAAATCTTCTTTTCTACATTTTATCGTTTTTATTAGTTCCTTTAAATACCCTTCCTGCTTTAAATTACTTACGCATTATAATGGATTTATACAATTAAAAACTTTAAGGATAGAGCTACGTGGTGACTGCCCCAATGACAAGTGTCACATGGCCAAAGATCACTGTCCAGAGCGGGAGCAAATCCCCACAGCAAACTTTCCTGACACAGACAGAGATGGCAGCAGAGAGCACTGTGGACTGACTGGAAAGAACTACACAGTTTTGTGTGGAGCATACTGCAGCTGATAAGTACTGGAAGGATTAAGAATTTAAATATAAGTCATTTACAAATCTATATAATTTTCTGGCACCTGTTTATTTGAAAACATTATTTTACACCGGCGTACCCCTTTACTTAACTCTTAGGCAACATATCTACTTTCATAAGCATCATCATGCTATACTCAGATTTGTCTTTCACTCCCTGTACTCAGTTGCTTACATGCTCTAGTCATCTGCACCTCCCAAACTTCTCAATTACCCACTCTTTTATTACTGTTGAAACTTTAAAAAATCTTATTGTGGCTGTGATTCATTCTTGCATTAAAGGGGTACTCCATTGGGAAAAAAAATTCTAAAATGAACTGTCAGAAAGTTAAACATATTTGTAAATGACTTCTTTTTAAAAATTTTAATCCTTCCAGTACTTATCAGCTTCTGTATGCTCCACAGGAAGTTCTTTTCTTTTTGAATTTATTTTCTGCCTGACCACAGTGCTCTTTTCTGACACCTCTGTCTGTGTCAGGAACTGTCCAGAGCAGAGTAGGTTTGCTATGGGGATTTGCTCTTGCTCTGGACAGTTCCTGACATTAACAGAGGTGTCAGCAGAGAGCACTGTTATCAGACAGAAAATAAGTTAAAAAAGAAAAGAACTTCCTGTGTAGCATACAGAAGCTGATAAGTACTGGAAGGATAAAGATTTAAAATAGAAGTCATTTAAAAATCTGTATATCTTTTTGGCACCAGTTGACTTAAAAAAAAAATTCCCAGTGGAGTACCCCTTTAACTACTGTAACTCCTTCTTTCTCCAATCCATCCTCAATGCAGAAGCCAAAATACTTTTTCTATCCAGACATTACACTGATGGCTCAAAAAACTGTCCAAAATATTGTGTAGGGACACAGTCTCACTCATGCACATATGTTTTACATTTTGCACTTACAGTGGTGTTTGAAAGTTTGTAAATCCTTCAGAATTTTCTATGCTTCTGCATAAAACTACTTCAGATTTTCATACAAGTTTTAAAATTAAATAAAGAGAACCAAATTTAACAAATAAGTAAAAAAATATTAGACTTGACCATAAAACTATTGAGGAAAATCTCCAATATCACATATTTGTGGCAGTGGCAGAAGTATGTGAACCGTTGGATTAGCAGATACTATACTTTGAAGGTGAATTTAAAATCAATAGGATGACACTCAGGTGTGAATGGGCAACCTATTTTATTTAAAGAACAGGGATCTAACATTGTCTGATCTTCACAGCACATGTTTGCGGAAGTGTAACATGTCAAGAACAATTGTGAGGCTTTCAATAGAAGAGATAAAATGATGTTCATTAGGCTGGAAAGGTTATCAAATAATCTCCACCAATTCCACTAGTCCACATTCAGAAATATTTTGTATAAATGGAAGAAACGTAAGACTAATATTACCATGCCTAGGAGAGGTCGGCCAAGAAATATCATGCTAAGAGCCATATGATAGTCTGCGAGGGGACAAAGAAACCCAAGATAACCCTACAGTATGAGCAACTAATGGTCTTTTTCACATTTCCTGTTTCTCATTGTTATAGGAACAATGGTTTGTGGATGAATGGAACTAAAATAGAGGGGTTTGCTTTAAATGAGAAGCATTGGCGAAAGGAAATTACTACATTCCAACATTAAAACCTCATATTGTCTGTGAAACACAGTGGTTGTATTATGATGGTTTGGGCTGGTTAAGCTGCATCTGCTCTAGAATGTTTTTTTTTCCCAATATTGATTTAAAAAAGAAATGAAGTTTGAATTATACCAGCAAATACTATAGATAAATGAGCTGAATCTCAAAATGCAGTCAATGACCCTAAACACATAAGCCATTCTACCAAAGAATGCTCTAAGGGGTACTCCGGTGGAAAACTTTTTATTTTAAATGAACTGGTGCCAGACAGTTAAAGAGATTTGTAAATTACTTCTATTAATAAATGTTAATCCTTTCAGTACTTTTTAGCAGCTGTATGCTACAGAGGAAATTGTTTACTTTTTGAATTTCTTTTTTGTGTTGTCCATAGTGCTCTCTGCTGACACCTGATGCCCATATTAGGAACTGTCCAGAGGATGAGAAAATCCCCATGACAAACCTATGCTACTCTGGACAGTTCCTGACATGGACAGAGGTGTCAGCAGAGAGCACTGTGGAAAACACAAAAAAATTCAAAATTCAAAAAGTAAAGAATTTCCTCTGTTGCATACAGCTGCTAAAAAGTACAAAAAGGATTTAGATTTTTTAATAGAAGTAATTTACAAATCTGTTTAACTTTCTGGCACCAGTTCATTTTAAAATAAAAAGTTTTCCACCGGAGTACCCCTTTAAAGAACTAAAGTTTTGAAATGGCCAAAGTCCTGGCCTTAATCCAATAGAAATGTTGTGGAAGACCATGAGGCATGCAGTTCATGGGAAGAAATCCACAACAGAGCTGACTTTGTGTTGTACATAGAAGTGGGCCAAAATTCCTCAAATCCAATGTGCAGAACTAGTACAACAATTACCAAAAGTGTTTAAATGTAGTTATTGCTATAGAAGGGGATCATACCAGATACTGAAGGGAAAAGTTCGAAGGCAAAAGTCCAAGTCTATATTTTTGAGTCCTTTGTTTGATATGGTTGTCTTTACCTATTTTGCTTTTGGCACATGTGCTTGTTTACTTGAGTATTACAAAGCGGGCAAGTATCCCGGGAGCGGAATTTACATGTTTACATGCTGTAACCGATGTAAGTGGTAAGAAAGAAACTACTTATGATCTATTTTTATGTGTTTATGTGTAGTACCCCTCACCAGCCACCCTTGATAAAACTATACATGAAACGTGCTTCTGATGTCTAATGAGGTGGAAGTATTTCACTTTACGGCTACACTTCTACACTTCTTTATACTACTTTTGAGCAGGTATTTGTTCTCCTTTTTGTTCTGGTCTTCTTATTGCCATGTGTTGTATATACTATGTATGTACAATGTAGAAGTGTCAGCTGGCACTGCTTCTTTCCCGGATACACCCCTCACCTTAATCTTCCTCTGACCAGCGTAGTCGTAGAGGCACAGTCACCTGCTGGCGCTTGAGAAACTGGTGGTGCACAGGCTGTGCAAAGCTCAAGTGACTGTGTATCGCAAAACAATAAAGTAGAAAAAAGCCGGCAGCTCACCAAGAGATTCAACGCAAGCTTCTTTATTGACCAGCGTGTGCAGGTTACAAAACTTGAAGTGCAGGTGCTCTACCCCAAAACCGCACGAACAACGTCCGTTTCGCACTAACTGTGCTTCCTCCGGTTCCTTTATATACTATGTATGTTTGGATAAAACTGTGTACATTATACGCTATTTATATACTTCTGCTCTCGAAAGATGTGATTAAAGGGGTACTTTGCCCCAAAGGATAGGGGATAAGATGTCTGATCATGGGGTCCCACAGCTGGGACCCCCCGCGATCTCCCTGCAGCACCCGGCGTTCATTTAGATGTCGGGTGTTGGGCCAGAGGCTTGTGATGTCACGGCCATGCCCCCTAATGACGTCACACCATGCTTCCTCAATGCAAGTCTATGGGAGGTGGTGTGGTGGCACAAGGGGGCATGGCCGTGACGTCACGAGCCTCCGGCGCCGCATCGCCAGTCATCCTGCATGGAGCGAAGTTTGCTCCGTGCACCAGATGACTGGGTGCCGCAGTGGAGAACGTGGGGGTCCCCAGCGGCAGGGCTCCCACCATCAGGCATCTTATCCTCTATCCTTTGGATAGGGGATAAGATATCTAGGGATGGAGTACCCTTTAACTTCTTCTATATCCTCATCAAAGAGTAACTCTAAAAGCACTAAGGGAATGGAAGCAATTGCTCCTAGTGCAGTACTATTAGGTGTTCATTGGGCTAGGTAATGCAATTACACAATGCTAACTCACCTAAGCTAGTTTTGCAAGAACCATGACACAATTCCTTTGTATTCCTTTATACATCAAATGGTAGTTGCCCTCCCTTGGTCCTTGTTAACTTCATGAATACTGATGGTACACCACCAGTGAAGTGCTAAAAAACATGGATTTTATTCAGTGCTTTCATCCATGAAGATGGACTCCAATGGACGTTCCACAGTATAAATAGAAATAAGTACCACCCAAAAGAGCCAGGTCAAAGCTGCACAGGGGCTATGAAGTACACACATACAAATAGTTAAAAATTTCATAAATGACAGACATCTTTAAAATGAATATTAACAATAGTTTTACACATCTAAAATAAATAAAGAAGATAGAAAATGACATAATAAATAAAACATGATAGATAACTAATTACATGTAATTCATAAAGTACATATTGGCAAGCTGCAATTGTCCAATATGGCTTGTCTGCATCACAATGCCTATGTTTATAAAATCCTATGTATGTAATGTAGCCATTCGATTGTAGTAAAATGCGTTAGTACTGCTATATATATGTCAGAGTTGTTCCTGTTGTTTTCCTATGGAAGCCGAGATAAATCAGAAATGAAGGCAAACTCCTACAATGAAGGAGTTATTTCTAATCATCACAGTTAAAGAAAGGTATTCAAGTGTTAGAGGCATTGCAGTGCACTGTCAGTCTAGGTTTCCAAACAGGTTTTTTTCTGGTGTTTTTGGAAAACTGCCACTGCAAAGTCAGAAGTGGATACAGCATAAATGAGAAGTATAAGTCCCTCCATTTTGTTTCCAATACCTTTTGAATATACTTCTGACTACAGATGAGCGAAGTTACAGTAATTCGATTTGTCACGAACTTCTCGGCTCGGTAGTTGCTGACTTTATTCTGCATAAATTAGTTCAGCTTTCAGGTACTCCGGTGAGCTGGAAAAGGTGGATACACATGTATTCACCTTTTCCAGCCCACCGGAGCACCTGAAAGCTGAACTAATTTATGCAGAATAAAGTCAGCAACTACCGAGCCGAGAAGTTCGTGACAAATCGAATTACTGTAACTTCGCTCATCTGTAGTCAGAAGTATATTCAAAAGGCTAAAGGCAGCAAACGCTGAGCCGCGAGGTTCGTGAACAATCGAATCACTGTAACTTCGCTAATCTCTACTTCTGACTTTGGCTCAAAAACTGCAGTGGCAGTTTTTCAAAAAACAATAGAAAAAAATCTTTATGGAAACCTAGCCTAAGGTGTTTAAAAGGGCCATCCAGGAAAAAAGTTCACAACAGGAAGGCATGAACTGTGAGACAACAATTGGTATTTTGTTCATGCCTCCTGATCACCTGGTCTGTGCATCTTTATGACAATTAGTGAAGCCTCAGCCAAGGATGAAAGGGGTTAGAGCTGCTGCCTGCCTTAGAAGTAGACACGCCCTTAACAATGTCCTTATTTTTAATATTATATGTAAGTATCGGGAGTATTATATGTTTTGAAGCTATGTATAGTTTATCTGTTTAGTGTTCTGTACTGTAACATGCATTGACCCATTTGACATGTCTATGGAAAAAGAGACATGACAATGAGCAAACTGTCCCATACTGTTTCTACAGTTGTGGCCACCGAATATATCTGGTAATCATCTGTAACCTCCAGCCACTGGGGGGTCTGCAGTTAAGGGTATTAGGCCAGAGGCACATTCAGGTTTTTCTCATACAGCCCAGTATGTGCTCACGACTTGACTAGTGTTGCTCGCAAATTTTCGCGAATATTCGCCAATATAGCACTATATATTCGAAATTACGAATATTGCTTTTTTTTTTTCACAGTACAAATCACAGTGATCATCCCTCTCTGCTTCCAGCTTGTGTGGTCTAAAGAAGGCTCTAATACTACTGTGTGAGACTGGTGTACGAATTTTCGCATATGGTAAAATTTGCATACCCAAATTTTTGTTTATGCAAATTTTTCGCATATGGTAATTTTCACACATGCAAATTTTCGTTTATGCTAATTTTTGCATATGCGAAAATACAATGCAAATATTACGAATATGCGAATTTAGCGAATATATGACGTATATTTGTCCATATATTCGTGAAATATCGCGAATTCGAATATGGCCTATGCTGCTCAACACTAGACTTGACCCTCTGCATGTCCAAGGTCAGCCTAGTGATATGTTTGCCACATGGTCAACTCATAAGAGACACGTGCTCCAGCAAGCTTCAGCATGGGGTTTAAAAAAATCTAGAACTAGGACAGCTCAGGAATTAAGCTTCCAGCCCCTGAAAGACAAGCCCACAGCCCTAGTACAACACATCTGGCAACAGGAAGCACTCCCATGAGAAGAGGAGCCCCTGCTTCATCTTCTCAACCACTTCAGCTCTGATCATCTACAGAAGCTTGCCTCACCAAAGATCTCCACACTCACTGCTTACCTGCTCTGACAATATGCTTGGCTGTGGTTGAGTAGGCTTTTTCCCCATCAACCGCCTCAATCCCCCTGCTTAACACTCATTCTCCCAGTCTTTACTCTTTGCCTTGTCATAATCTCTCTCCTAAACACATACTCTCTGCACACAGTGCCTATAGTGCACACACCACTGGGATCTGTAGTGTACAATGATCGAGTGGACAACAGGTCAGTCCCTTGCACAATTCAACTGCTAAAATGCTTTGTATTGTGTTGTACTGTACAGCTTGGCGGTCACAATGCTGTGTCTAGGGTTTTATCAGTCCTTTTAGACCCACTCCTATGCTGCCTCCTGATTGACCTTGGATCTAAATGCAAGCAATGATAGGCTAACATGCGGACATTTGATCTTTTTGCTAGCTGCAAATTATTTTGGGTTCCCATGATGTCAATTTAGTGTTCCTACTTTCTAATCCTATGCTGAAACGGAGGCAAAATGTTATGTGTTTCTCCTCACTTATCATATCATTGTGCCAATATCAGGTTTGCGCAAAGCACAAGTTCTGATGTTCGTAAAATGTTATTTTGGGCAAAGTTATCTTTTGTACTTGCTCCTCCTGCAGTATTGTTAATGCTTTGTTACTCTGTAATGTCTGACTGTGTTATTCCTGTACATGTGCTGTATGTTGGGGCTATGTAAATAATTTATTCTCATTTACAATGAGGAAGATGTTTTTCTCTGTTGGCTTTTGTTACCTAATTTAAATAGCCACAAAAAGTCACAAAAAACTATGTGTAAAGAGGAACTTACTAATTAATAATAGTTTGCAT